>NC_133219.1:23256509-23598311 GCF_040436345.1 Pagrus major
TCAACACTGACGATGCAATAACTTTTGAGAGCGACTGTGTCTTTAAAACAGAAGAGGCCAGCCAGTCCAGATCCTCCCGTCTCTTCACTGCATGAAGACAGGATGCTTGTAAACTGAGTCTGATACAACATGCTTGGCTCAGAGTTCTTAGTGCAGTTTGGATGTTGCCAACACACACAGAGAAAAGATTGATTTACTTGCCAGAGGACAGGATCTCATCCATTGCTGTTTCATTTCACAACTGAAAGAGTTTACCAAAGTGTTTATTCTGTTGACTCGTAAACAGAATTTCATCGGAAGAGGTTGACCCCACAATTTGGGATATTTAGGGGAATTCGGCAAACCAGATGATTTGGTTTCTTTGTAATTTTTAGCTGATGATTTCAGTCTGTGATGTACATTGTGATGTAAAATTTCTGCTTTTGGAAATGACTTCTTATTTTCTAGTTGAGCTCACGGAGCGATGAAACCAACAAGACAGAGTCATGTTGTTTAAAGGGATGCACCTTTACACAGAGTGTGGCAGGTTGATACCGTCCTGCAGCGTAACACCTTTGCATACCTACAGTAGTGACTCACGCACCAAACACACCCATGTGGAGGATGTGAAGATGAGAGGAGGGGGAGGGAGCGTTTGATGTTGGTTAACTGAAGACTGTGCTGCAGGGCTGTGACAGGACAGCTGGAGAACACATGAGCCCACAGATGTCCACCGCTGAATGAATGATGCCCACAAACCAACAAACACTTCATACCATTCACAGCACAAACATAACAAAGCACAAACTGTTTGTGTGTTTAATTCATACTGTGAGTGTTATGGAACATGGCACTGACCCGCAGAGTCGATGAATATGAATATAAGGAAGCTGTAGAGGTGGGTCTCACAGCTTGGTGGAGCTCAGACTAGGTTAGAAATAGGACAGTAAAGAAATGTCTTCACTATTATTTGATACTGATATATATTTTAGGATAATTGATTTTGAACTCTCCTCAAAGTCAGCTTTTAGGCAAATCTGTGAGAAAAACTTTCCAAATCTGATCCCAGTCAAGGACATAAAACCTCCACACAGAAAAAGCTCTTCGAACTTTGAAGCATTTGGATGATTATGTAATTAATGTTTACTGCTTTTTCGTCCAGAAATGAAACATGTCCATCTCAGACCACAGTTGCAGTTTTCAATTTTAGGTTGTGACAACGCTGTGATTATGGTCTGGTTCCACAAACACCACTTTGTTAGGGTTAGGAAAAGATCATGTTTTGGCTTTTACCTGGTTCTGTCGCCATGGCGTCAAAATGTCCCAACGTCAAATCAAAACTACCCAGTGGTTTCACTCTTACAAATGTTGAAACTGCGTCTCTGGCTTTGGCAGCTGTCTCACTCCCCTGTTACACCGCAGCCATCCCCTGCTTGAAAGTCATCCCAAGTCAGTGATATGACACGTGAATGTTGATATGACACGTGAATGTTGATATGACACGTGAATGTTGATATGACACAAAGGAAACATGGTTTACATTAATGTACAATACCAGATTTTATTCTGGCGACTTGAGAGATTTCATTAACTGTGTTTTTTTCTGTTGTTGCTGCTGGTTAAAAGTTTCCTTCTCAACAGTGAAAAGTAATTAAGTGAACAAGAAAAAACTAGGTGACACGTGCAGGTGCAAAATGTCTAACTGAGTAGTTCTGGCGCAGACTTTAACTCCAGCGCCCTTGTGATCCAACACTGGAGCAGAAGGTAGTGTTCACTGCAGGAGAGCGTCTCAGCCTGTCAAAGCATACAATCAAATACATATTAATTCAGTGAAAGCCTTGTCCTAGTGCCCCAAGTGGGTACGCTTCATTTCAATGTTGCATCTGATGACTGGACTCCAGTATGCCTGTGTGTAAGTCTAGTTTGGTATTGTTATTTCTCATCCTTTATTTTGAGTATAAAACTTAACAAAAAAGTAAAGAACATAACGACTTCTGAATTAGCATTTAGAAATCACCTGAGGGGTACTTGTATAGCTTATGAAACCTTGAAGTTCCTTTTGATATAAAGCTATAAATGACTCAAGACTGACGAGAAAAATGAAAAAAGCACAACCCAACCGCTAGGATAAATGTTGTACGTTTCTGCAAACTGTGGATATGTTGAAACTTCACATCTCTTTATCTTGCAATTTTACATTGTGACACGCTGTCCTTGTGGTCTGGTTAGAAACTTTGGTAACCACTTGGTTAGATTTAGAAAAAAATCGTTTTTGGTTAACCTGGTTGTGTCGACACAAAACTGCTGGAAATCCCCCAACGTCTTGTTAAAAATAATCCCAACAGCATGTTTTAAACATCCAGTGGTTTCGCACTTACAAATATTGAAACACCTTCTTGTGGTCTGCAGAAACATGAAATGCCAACATTTTTTTCTGGCGACCGGGCTGGAAAGCATAACCGATCATCCAGTGCCGGCCCAAGCCTTTTGGGGAGTCACCTGTGCTTGACAATTACTGACACAAATGTCACACTATAATGTTACATTATAAATTGTATTAATACAGTGACGGATTATGAACTACTGTCCCCCTGGGCACAAATACATAAGGACCCCCCCTACCTTATTTGTATGAAAGTGGGTGCAAATGGGGGAAGGGGGGTCTGGGGGTCCTGTCCCAGGAAATTCTGAATTTGGTTGATGTGATTTCCTGTATTCTGGTGCATTTTTGGGATGGGACTTGTTTAATTTATTTAATGTGTAAAAAAAGAAAAAGTTCGAATTTTTTTTCTCGAGCAGCCGCTTAGTTCGCTTATGCCTCGGGCCGGCCCTGCGATCATCTGAATAGAGATTATCAATGCGCTTTTCACCATTGCTTTTTATGAAATCACAGAAAAACATGTAGGTGATAGAAGTTACCCGAGGCTTAACTCAACCAACGGACAGTCTGCAGGAAGTTGCTGATATTTGCACATTTGGTGACTTCAGTTTTTATTTTCATCGGCAGAATTTTGACCCGTTTATTTTGGAAAAAAAGCAAGTTAAGTTTTCAAAACCTTTAGAAATATTCCAACCCGCCCTCACTAGACACAACAAGTCACATGGAAAATTACATATGACTATAGAAAGTTCCCTGAGTTCATTTAAATGTAATTAGAGCGCATAACAGTGCTAAATAAGGTTTGGTATTGCTGCCTGTTGCTTCATGCACAATAATGTGCAACCAGGTCAACAGTAGGATCCAAACATGCAGAGAACAGACCTAATTCACACTCTTTGCACTTTGAGCCACTCGCCTCAGTGCTATAATGAGCAGGAGAGGCATTTCACAATAATTACATGACAAACAAAACCTGTCTGGTTTCTGCCTGAAGGGATGACTTGTCATTTCGAATGCTGCTGGATTGTTCAGAAAGACAAAAGGGCACTTCCTGGTCCTTCTATCCAGTCAGGTCAGAGCGGCTCAGACATCCTCTTCCTGCACAACTTCCTCCACTCTTCCTGGGGAGACGTAATATAAACAACACATGAGAGAGACAAAAATTATGGGAAATCCCGGATCTAAGGGAAGTCAGGGACAAGGCTGAAGGCAATGTGGTAAAAACATCTTCATGTTTAAGGGCTTGCCAGATAATTAATGTTTTTCATATTGAGCTTATGTGTGGTGAATATAGCGAGTGAAATAATTAAAATCTTTGGCTCTTTTGTCACATTATACCTGTGCAAAACCCCACATAAACTCATGGTCAGGGATGCTTACCTCGTAAGAATACTCTTGCAGACAGAAACTAATTTTCCCACCAGAGATCGCCTCCACCAACCTCAGGCCAGACTTGGTACTCTGGTACCCTTCACTAAAGGCTGCTTACCTCATAGAGCTCACAGTTCCTGGGTGGCCTATGAGCGTAAGAGGCTGCACTATGCAGAACTAGTAGCAGAAGCGAAGCAGCGTGGCTGGAACACCAAAGTCTATCCAGTTGAAGTGGGATGCAGAGGATTTGTGGCATCCTCTACCATCAGGTGGATCTAGGAAGCCACGGTCAGGCCCTGCGGAAGACCATCAGAGCAGTCTCAGAGGCAGCCACTGGATTTGGCTCAAGCTGAACGACCTGTGCTGGGCCCAAAGTACCACTTAAGGGTGAATTTCGGAGGCGGTTGAGCACAGGACACAAGCGGAGGGCTGATCATCCCCCATTACGGAGGGTGTATAGTAAAAGACTTAAACACCCAGTGATGCAAGGGCACACTACTGAAGATGTGTCCTCTGCCCAACTGTCCCGGAGTTTTACCTTGGCCAAGATTCACCTCCCATACAACTCAGAGAAAAGGTTGACTGTCGTGTCATTTCAGGTCTCCTTCATCTCGGCCAGAAAGCTGCACCTGAACACGCCGCAAAGACTACAGCTGACGGCCAGCTAGCTTGTATGTTCTGGTCCCGTTTCCCTTTTCCGCCACTGGTCCGCTTACCTGAACAGCCAATAACAGTGAGTTCTCTCACCGACGCGCTGCCGCAGATGGTGTGGGACGCTCACTGACTGTCCTGACAGTGCCAGACAATTGGCCGCAGCCCTGGTGTGTCGGGGCCTTAAGCTGCAGTGGTGACGAGGTCAATCTACTGTAATCATACTTGTTTCTCATTGGTTGACAGGAATGAGTTCAAATCCCACAGTAGGACACCTCAAACAAAGTTGCGGCCAACCCGTGAACAGTGAACCACATTTCTAAATCTGTTAAGTATACATAGCCCATACTTATGTGCAGGTAACCATGGTAACAGCACTTATGCGGCATGGCACATTCATTACCTTACTTAACTGTCACTGGTGAAATGGATCTAACCGTGACCTCAGTGACACAGCTCATCATGTTTCTTAAGTCATGTTTTGCTGTTCATTTATTCATGTTCAGTGTTTCCTGTTTGTTTGTTTTTTACATACTTGGGTCTTGTCTCCTTCAAGACAAGAAGGTCACATTACGCAGTGTGCAGATATATTCAGTATGCTTATGGTGCGTTCCATTGTACTCGGGCAAGATCCACGCAGCCTGAGTTTGCCGACATAAACACACAGTAATGACATCACAGCAGTACGGCAGCGCACATAGTGAAAAATGACTTTTTACCTCTTCATCAATTATTACTTCATATAGTGTTTGTGAAACAAAAAAACACAATTTGTAATTGTCATTTTTACTTTCAATCAGTAGATCTGTGCTCAATAGAAGTCTTTGAGAGTATGTGGCCGACTCATCCTGTCTTTTTTTTAAGTGCCCTTAACTGTTAAATCAGCTGCTGTAGCTGCTTGTGAAGTTCACACACGTTAAAGTTTTTCCGAAATGCGCTGAAACACTTTTAGATTGGAAGTTGGACATACCGATCGGAAATTCAGACTTCTGACTTGCAGTGGAACGCAGCATTATATGCAGGATAGTTACAATATTGTGCTGTAATTTTTATATCAAAGATTAAAACTGGTAAAAAATGAAAAGTTTATGTTTTTATGACAAAAAAAAGTCATCACAAACTAATTAAAACAGAGTTTTGGGTTTGGTATTTGAACATGGTATGACTGATTGCATACCAGGACACCGCCACGTGTGTTTTCACTCATATATCCAACAGCCCTGGTCCAACACATCCAAACTTACTTTTGTTTTGGTGCCCTGGTGGTCTGGAGGTTGAGGCCACTGACTTTAGGATTCAACATCCGTGGTTTGGGTCCTGTTAGAGATCTCTGTGTCATTTCTCTCCTCTAGTTTTAAGTCGTCTGTCCGCAGTGGGCTTATTGTTAAAGACATAAAATGCCTAATATAACATTACAAACTGCATTTGCTGACTCAACAGCTGTTAACAAAAAGTATCTGAGGATAAGATGTGATTTACTACCAACAGCTACATGCACATGTAGCTTTTCTCTGCTTGATTATATAATGAAGGAAATATCGGCAGCGGAAAGGAATGTGCTCATCAGATCAGATCATTCAGAAAGAAAATTGGCGTGCTTAACACCTTTGTTCTCTGTGACAAAAAGTTTGGCTGCAGACGAGGGTTCCCAGCCGACCGGGGGTTATCACAACGAGTGTACGTTTGTGAGTGTGTGTGTGTGTGCGTGTGTGTGTGTGTGTGTATGTGTGTGTGCAGCCGTCTAAGAGATAGACTTGATATCACACCACTCTGTCTGTCTGTCGTGTTATTTGCCACACAAAGCCCCTCTGACACCACCCGCCAAACACGCAACTGCAAATACACACACACTCTCCTGTTACACGCACACACACACACACACACACCCCAGTCACCTCATACACATCACACCACTTCTCACCAATTGGAAGTCAGGAAGTCTCCAGCTGGTTTGTGTGTGTGTTTGTGTCCACATGTGTGTACTGCAATACATGTCATTCTCAAGAAGTGTCTACTTAAGCGCCTGATCCTAAAAAATACTTTTCATTTCAACACGAATGAATCCAACATGTTTTGAATAAAGTTAAAACGACATAACTGACATTGTGAAAGGCTTTTTTCTTTCTTTTTCAAACATCTCTGCTTAGATTTAAGTTGATTTATTCCTGCTTTTATTTGTTAATTTGAGGGTTTGGCCATCAGTTGTTGTATTGTTCATGATCCCTTTTGAAGTTTTCCAACACCAAATAACATCTGCCATCTCTTTTCAGCCTCCAGCTCTTTGTTCTTGAGCTGTTGTACACTGGATATTAAAGATAAAGTTACGTTTGTTGGTGCGGAAAAGACGCTTTTGGTGTTGACCTCTGTGAACTCGCTGAAATGGCTGCCATGAAATCCTGACTGTTTGGTTTTTATTGTCCTCAGTCTTCATCATGTGGTTTTATGCCTGTAAACCACATTCACAGACAAGAATGCTACCTCGGCTGTCAAGCACTTGCAGACAATGCTGACAGTCCGGATAGACAGAAAACATTTCAAATTGATCAGAAACAATTGTTGTCTGGTGGTAGAGTTCTTTGATTTTAGTAGAAAACGTTCATGTCAGAAGTTAATTAGTTAATTTAGAGAATTGTAGAATACTGTTCAGCCTTTTAAAAACAAAATCAACAATCAATAACAAGTTTTTGCTGTCGGACCACGACCGTGTCTTTGTGCCAGACTCACAAAAGCTGTTTTGAAGAATATCGCATCAGAATTCTTTATGGAAACGGCAAAATTTACAAAAAAAGTTTGTACGCTCGCTTGAGGTGGTTTTTGTCTTTTGCGAATCAGATTTGCCGAATAAACTCTGACGTAGCGAACATTCAACTCGCATGACTGATCAGCTGTTTCCGCTGTCTGCTGCGCGCGTTATAGTAGTACATAACTTTTTCTTTTTCCTTTTTGCGAAATTTCAAAAGTTCGCTTACAATTCGCTTGACATTTTATGGAAACATGGCTGATGTTCTGATATTTAAGACTGCCATCCATCACTTCAGAGTGGAGAGATTTTAATTTCCCCATAGGTGTTTTGTGTGAAGGCCTCATCTGTGATCATTAACACATCCAGGAGAATATTTTAGTCTCAGATAAACTTAAATAAAAAAAGATACCCACAGTTTTAATTGAAAGCTTTCAAACCCTTAAAGTCCATCTCTGAAATATGGAAAGCAACTGAGAGAAAGTGGATATTACAACATGAAATTACACACCTGCATCATGAAACAATAGCTGGAATGACATTACAGACTGACTCACAGTCTGCAATGTTTATGCAACATACTGTATAGTTTACAGATAGTTGCAATGGCAGAGATACCATAACAGTTTAAGTGTGGCCTGAGGCAAAGTATGAGTAAAGGTTGGTAGACCACATGATTTATGCTCAACAAGTGAATGTCACAGCTCATGTTTTTGGACCCCAATTTCAGTCCTACTACTAAACCCCTCTACCTAAAAGTTACATTTTTGCACTGATCAACAGCCAGTATAATTTAAATGTATGTTCTTTACTGTTTTAATAAAAGGTAATATTATAGAGAACGTGGAACTTATGTCTCCAGAGTCGTCACATTATCTTCTGCATTTATTAAATTTTTTTACAGTCAGCTCAAACATCAAGCAATCTGTGTGAGTGTCCAGGTATTTTCATGTGTAGCCTACTTTATTTTGATATTATTAAAGTGTGAACATATTAAACGCCCCCCAAAAAAAGGGCCAGAATTTGTATACATCAGGCAAATGAGCGACTGTCAAAGAAGACCACAGCTTCCAGGACTGAACATTAGGGAGGCGTGAATGTCATGTGATGACAGCTGAGCCACTGAGCAAACAGGAGCAGGGAGGCTGGTATATACACATTAAAGCTTAATGAGCGACAGGTGTGCAGGGAGGAGCAGGATCAGGTGACGTGCTGCTGAGGCGTGAACACACTGAGGGAGCCCTCACACCGATGATGAAAATGATGCAATATGTGCTGATGACCAAGTGTGACTTCATGATGACTCTACCAATAAAAAATGTTTTATCAAAGATTGAAGTTAAGGTCACCTCAGGATTACGGAACAAGCATATATTGACATATGATTAAAAATATATAGTAATTTATTAAAACTACATATTATTATATGGAAGCAGTCCACATATATTTCGTGACACATAACAATGTATTGTAATTTTATCATTAAAAGGTAATATCACTGTGTAATTCACACAAATATGAAGAAAAAAACCCACTTTGAATGTGATTCACAGATTCACATGGAAAATATATTACAGTTGCATAACAGGCCCTTTAGTTTTTAGCGCCTTCATTGTGCATTGTATTGTTGGTTTTGGGACTCGGGGACTGGCATCTTCTTCCTGTCTGTGTAATCCTGCGGGGAGTTTTCCACTAAAGGGATGCGAGAGCTCACTGAATTAGTCTGTTTCAATGCGACCTTTGAAAAAGAAAGACACTTTTACAGTTTCAGTTCTTTATTTCTAAGAAAAAAGGTCAAAAGGAGTCTCAGGTTTATTGTCTTTCCAATCCTTTGCTTCTTCAGGAGTACTCCCAATATACCTTTTTTCTTAACTGTGCTGACATGTGACACCAGTGCCACCCACCACTGTGTCTGCTCTCAGTTTCCATCTCTCATCTGACGGGTTTGGTCTTAAAATATACATTCTCTGTCTGTGAAGGGGGCCGCTTTCGAGTTCTTTTAAAATGGACACTCGCTAATTAGTTTGAGAAGGCTTCGTTGATTTAATGAAATTAACTGCAGCTCTTCGTGGTGGATTTCTGAGAGCAGTTTGGCTGCGTTGATACACTCAAGCCACACTTTAGGAAACACAGTTGGCCACATCAGCAAGCATTGGAGGGCATCACCTCAGTGTTCACGAGCTCATGCTCCTGGGAGCATCATTATTCTATTAAGATAGTCAAACAGTAGATCATATTACATTTACTTTTAGGCCTTGGTGACATCGTCTGGGACGGAGGTATTTATTTCTGTACATAAGGGGAGCATAAATGAGACTCAGCTTGTCAGGCTCAGCTCTACCTGGTCAGACCAAGGTTATTAGAGTTGCTAGGTGTGAAAAAACATTGATTTGTATTTCAGTTAAAGGTCCAATTTGTAAGAAACTTGATTTTCATTCCATTCTCATTCCCAACTCGTCAAATACTGACACTTTGGGATCGCAGGTCAGGTCGTCCGCCGTCCGAAAGCGTCTCTGACAAGTTGGGAATGAGATTCAGAAATCAAATTTCTGACAAATCCAAGCTTTAACTGAAGTGGAAATAATTGTGTACTTACAAAACTACTAACATAATATAAAAAATATACAGGAAATGTCTTTTTTGTCTCGTCAATATGGTGACACACAGCTAGCCTGAGGGGCACCGGTGCAAATGTTTATTGAGACTGATGTCTACATGACTGTGAGTCAGTCGATTTCCCCTTGAGTAATTTCCACCATTATTAAACAAAACTAAAAATGAAACTTGACACTAAATATTTAATCATAAACACAACACGAACACGAATGAGCAAACTAACTGAAACTAAACTGAAATGAAAACAAATGATAAAAACGCAATAAAAATAAATAAGAGCTAATGAAAAACCCAGAACTATAATAAGTCTGGGTCAGAATTAGCTGTCAGTGGTTTTATACCCGGGGATTGGGGTGATTCAGTGCAGGAGGAAGGCAGAAAAACACGCTACAGTCTTTCCTCCAATTGTTGCCCTTTCTTGTAAATGACGGATAAGTTTTACTTCTTCTGAACTTAACATCCTAATAAAATAAATCAAAGGAAAACATGACTGTGATTGAACTGGTCATAAGTGGTGAACTTATGACCAGTTAGTGATAAGAAATTGCAAGTAGTAACTGCACCATTGTTTTAAAAGGTCACAAGCCAAAAATGTTGGGAAGTCTAAGCAGCACTCTGTCAGCCAGGGGCTTTTACCTTTCGTCTGAATGTTTTCTTCTAAATTCTGATTAAATGGAAACTTTAGGACAGAAGGTGAGGTAGTTCAAGAGAGATAAAGTGAGAGATCTCGTACTTTGGGTCGGTGGTCAGCCCGACCAGCCAACCCAAAGCGTCAGTATTTGACGAGTTGGGAATGAGACTCAGTAATCTACTTTCTTACAAATTGGACCTTTTAATGGAGAAACATGTAGAAGCAAGGCAATCGTATGAATATATCACATTTCAGTCATCAGGAACGAAGGTGTTGTACCGGACCACTGTGGTGAAGAGAGAGCTTTCGGGTATGGTCATGAGCTTTGGATAGTGACCGGAAGAATGAGACTGCTGAAAAGAGTTTCCTCTGGCTGGGCTGATCTGTATGAATAAGGTCCGGAGTTTGGATATCTGGAGGAAGCTCCTTCGTATCGAAGCTGATCAGGATAAGATTGCCTCCACATCCAACTGGAATGAGACCAAGAACACACTAGAGAGATATTACAGTGGGTCCCAAAATAAGACATAAGACAAGTAAAAATAAGATATACAAGGAATAAAGTATAAAATAACCAAACATATGCGCATTAAACTAGAACATTTATCATATATTATCATATAAAATACAAGAACATACAACACTAACAACCACGCAACCTCCAAAAGACATCAACAAACCACGCAAACACTCAAACCAAGCCTGAGAAAACCAGGAAAAAGAGTTGTCTGTTTATTTATGAATGTGGCCACAGTTGCGACAGATCTGAAGTCATCAGGAAACAGGACAAGTGTAGACAGTTTAATTCTCTTTTGGCCTTTTTGTAACCTTTCTCAACATGCGATGAGACACTGCAGTGACCCCTGCGTCTCTGATAATAAACCACGCAGTGTTATTTTACCAGTATCTGCTCATGGGGCAGGTTTATGTTTCGATATCAATGACCTTGACGTGCTCACTGAGGTAATGGGAAAAATGCACTCTTTGGAAATTTTGGTATCGTTTCATTCCAGTGTTGATACTTACGGTAACTATCAGGGGGAGAGTAGATTGAGTTCTACGAAGGTGAAACTTCCTCAGCTCAGCAGACTCTGACATTTCAGCACAGGGCCTTTTGTGAAGTTTGTGCTCTCACTTTGTTCCTGCTTGTACTGTACTGAGAGTCCACATCCCTTATATCACTAACAAGACAAACATTTTGAGAAACTGCGATGGGATAATAAAAAATCTCATGCGTGGATACACACATACACACACATACGGTGTTATATCTCAGTACGTGCTCATGTTATTCTCCCAACTCCCTGAACAGAACAGCGAGTGAGCCGCAAAGTTGTTCATAACAGTTTTAAACAATCTCCCTGCAAAAGACTCAAATATTTAAAGCAGCAGAGGAGGAACACTGTGTTCAGTGTTAGGTGTGACGTGGCTGAAAGATTATGAAAATGCACAATGATTCTCAATGTTTGGCCTCGTGTGAATGTGGTCCTAAATTCCAAAGCTGTGAGAAACCTTCTGAACATGTGCTGCAATGAGTTTACGTGCCGGATTAAATAGTTACCTGTGTTTTAAAGGTTTTGCAATGTTCTTATGCAGGATCGGGTTGGATGTTAATCTCCATCCTCAAGTGTAAAATCCAGTATTTTTTTCTTTAAACACATGTATGTTTTGCAAAGGAGGCTTTGTGATCCTCGGATGAGGTAAGAGTGTTGAGTTGGCGCTCGTGCATTCAATGTACACATAACATTGGACTGTTCAGATGTTAAGTGAGGCACTCATGCAGGTGAGACGGAGGCACTTTCTGCTATCTCTCCTGTTCTCCAAACTTCAACCAGATCTCCGCACCCACCTTCACACCTGCACCTCATTCTCACACTGAGCCACACCTGTCACTCATTGACTGGGCTCAAACACTAATCCTTAGCTAGATTGTGTATTGTGCTGCCATATTGTTCTTGTCCGGCTTCGACGTATTCATGTTCTCTGCCAATTTTTTGAATGTTGCCTGTTCAGCAAGTAAATCTTGTTTTAAACCTGACCCGGGACCTGTATGAGTCCAACACACGTGTCTTCATCTAACCTGAGAACTGCAATCACAAAAAGGGGTCACACACGGTGGTTATCAACCTGACAAATCAATCCAGATTTTTCCCAATGTAGCTTAAATGCTTAATGTTCGAGCGATTGTATTATGTGCTTACTTGTTACAGGTTAACTGCCCGGGAGTGGGAGAACATACAATAATAGAATACAGACTTCTAAATGAAGAGACAAAAAGCACTGTTCTTTGTGTGTTATGTAGTCAAAATACTTTTGTGTGATGGCTCCTCTCAAAGCCTGATGGACGATGGGGTTAAGGCATCAGGGGGTTGTCGGTCAACAGGATGAGCCCCTTCCTTCCGTGAAGAACTGGGAGTCTGACCTTATTCAGTGCTGCAGTAGCCTAATGGCCACAAGTCATGTGCAAAAGCATTTGTGGTCAACAATACTTCACAAGACTGCATTAAAGCCAGTGTAGCATCAAAGGGTCCGCCTGTGCTGTATGATTATTTCTACATGAGCTCCACAGGACTGACCTTTCATTATCCAGGCCACTGAGAATTGTGCAGCTTAACTTTGTGTCCATGCAGGTAGTGACCAAACAATGAGCACCCTCTTTTGTCAGCGTACTTTGTATTGTAACAAAGGGGACGTTTAGTGTTACAGCAGCTATCAAGAAAATGACATAACCAACAAAAGGTAAAAGCCAAAGCACTTCTAGGAACACTCCAGCCCCGGATACATCTCACGATCTGTGCTCCATGGGATCTTGTCAATAATCTGTTTATAAATAACGACTTTACATTTTGAAGTCCAATCACGCATGCAGACGATGTGTCAATACTTCCCATTAACTCATGTCGAGAAGGGCTATATTTGGATGCACATGTTTTCCACAGAAGGATTGCATGTGTTACCTGCATGCAAAACTGGCCTTTGGCGTATGAACAGCACGGACCCTAAAATTGGGCTATTTTTACACAGATCGACTGGTCTGATCTATGTGTTGATCTGTTTTACCTCGAATATAACCTGCTCCGGAGCAGGTTAGGTGTGCAGCATAAGTTTCCATGATCATGTACCCCAGTTACAAATGAACCTCTGTCAGACGGTCCACCACTTTGGACCAGAATACCTCAACAACTACATGGGCTGTCGGAAAATTTTAGATGGACATTTAAATTTCCATGTGGATGAACCCTACTGATTGCTTCTGCTCACTGCTCATTGTGAAACCACAGAGGCTGCTACATTTTAATTTGTGTTAAATTTGGGTTTAGTGGTTGGGTCCATACTAGAAATACATATGACATGTAAAGACATCATTTAAAGTAACTTCCAAGTTGTTTAGCTGTACTACAGTATTTTAGTTTTCACCGGGTGGGTCTATAAAAGTGCCAAGTATTTTGCTTGTTGAATGTTGAGTCCGACTGAGTCCCTCTCTCTCCACTGGGCTACTTTCACTCACCTAAATGTCAGCGTGCCAGAGGCTGAGCTCAGTGTCTGACGTGTCGGTGCCGTCTCTCATTGTTAGCCTTTACAGATATCGCTCCGTGACGATGTAGATCAAAGAGAACAGTGCTGGAGTCATTAGCTGGCTGACCCTGTACACTTCACTGAGGTTTTAGTTCCCATGGGGTTTTGTGAGGAATCCGGTCGCTGGACAAATGAAGAGTCCAGTTTGAAATAATCCTGTACAAGGCAGTTTGAAGGCCAAGCCGGAATAGTTTGGTGAAACTAACACCAGTATTTATGCTGGAATTATACAACGTTTCTGTGTAAAAAATCTATAAAATACATTAGCGTACCTCAATTCAAAAAGAATGTTTATCCACAGTAATTGATACTCGTACGAGCTGTGGAAAGAATCTAAGCTGTGGACACTGCACGCAAGGAGCTGAAAAGCAAACAAAAGGTGCCGAATTAAAACATACCAGGCTGCTGCTACCCAGCATTTCTGTTAAAGCCTTTGTGTGAGAGCGTCAGTTTGGATTTTTTTTTTTTTTTTTTTTTTTGCTTTTAAACAAGAAAATTCAACTGGAAAGATTGGCGAGGGTTTCTGGGAACCAAGGACTTAAAGTAGGGGGCTGGAGCCAATCGCAGCAGGCACTAAGGGAGAGGCGGGACACACTGGACAGATCACCAATCTTTAATTTGGATTTAACACATCAGAGTCTCCAGAGCCTCTCACCAACCCTGAACATCTGTTGCAGCTGGAGGAAATGTCAACATCAAAGCCAGAGCCTTCTTGTTATGAGTAGGACTGGATTAACCTGCCAAGAGGAGCCCAGGGCAGAAATTAGCTGCCGAGTCCCCGTTTACTCCTTCGTCCTCCAACATTGTGCATATTGTGTGAATGCTTTCATGCTACCTCACCTCTGATTTGCTGTGATGTCATCCAAGCACACAAAGCCTACTAATTCAGGAATATGCTGTGCATATTGTGCATTGTGTGGTGTGGGAATAATCTGAGTAATAATAATAATGAGAAAACTCTTGCAAACGGCCCTTTATGTCGGAACACCTCCTGGGAAAGTCAGCCAAAAGTTCAGTACACAACTTGCCAAATTTGCAGCGACTTTGACGTCCTACATGCAGAAACACTGCCGACAAAAGTGAAAAGGGGACAACGCAATTTCATACATATTCACTGTGTTTATATTTGCAGGACCCTCTAGGTCGCCACCTTTCAAGCTTTAAACACTCTTCTGTGGACCTTTTTCCCTCTGAGGACAGCTTGTTTATTCAGTTATGGAAAAATATTAATCAAATTAAAATGTCTGAGTTTGTATTATAACCAAATTATTAGTATAGTAAATACATGACCTTTCTGAGTTTGAATTTCTTCTCCAAAACTACACAGAGCACCTTTAATGTTTGCTTGTAAATTACAATTTTTGTTCACATGTAATTTGTAACATTGTTTTAGGTTGTAACATTTAGTTGCTGTCCATGTGGAGTGACCTATATTAGTTAGAGAAAGAAATTTATCAGCATTAATCCTGTTTTAGTGGTTTCAGGGAATGTACTGGTGCAGCAACAAGTCTGGGACACAACACAACACATCTTTTTCGAAGCGTTCATGTTGTTTCCACGTTACTATAAAAGCTCTCGAACGCGTTGAAGTCGGAAGAACTTCCCAACATGTGAAATGAGACCGTCCGCGAATGCAGGTTAAGATGGTTCAAGTGCAGCTACAGTAAAGTGTAATATAGGCCAGTGTAATCTAAAACATCAGCAGTGTCCTCCGTAAGACTCAGTAGAACACAATGTTATGCAGCTGCGAGGCATGTTACAGTTTGAGAAAGGAGCACAGCCGTGATCTTAGACACGTAACACACACAGCTGATCTGTCAGGGTGTCAGTCTATTTATACGCAGTCACAGTGGATTTGATCCTCCTGAGACCCAGAAGAAAAAAGGTCTTGATATTTGGATTTTTTCCAGATAATTTAAGTATTGTGGTTGAAAGAAAAAACAAATGTGCCTCTTGTATTTTAATGATGTAATGTAATGATACTATATTCATTTTCCTGTGGACATCAGGTATAAGCTGATCATGTGGTCGCACAAATCAACTACACACATGTTTATGTTGTACTCAGTCACAACAGCAGGCCATCAGAAGTGCCTTATTGTCCTGCCACTTCGTCACGGCAACCTCTGATGGTTTTCTGACAACCATTTTGGATGTATCTCTCCCTTGTTTTTGTAGCTTGATTCCCAGCTTCTGGTCAGTGAACATGTTCCAGCCCTTGTAAACTTCAAAATCCAGCACCAGACCACTTGGACTGGCAAACAGAAATGCTTTCAGTCCAGTGGTTTCCCTGGCACAAATCGCCTCATCAGAACCATCAAGATCGTTATGAATTTGATGGACTGCCTAATTTTGAAGAATCTGTCTCGACTCATTTAATTGACTATAACTGGGACCCTCATCTTTGCCGCCCATTATATCCAGATCCTAGGGTATACGAGACATACATTGATATGCCAGAGAAGGTTTTCAGCTCCTCTGGAGTGGTTTTTACTCCAGAGATGAGCACCTCCTGCTGGTTTGTGTTCTCTGTTCTGATGTTTTCAAAAACCTGCTCGTCTATGTAATGTCTGAAGTAATCAGGGCCCCCGGTCTTGGTGGTTGTGGCCAGGGTTGTCCTGTGAAGTAATCTCCTCCACAAAAGGGTTGAAGCTTGATTGGTAGCAAAAGGAGAGGGATAGCTTAATGCACTTTTAGCAAATGTATTATTAATTATATAAATCAACAGGGTCAAATCAAGCTTTTAACTGATAATTAACTGTGTGTGTGTGTAACTAAAAAGCCTAGCTTACACAATGCTTCTTATCCATAATAGTGGACGGTGGGTGTCGTCACTTGGGTGGCTCCTCCAAAACTGATGAGTCCTCATCACCTCACCTTCTTGCTCTACTGTCTGGACCTCCTCCACCCCATCTCCTGACAGCTCTAAGTCTGACTCCCCTTCCACAATTCTGAGTAAAATCCGCTCAGCCCTCTGTTTCCTGAAGTATGGAAACTGGTTAAAAATTGGAGTTAGTAAGTCCTGCTGTCCACTACAAAGGACACTACATAAAAGTTGTGTTTTGAAAGGGTTAAAATGACTGTACATTTCTGACATCTTACTAAATTGAAGTCAAGACGCTTACATTGAGGAAACAAGTTGATTATTAGCAACAGAAACATCATATCTGCAAAACAATTGACCACTCTCCTCTCTTGTTGCTATAAAATGTGGAAGCTGCGATGGCAGCCATTTTGAAAAAGAAAGTCCATCTGCTCCGTTTGCCACTTGCCCACAAGTGTGGTATCACTAGAAAGCCCAGGATGTCCTCTAGAAAGTACAGTAGGACTCAAATAGATTGCATGAATGGTGCTTGACAAAGAGGTCTCAGACTCATGTCTCTCACAGAGGATAAAAATTAACTGGCCTTAGCAGTTTGAGCATTTTCAATAGTAGAACATGTTACTAATAATATATTATATATATTTATATATTTAAGTTCACTAATTAACAGATGAGACAGGTTTCATGAGAAGTGGACCATCACATCCCATAATGATAATGGTTCAGAGTGTTTTTCTTCTTAAAAGACTGTTAAATCAAGATATCAGCTTTACTCGTGACAGACACTGTATGTGCGGAGACGGGATGTTTTCATGTAATTATGACATGCAGCATTAGCTGCTAAGTAAGCTGTTAGGTAACATACCCCCGCGCATGCATGTGTGTTTTTTTTTAACACGCACTGCTCTGTAAGGTGATCAGTCATGTCAGGTTTTGAATTATCGAGAGTTTTTCAGGGCTGCAAGTTGGGGGGAAGCTCTTACCTTCTGTTGACTCAGTCAGAGCTGGAAAGAGACATGACGCACTGAAACTTGACTCCTCGCTCTCTGCAAAGAGCTTGAACTATATAAAGACCAATCTGTTGCAGCAAGGTACCTCTGAACCCCTTCAACCTGTTCACGCGGACACACGTGCACACTTACTTTTGATTTATTTGCTTAGTCAGTTTCCCCATCAACTACCTTATCTCGCCAAACCTCTCCACTCCTTCTTTTTTCTAAAGAATGCACACTTGAGCATCCTCACAGGCTTGTTAACATTCATCCGGTGCATCTGACAAGAATGGCTGCTCTGTTTCTCTCCAATCAATCAGAGGGCCCCCCTGAAAAACCGCATCACCCTCTGAACGCCAACACCTCTGTCTTCGCTGCTCCTCTGGCGTCTGCGGGACTCGGGTGTGATTCCGGGCACAGAGATACCAGGAAACTGGGCCTTGTGGTCAGTGCCAGTTTCCATGGTTCCCCTCCGTCAAAGGGAGGTTCTTTCTGGGCCTGGCGTGTTTGTGAAGTCCCCGTGAAAAGATGGCTCTGTGTCCTGAGATCCCGAGCCCACTGTGGGCAGAATTCCTCTGTGACTCCGACTGAGTTGGGGTTGTGCAGCACAGCGGATGGAAGGGAAAGTGGGGGGAGAAAACACAGAAGCAGCATGTTTGGGTCCTGGCTCGGCGCCACGCATCACTTAGGGGCTCAGGGGACTGGGTCACAGCGGGGGGAAGTAAACAGGCCAGTGTGTACACATTTACACCAGCAAACACAGGCTCAACTGCAGAGATACTGTATAGGCACGAGCCAATATATATACAAATAATTACAAAAATATGCGCGTGTGATGCTGTTCCTCCTGCAATTTAGAGTTTCCATGTGCAATCTATCAAGGATCATCGTCATCGTTTTCACAAAAATGATTGCACAATTCAAAAAAGTCCTCATATAAACATATTTTCCTATTTTAGAACTATCCAAAATGTGTATTTTTTGTGTAGTGTTTACATATGAGTCACCTATTGGAAATCCTTTTGGCACTCCCTTTGCTTTATTTGTACACACAGACTAGGAAGCTCCTGTTTAACGTGAAACACCCACAATGAGTCACCAGAAGTCGTGGACGATAAGCCATCTGCAGAGAGATTACACACAAAACACGGAGATTCCTGAAATTATGTGAAA
Organism: Pagrus major; assembly: GCF_040436345.1. Classification (NCBI taxonomy): domain Eukaryota; kingdom Metazoa; phylum Chordata; class Actinopteri; order Spariformes; family Sparidae; genus Pagrus; species Pagrus major. The sequence continues at coordinate 23,275,443 of NC_133219.1, forward strand.
TATTTGGTTCCAACGAAACCAGCCACTTCATGCCTGAGATGTCTTTTGTGAACCTTGAGAAATCTGAAATACATCAGACATCAACTTTTGCGGTGACTCTGCTACTTAAAGGAAGTAGGATATGTTTGAACTTTATTTTGAGGGTTTTTAATTCTAACTGTTGAATAGCAGCGGATCACAAAAGCGCAATTCTCCCCGAGCGCCGATCTGATTTCAAAGGGACAACCAGTACCACCAGCCTTTCCAGTTCTATTTGTGCACAAACTCCTCTGATCGAGCGCTGGTTTTGTCACCTGGCGCAGTGACAAGCTGCTCACACATCGTTATTATTCAGGGAGGATTATTTTCTTGATATTCCGGAAATTCAATCTTCTTAAAGACCTCACCTTGAGGTGTTGAGTGTTTAAAGATTAGCTAAAAATGCACAAGGATAATCCTGATGTGTTTCTCTGAAGTAGAGTGCATAACGTCATGAAACGTCTGACGGCTGCACTGATAATGCGCCTAGACATGCAAGCTTACGTGACAAATCTGCTGTGTTCATCAAATCATGGTTTTGTTCCAACTGGCATCTCATATACATGAAATCAGCATGTGTTATCTATGATCATCGAGGAGAACTTCGAAGCCGACTTCAACAGTCAAAATCTGATCTAATCTTTTGATATGAATGAATGAAGAGGAACAAGCTGGTACCCTCTACAGCAGCTGGTGGTGATTCATCATCTTGCTCAGTAGGACGTGTCAGTAGGACAGTTGTTTGCAGCCATGATAGCCTGAGGTTGGGCTTTCCTGTTGAAGGACATGCACTGTGATGGCTCACTGTGCTTCCCTGCAGCATCCGAGGAATCAGCGAGCTCTGATTTGATCTGAAAGCCTCACAAAGCAAATAATGTGATGATTGTGACATCTTGTCACTGATTTGTTCATTTTTTTCCTTATTACAGACCTAAAGGCAGATGAGGACCATCACATATTCTTATTGTTTCCAACTTTGCCACAGAATAAAATGACATTTCAAACTTTTTCCACCCTAACAGATCCCTTTAGTCTCCTCTACGCCTACACAGTGTACAGGCATGTGTGCGTCAATTGTTATTATCTTAATACCACTATGCATACAATAATTCCCTCAAGGATAATACCATTCTTAAACAGGTACGGGAAAATTCTGTGAATTCTCACCACAGCGTTTAAAACGGGCTGACTCCACTCGTACTGCCAGCTGAATGCCTGACTTTGCACTCGCTCAACGGCTCTGTTTCCACTGTGGCTTCTGAAAAAGCACCTGGGCCTCCCCACATCTCGGCAGATGAGGGAGCAACCGCACACCCACTCAGGGCTGCAGGCGCCGCTCGGTGGGGCCAAGCATAACAATAACCCTCGGGCCGGTCAGCCCTCGTACGCTGCTCTGCTTTCAATGAATCTGCAATGTTGAATCCAAGGTTTTCCATGGTCACGGCCAATGAAACCTCTGTCCAGCACTGCAGTACCCATTGTGAATTCACAGAGGACGATTAAGTGCTGGGTGGGCTTTAATAGACCACAAGTGTGTGATAATTGGATTTATACATGTGTGGTAATAAAACAATATCTGTATTGTATTAAATTACTCCATACTGGAACATTTGAGTGGTTTTTCAATTTTCTACACATCATAAATACTTACTGCATTTCATGAAACAGAAGCCACTGCTTTTTATTCAAGTCAATACAGTGTGAGGATGAAACTGCAAAAAACTTTAAATAATCGTGCAGTATTGTATTATACCTGTGAAGTTTGAGGGCTCAAACTTGCAGAACCGTTGGAACAATCCTTAAAGCTATTTCTGATTTTGAGCTGCAGCCTTGTGTGTTCTCATGTAAAACAATCATTACTGATTTATATTCACATCTGTTTCTCTTGTGTTTAGTCTCTTTTATTAGGGTAGATACCATCTGGCTGATTTACTGCAGGCAAGTCGTTCAGAAATCAATTAAACTACAATTCAAGAAGCGACAGAGAGACAGAATTCTTTCTCCCTCTGCTGGACATGAGCTGGCAGTGCTGCTCTCTAAAAGCTTACCGACACATTATTCCTCAGCAGGAACAGTTAAAAGTTAAAGTTTTTCAAATTGTAATCAACAAAAGTAATCCCTTAGTTTACTCTAACACCAATTACATTTGATTATTTAAGAGTTACATACAGTTTGAACGTTCAGATTTACCGATTGTTAGTTGAATTGAGATAAGATGCTCAAGAATGAAGAGAAGTAAAATAAGAATACAGCATAAAAACACAACAGACTAATATTAAAAAAAGAAAAATAAATAAACCACAATCAAAACTTAAATAGAAAAGGTAGTATATACAATGACATTAAAATGTAATCAAAGGTAATATTGCATCTGATATTGTAAAAGCAGTATTGTAAACACTAATGAACATTGAAAAAGTAATATTACACATTATATTGATATAGATGAATTATAGATGTTTTCAATTACAATATTATCATCCTCTCTGTAGTCATTATTAACATTAGGGAGTATGTTTTTTGGTAATGTTTGTCTCCCATGACTTTTGGGTTTTTCAGTCATTTAAACAAGACTGAGAAATCTAAACGTATCTCCATTTTTCAACTTTGTTTAGCAGCCAGCTAAACACACCTTCAATAAAAGTTGAAGGCAGCAGCAGTTTTGTTTCTTGAAGTTTTTACAGGAAGCAGTTTTGAAAAGATTTTTTAAAACACAACAGATGCACTAATTGTGATGATAAATCAGTTAGACCAGAGGTATTGTAAAAATGATTTCCCAAGCTACAAGAAAATTGGATTCACAGTCTAAGAGTGTGTTTTTTTTGTTTTTTGTTTTTTTACCAGGGGGCACTTATAACATCTTTTTTATTGCTAACAGAATCATGATTGTTCAACTAGTTTGCATATAAAATACAATTATTTTTGTAATCACCAAAAGGGTTAGAGTTGGAAGACAAAGTATAGCATAGTCAAACTTAGTGCTAGAAGGAAACAGAGAGAAAACTAGCAATGCATATGCTCACATATATTAAGCCCAGTGTCATTATGAAACACTTTTCAGACTCTCATATTTCTAAACATTTGTCAAATGTTGAAGCGATGTGGAAATGAGGATGTATAACTGGACCTGAAGACTGTGCAATCCATGTCTATGAACTTCAAACTGTGACCTGAGCAGTGGTCATTAGAGCTTTCATCAACACTGTGTGGAAAATCCCAAGATCATTTATTGTTATGGTCACTGCTCTGTAGCAAGAAGTTTGAGGGGTAAATAATTGACCACAATTATGTGTGGAAACAACCAGACTGGACTTATGCAACAGAGCTGACTGATAAGCATACCAAGGTATTAGTGTGTGTGTGTGTGTGTGTGTGTGTCTGTGTGTGTGTATCAATACATTTGCAATTCTGAATAATATATATAATTTTAGAAACATTAAGGCCCTTCAGATCAGTCTTTCACATGTATTCAATCCATAATGAATCATTTCAATTAGACAGTTAAAACAGTGATGATGCTTTTGATTATCACACTCTAACGATAACTTGCAGCTCGACACATAACTCAGTATGAGCCTTCCTGTCCAGATGTGGACCCTCAAATAAAATTATATAGCTTGACAAAAAGTCAACAAAACAAAAAACTTAAGATCCTATTACTAATTCAAATTAAACATAAATATAATGTAGCGGCTACTTCAGTTCCACCCAGCACACAGCTTTAGTTAACTTTAGGAAAACTATAAAAAAAACTTGTAAACAAAAAAACAACCTTAAAGCCCACTTACTAGCAGTTTTTTGGGGAGGCTTTCAACCACATCTCACGGTCTTCCCTAGCAGATGCACTTTGCTGAGTTATCGTGGAATTAAAATTTCCAATGCAAAGGAAAATGTAAAAGAAATGCAAAATGACCATCAAAAAGCCTGACAGGCACAATTTCTGCTGTTTATGAAGGGGGATCATTGTTGAGCATGTACTTCCGGGGTATCAGAGCAGAGATGTTGACTACGACAAGATAGAAATCTGTCTTTTCCGACCGATAAGGAGGCCATGCGACATCAAATTCTATTTACGTGGGCACTTCCGCTTGTACCTAAATTAATGAATGACTAAGTAAGTAGGTAAATTATAATTTATTTCATTAGAAGCGAAACAGCATATCTGCTAGTATTCACAACGCTTCTGAACAACACGGGAAGCTATGTAGTTTTTTTTTTTTTTTTTACCAAAGCGGAAGTGAACGCGGATTTTCCTCCCGCGCTGCTGCATTCATCTTTGTATGTGTCAGGCACCGGCTTTTGGAGGACAGCTCGGTGGTCCACTGAGGTTATCCACAGCATCATCGATCTGACACAACCATTTTAATAACACAACATCCCGGGACACTGGCCTCGGCATGTAGAGCGTTTAATGAGTACACCTTGGTATGTTCGCGTTGACTTCCTGTGTTTTCTCGACCTTTATCGTTGTTTTCTGAAGCAAATAATAAGCAAGCTGAGGAAAACTCCACTGCTAGCTAAATGCTAACTTATCTGCAGCAGCTCTTTTGTTTGCATGATGTGTTCACATCGAAATCTTCCACCGCTTCGCTTAGTTACTTAACGTTAGTTAACACCGACAGTGTGAAATAAAAGCAGCTGACAACAACAGATGTTTGTTTGATGGCATTGTTAGACGCAGTGTAGCACATAGCCAAAGTTAGCTAACGTCAGTTTATGATGCAGGTTACTGTTAGCAGCCCTTATTAAAAGGTTAATCCATGATATTTTGGTGTTATTTATTCTTAAACCGAGTAGAAGTAGCACTGATGAAGCTTGAAGCCTTGCCATATTATGTATAAAAACCCACTAGGTGGCGTCCTGGTACACGTATAGGCTAAAGAAATCTGTTACCTCTACCTCTTTCTGAACTTGTCAGTATTGTTATTTTGCTTTATTAACTACCTACTAATGCTCTATAAGTCTGAAGCTGTCAATTAGGAAAACACTTGGGTTGCCATGTTGTGAAAAACCCTCCCTGGCTGGTAACTGAAGTCTTTGATTAATTAATTGAGAGTGTTTAATAAACAATCAAGCGGTTAGAAATGTGAACTAATAAGTAGGGCTGGGCAATATATGCGATATATGTTGTTATCATGATATGAGACTATATATCGTCTGTGATTGTCGTAATATGTCATAAATATTGTCTTCTCCTGGTTTAAAGGCTGCATTAAAGTAAAGTGATGTAATCTTCTACTTATTCTAATACTTACATGTACCCTCATAGTCATTTAGTCCACAGTACTGATGATTACTGATCAGAAAAGTATTTTGTGAAAGTATCAATAGTCACCCCTACGTTATTGGTACAATATCGATATGTAAGTAGGACCTATTTGGTCAAAAGAAGGAAGATTTCAAAACATCGAGGTAGATGTTGTATATGGTGATGTGGCCTAAAAATATCACAATATTATTTTAAATCCATACCGCCCAGCACTATGAATGAGTGAGTAGTAATGTTCATGGTTAACTTTCCAACAAGCCAGCAGCAAAGCTCAATAATTCATGTGTAATTAAAAATGATAATACGTTGATAAATTGATTTTGATTCAGAGGTTCAATGGTGAAACTGTCTATTTGAGCTCTTACTTGATAAACCAAAGAGTTAAAAATCTGGAGAGGGATGAAGACAACTTTTTTACTGAAAGTGCTTCAGGAAACTGCAACCACAGTATAGTATATATAGTATTTCATTATCATTTTACACTTTACCTGTGGTGTGTTTGATAACCATAGAATAAGTGATAAGTGTCCTTAACCTCTTTGTTTTTGTAGGTAAGACAGACTGACTGAGCCACAACATGTAAGAGCCTCTCAAATACAACATTTTGATAGTGGCATATCTTTTGAAAGAGTAATATCTTAATTTATTTTTTTCGTTGCTTTTGAAGGTCTGCGTTAAAACATCACATGTCACTTCCTGTGACGGTGGGTGTCATGTTGGTGGGCCTCCCATACTCCATCTCTGTTGCTGCTCAGTGGCTTTATGGCTGGCCCAGCAAGCCTGGATATAAGAAGTACATAGAAGCACTGAAACCACGGTAACTTGGAAAATACTATTGATGTAGTTTATGTACTCACGAAGAAGAGCTGGTTATTAAATCCCTGTTTCATGTTTGGTTTCTCCATCAGGCGAATATACTGTTTGACCAGAGCTATACTGGAAACTCTCAAATATCTCCAGTATGGAAGACTTTACTTTCAGTGGAAGTCTTGGTACAAGAACGATGAAAACCGCAAGCATTATGAAAAGGTGTGTTAAGGATAAGTTGTTTAATTCATTTGTTTATGTCTCTTTGTATGATAGCCATGAGACACATCTGTAAATATCTCAAATAAAATAATCACACGGTTATGTTTGTCTCTTTCACCATTCAATGTAGTCCTTTGAAAATTTGCGTGTTAAAGTTGACATTTTTGTCTGTCTGGACCCTTCAAAGGGCATCACATTTGGCCGCCGATGCAACAAGCTGGACTTGTACCACCCTCCAAATGCGGGCATGTCTAAAGATGCGCCTGCACCACTGGTGGTTTTCATCTACGGTGGTGCGTGGGGCTCCGGAGAAAGATCCACTTACTGTTTGCTGGCCAGGCAGATGGCTGAAGAACTGAGTGCGACGGTCATTTGTCCTGATTACGTAACCTATCCAAAGGTATGAGCTTTAGGCATTCTTATTTAAGATTTATAGCACATACTGTATGTAGAGCACGGATGACTGGAAGACAGAAGTACCTCTCAGAACTCTGTGAACTTTAGGTGAGAGTGAAACTGCAGTAACCCAAACTTCAGATAAGAAATGTAATCATAAGTGTGACTCTGGTATCTGAACTGACAGCTGGTTTCATCTGATCGCCAGGGGAACGTTTTAGCGATGGTCCAAGATATTGCTGATTGCTTGGTATGGGCCCAAGAGAGTGGACCAAAGTTCAACTTTGACAAAGTAAGAAATATGAAGTATTCTGTGGAAATTGAGGAAAACTGTCGGATAAAAACTGTTAAATCTGTTTCTATTTTACCAACAAATTAAAATACTTGTTCAGTTAGATATGTTTGTTTACATCATTCTGTACTTGAGCGTCTTGTTTTCTGTCTTTTATAGGACAACATAGTGTTAATTGGCCATTCAGCAGGTGCACATTTGTGTGCTCTGACCACACTGTTCCTCATTGATGTAAGAGAGGAGCTTTTCATAGAGGCCAGCAAGCAGAGGGACGTTACACTGGCGTTCAGAGGAGTTATTGGTAAGGATCTCTGTACAGTGCATCACCAAGTTTCAATCACAGTTGTCAACCACGTTTTACGCTAAAGAAAACTCATTTTTTTGTGTTTCTGGGTTCTGAATTGTTGTCTTGTTTTTTATCGTATGACCCCAGGGCAGCAAAGTTCAATTTGAAACACTGTCTGGTGATGACTTTGTTAATCTTCGGTATTTCCTGGACAGGTCTGAGTGGTGTGTACAACATCATGGACCATTATGAGCATGAGCAGATGCGAGCAGTTGAATACGTCTCCACCATGCACAAAGCCATGAACGGAGTGGAGAACTTCCCGTACTACTCACCAACACACATACTGAAGGAGTTCAGCCACGACAAACTGAGCAGGTGACAAAAATAAAATGATATTGGATTTCCCAACAATGATGTTTATGAAATCTGTTGCATCTGTTGAACATGAACATTTTTCACCCATGGCCTTCTCTTGTTTTCTGTTCGGGCAGAGTTCCTCCGTTCGCTTTGCTCCACGGGACCAGTGACATTATTGTTCCTGTTGAATCTTCCACAAAGTTCTCTGAGCTCCTCACCTCGCTGTCCATTAAGGCGTCGCTGTACCTGCTACCCAGAGTCGACCACACTGAGATCGTCACCGACCTCATGGTGTCAGACAGGCGCTTCTACCATCCCATCTACAGCTGCGTCAAACAGGAGTACAGAAAACTTATGGGAACCTGCTGACGTCCCATCAGATCAGAAAAACATCCATTCATTTCTAATATTTACTGATTGTGCCATACACTTACTTTGTTTACAGTTTCCGCTCTAATACCTCAAAATAAATCATATTTAGCCTTGAGTTTAACTTTATGTTTTTGGTTGTTATTCCATGATAATGATTTAGCATCTGCACACTTCTGTGATTGTATTTGAGTAAATTCATGAAATGCATGCGATTGATTCTTAATCTATAATCGAAAAAAACAACAACTTTGCTTTTTGGACTCCGATATAAATAACATCATTCTTATGTCATTCTTATTGGTGATGTTATAAAGATTCCAGTAAAGTAAAATCAGTAAACATGAAGTGAAATCAGATGTGAAGCAATAACTATTATAGCAAACAAGTAAAGCACACTAATGCATACTACTGAAATGTCCAGGATTCATAAAATGAAACTTTTTCTTGATTTATTGTAATATCTTGAATGACTGTTTAATTCTACACCAATTAAATCCACATGAAGGAATTGATAATTTTTTTGCCTTTTGTCTTTATTAATTAACTAATTAAGTATCTTATACTTGTCTTTTTTTTATAAAGCAGCAGCAATTACAGCAGGTAAAAATCATATGAATTGTAAATTAGACATTAGATTGCATGTTATGCTTAACGCAAGTACAGTGTTTGTTTTTCGCACATGCTCGTTTTGTATCTGAATTGGTTATACGTATTACATACAACTATAGTAAATATATAGCATCAGTATGGTAGTAATCTGGTTGAAAACATTTAAAATACACAAGTACAATGTACAGAATTTATTGAGGGAAAAAAATGTAACAGTTAATGCACAATATGAACACATTTACATCAAATCTGAACATATGAGCAAGAGAGTAGACGATTAATACATAAACATGTCAGCACTAAAACTGCTGTGTTCTGCTTGTTTGCATGTCGTTCTAGTGTATATGTGTCATCACTGGTTTTAATGTCCCTAACAGCTGCCTTTCTTTTTCCAGTCTTTAAACTGCATGCCATATGACATATTGCTTTGTGCCCAGTGTTGTTCTGCTTGTTCTGTCTCTTTGCTTTGTTGTATTTTAGGAAGCCTTTTCAACACCTCGGCCCGGGGACTACAGATGAAAGAGAGCCTTTTGGCTAATTCTGGCATTTTTACTAATGTATTACAATAGTAATAATAATATGTTTGTTTATATAAAGCACCTTTCAAGGACAGACATCACAAAGAATTAACCATGTGTTTTATTAATTTGCCGTGTCCCCTCTTAGATAAACTAAATGATACATTGTCCAACATCAGTGAAAGATGCATCTGTGGCTACAGACTGCTGTAGGGATCAACTGTAAATTGCTGTAATATTCATAATTTTCCTTTACAGATTAGAATGTAAGTGGTGCGTAGATTATACTAAACTTAATCTACAAAGTGGGCCGTACCATAACACTGAACTACTTACTTCTACTTCTTTTGTAAATGCCACACTACTTTTTAAAGAAACAATACGTAAGAAGTTTCCACCTGTCAAATTCTTACTCTAAACAAATACGGGGCAGCATATCACCAGTGTAACCGCTAACTGTAACTGCCAGCTAGTTAGTTAGCTCAGTTAGCCATGCAGTTAGCAGTACAGAGTGGGAGCTCGGAGCACCAGGGGAGTTTCGGTGTTTACACCACCAGCACAGGAGATGCTACGGGGCTAGCTGGCTAGCATGCTAACCTAAGTAGATAACTCTGTAACATAATCAACACTATTGTTTTTTCAAACTCTGTTTATAGTTTTAGTCCATTTTAGGATGTTTTCAACTAAAATTCGCACTTATTGCACTTTTAAAGACAGCATTTGCACCATTTATTTTGTTCTGTTGCAAGTCAGGATAAATGCAGCCACTCTGAATTTTTTAATTAAAGCTGCTAAATGATTTATTATTATTACAGCCACCAAATGACTGAACTGGGAATTTGATGAAGCTTTCGAGTGAGACTATAATTGAAAACCTGTGTGACATCGTAACTTCAGATTAATAAATAGGCCCAGCACTTTCAGCTTGATTTATTTTGTGGGCTTGGCACTTACATGACGGCTAATAAAAGCTAACTAAATCAGATTATTTATGAGCTATGCTACCTATGGTGGTGTTTGGTTGAATTGACCTGCAGCACTTTCCTCCTCCTCCTCCTCCTCCTCCTCCTCCTTCTTCCTCTTCTTCTTCTTCTTCTTCTTTCTTTCTTTCTATCTTTCTTTCTTTTTTCTCCTGCCCTTCTTCTTCTTCTTCTTTCTTTCTTTCTTTCTTTCTTTCTTTCTTTCTTTCTTTCTTTCTTTTTTCTCCTGCCCTTCTTCTTCTTTCTTTCTTTCTTTCTTTCTTTTTTCTCCTCTTCCTCCTTCTTCTTCTTCTTCTTTCTTTCTTTCTTTCTTTCTTCTTTCTTTCTTTCTTTCTTTCTTTCTTTTTTTTCTCCTCTTCCTCCTCCTTCTTCTTCTTCTTCTTCTTCTTCTTCTTCTTCTTTCTTTCTTTCTTTCTTTCTTCCTTCCTTTCTTTCTTCTTCTCGCTTTTATTTTGAAAACTGAGATTAACACGCACTCGCACGCGCACGAGGCGGAGTTTACGGAGAACGGTGGCGGAGCCTCACAGTCCGGTCGGTCTGTCTCTCTCTCACACTCTCACACCATTTGCTGGGACTAGTTAGCGGTGGCTGTTGTGTGTTTGACGGCGCTGAGGCGTGAAGAAGTGAGCGCAGGTCTGTAAATATGTAACCGCTCAGTGCCGCTAACATCAGCGTTTCCACCGGGAGAAGAAGTAACATGGACACCCAGAAGAAGTTGTGGCTCCGCGGGCTGCTCTGGTGGTCGCTCCTGCTCGAGCTGGCGTCCGGAGGTAACAATGCAACTTCTTGTTTTCTCAATGAAACAAACGACATATACTCATAAAGAGAGATTCACGGTGCTTTCTGTGACAGTTTGTTAATTATTTCATTTAACTGGTTAACTTTGTCGAGTTTTGTTCCAGTGTTTGTAGTTTACTGGGGAAACAACTGCACCCTGAAGGCTACTTCCCAGGTTATAAATACCTATTTCAGTGGTCGTAAACATTACCATTTACCTCTTCTTACTGGCTGTGATTTCCTTCACATGCGGACTACATCTGTAATCCTGTAACATCATGAGTGTGTGTCCAAAGGCAGGCAAAGTATCATTTTATACATGTTTTCTGTGTGCTGTTGTAGTTCACAGGTCTTTAAATGCAACACCTAACAGTATTGTGAATGAGGACAGGCAGGCCCAGCAACAGTCTTTTTTTCCCTTTTTTTTTTAGCTTTTACTGATGTTTTATTAAATTAATAAGGCTAATAACATCAATATTTACCTTATATAAATGGCTGGCATTAGACTGGATAATGTGTGCATGCATGGTGCACACACACAGGCAGCAGCAGCAGCAGACATGGCACTGTGATGCCCACTGCACTGGAAGAACTATCCGCCTGTGACAACAGCAAATAAAATCATAGAGAGGGACAGTCATCGCTGCCTTGTGAGGTCTAAGGTGGATTTTTTTTTTTTCAGCTGCAGATGTACATCATATATATCTGTGTGTGCATGCATTAGCCTCTCTGGTTGATTTGATCCTGGGCATGTGTCATCTTATTCAGCATTCATCCATGCTTTGCCCCCGGGGATAATCAAGAATTATTTCACCATGACTCACACTCACCATATCCTTCATTGAAAATAGTTACAGTAGAGACATTTGTTTTACTTCAGTGCCTTTCAGATCGTGTGCATCCTACGTACTCCCTCATAAGCCTCCGCTGAAACATCCACGTCCAAGGCTGTGGACAATGCATCAGCAACAGAGAGTCACGACAGTCACCCAATTTAAAAAAAAAAAAATGAAGCAAAGAGGCACTTCCGTCGAGTTGCATCTCTGATTTTGATGTATAAACTGAGCACACAGGCAGTGACAAGCACTAGTCGTACCCCTCAAATTAACTGTGTTCGCTAAAAGGTCAGCAGCTTTGTTGTTGGGAAATCTCACCCAAAAAATGTCCCTGACGCAGAGAAAACTGCCCCTGCAACCATGTAGATTACAGAACACCCTCCAAACGCCTCCTGTTTCTGCCTCCTGAGGCACACAGTCAGGTGTACACGGGTGTGTTTATCAGAGGGCATTGTTTCCAGGCTCTTTCATTTACATACCCTCCTCAAAATTGTCCGTGTTTCAGCATGTGAAAAGCTGAAGCAAGTTTTCTTCCAAACACTTAATTGACCTCATTGGCGTCTTTTTTGACAGCACTCGAAGAATCCAGTCCCCTACAGGGCAGTGAACTGTGTGGGAGACCCTTTAGTTTAAACTAAACATGACATTCAATGATGACGTCATCGTGACAACACTAAAATACAATTGAGCGTGCATGTCCATCCTTGTGAATTTAAGGGAAAAATGTCATTTCGTTCCTCTTGGCCAGTTGTTGGGAATGCCTCCCCCCCTGTTATGTACACAGAGCCAGTCAGATGAATGAACATGTCGTATAAATGAGAAATAAAGTCAGTCTGACTCAGGGCCACAGCGAGGATAGGTAATGCTGGATGCTGCGTGTGTCTGTGGGCTGATATATTTGTTTATTTCCGGCTGTAACGGTTGTTAAACGCACATTACACCTGACGGGTCAGTTAATGACAGTAAATTTAATTTAATCAAACAACAGAAATTATTTTTTGGTCGTGTGCACAAATATGCATGCGAGCTGGCTACAGTGGGGAACATTAGATGGGATCGACCATCTGAGGTTAGCTGAAAAACATGTGCAGCTACTGAGACACTTTTGTTTGTGATAAACAAAGTAATGCATCTTGGTCAAACGACCTGCGCACTTTGTTTACAGCCATGGTTATGGTAAGATATTTTGTCATTAATAATTAAAGGATTGAGGATATGAGGACTGTGAGTTAATTATTCATTCAAAGTCACTTCTCAAACAAAATATTCAGCAGTTCAAGCTTCTTTATTGTGAGAATCTGCTGCATTTCTTCTTCTGTGATTGTAAACTTAATAACTGTTGGTTGGACGTAACAAGACATTAGAAGATGTCATGTAGGGATGTAGGAAATTGTGATTTTTCGCTATTTTCTGGCATTTTAATACAAAATAATTCATCGACAATGCGAGAAAATAATAAACTTTAATTGTATATGTTAAGTATAACAAAATATGACATCTGTATACAAGATCATGTTGTAAATAAATCTAAGAATTGAAGATCTTCATACGGCCAGCTGAGATTTGGTACTTGAGTTAGAAACAGAATTTATTTATTTTTTTATATAGATGAATATGTTTATGTGTATATATATATTTTGCACATACAATATATATTTTGTATACATGTTAACAGAAGATTCATTATTTTTGATGCGGTTGATCTTCGTTATCTCTCTGCAATCAGTTCCTGTTGATTGATGGTTGTATATTGATGTGCCTGAAGCGTTAATTTACATGCTTTACTGGTTTAACTGTGTTAATTTGTACTGCACAGCCCACACCGATTGGATTTGGTCAAGCTAGCTCCCCATTAGTGCATTAACCCTTTTGAGAGTGAGAACAATGCATTAGCTCACATTAACTGAATCTATATTCCCCAGTTCATCACTTTGCCCCATTAACAGTCGGCCATTTTTTTGCCCTCAGCCCTGAACGATAAATACATCTAATTTTATCTGACATGTTTTTTCACAGAGGCGAAGATGCTTGTTAACCTTTTTGAGGAAGCGTGGGACTCATTAGAAGATGAACTGGTGGTGCCTGGGCACAGAGGCTTTAGATGATAAAGCTTCAGAGCACGTTAGCCCAGATTACAGGGTGATGTGAGATGGCTGGGAGGTGAGGTAGAAGAAACAGCTGGGTCCGTCCGCTGCGCTCTTCCTGGAACATGGGGCCACAGACAATGTGGGGACGTCAGAGCGCTTCATGTTCAGGTTGAAGGTTCCTGTCAGGGCAGGACAGGCCCAAACATGTCTGACTCCCTCCGAGCCACCTCCACATCCAGTTTGTATACAGCCTTTGTGGCATTAAAGTCAAATACCTTTAAAAATCAGCGATGTCACTCCTACAGTTTTGGACAATCCAGGACGAACTTTCCCCAAACACAACAAACGAGCGGAAACATAAACCTGCAATTCAGGCGAAATGCACAGGCTTTTGTTTCATCCTATAGGCGATTATTATTCAAAACCTTTAATGCATCATAATTACACTCTTGTGCTATGCTTGCATGTAAATCATCACGGTTGAGCACTCAACTGGCCCACCAGGAAGGCTAAACTCAGCAGAACCAAAGAGTCTTAAAAACATTCCTTTAAATCAGGTGAGGTATAATTTGCACAGTGTTAGAAAGCTGTGTGTGTGTGTGTGTGTGTGTGTGTGTGTGTGTGTGTGTGTGTGTGTGTGTGTGTGTGTGTGTGTGTGTGTGTGTGTGTGTGTGTGTGTGTGCATGATTTCCACATACACACAGTCTTCTCCACTTGTAAAGAACAGCCAAGATGATAATTAGGCTGGCTTTTATATCTAAATGTCACATGTTGGCTATAATAAGACCACAATGCTTGACTTGACTTGCTCTGCGCTTGCTGTTTTCACTGCTACTGTACTTTCCGTTCCAGTTTTTCTTCATACTCATCTCACTTTCAAAGCATGGGTTCAACAGCTGCCAAAAGACTGTGAACACCATATTTGAACACATATATGTTCTCCCTCTTGTTCTCTGTTTCCTTTTTTTTTTTTTTTTTAAGCATATCTCTCTCCAATCTTTCCGTCTCCAGCTTCCTTCTATGGCGATGGCTTTGTACAGCTCAAGGCAACGGAGTCGTCCGACCATAACACACTCCGCATGCGCTTCCGAACCTCCAGCACCAACGGCCTGCTGTTTCTCGCCGCTGGCCAGACCGACTTCTTCCTACTAGAGCTCCATGCTGGTCGCCTGCAGGTGGGTACATCCGTGGCCCCGGCACATGAGTATATGTGCTCAACCATACATGAGCACACGCATGCACATATATGTACAGGCTTACAATACACACAGATCTCTGTGCTTGACCACGCACGCGCATGAAAAGACACACACGCTGACCACCGTAAGCTATTGCTCTATCTCAGTTGACAGTGTCAGTCTCTCAGCACAGTAACACAAGCAGACAAGCCTGCGTGGTGTCAGCTGAGTGTTTACTCCATACCAATCACTTGTCACAGTGGCATCTAGGAGATTATGAAAGCAGCAGATCTGTGTTTTATTGTATTTGAGTAATCGTGTGATTATTGAATGATAACATTATGACATGTATGATAGTTTAATTTTTCTTGGATTATGAAAAACTTTCAATCTAAGAAGTGTGCTGCTTGTATACTCTTGTCTGGTCCTGTAATCACTTTATAATAAAATGTAATATATATTTTAGATTTTGATTATTTGTTATTATTAATCATTATTCCATGAAATGACATATAATTTATAAAAAAATGACTGACTCTATTCAAAATATAATTACATAAAACCATACAAAGCACCAAATCCTCATTTGAGAAGCTGAAAGCAACGAATGTTTCCCATTTTTGCTAAAAAAATTACAGAAATTACAACTTTTCTTTTGAACCATTAATCGATTAAACGACTAATAATTTTGGCCTTAATATAAAGATAGTATTCTTTACTTTGAGCAGTATTTTTGTTATCAGACTGCGATGATGCTACACCGCTGTGCAGCCATAAATGTGTCTGCTCAGTGAATACACTGGCTTGACTCAATTCGAACACGAGACGTACCCCTTAAAATAGGCCTTCAAAGCTTAGTCAGGTGAAAAGAAAGACAGAGTTCATTTCAAAAAGTTGAAATTCAGATTTACAAGGTACTGAATTCCATATTAGAGCCTAAATTATGAGAAGACCGCTTTAATGTCAAAATTCAAAGTGTGAAACTGTGTTTCAGCAGTAAAATAGATCAACTTTGCCACAATATTTACCATACAATAGCATACAATATACACCTCTGGATGTTAACTTCTGATTTAATTACAAATATGTATACTTTGGGCACACTTCAGAGATTAAGGATGGGTTTGTGTCCCAAGTGGGTGTACTATTTTTAGCCCACAACACAAGCCTTGCTGGGAGGATTTAAGGGTGAAATACATTTGTCCTTTCAAGACTGCTTCTCAAGCATCCTGTAAGCAGCTCTGCCAAGATAAATCGGCATACAGAATGGACAGATGTACTGTAGGAAGCCTTTTTAATATGCAGACACATTCATGAGAAACACAGTCCTCAGATATGCATTATAGCTTTTGTGCATCAAACTCGAGAATTCCTTGTGACTAAGCTTCTATTCGTGTTTGACTTGTGCTACCGGGAATGAATCACTCTGTCGACTGTGTTACATTGTCGTACTTCAGTGAGCACGAGGAGTGAACTGCTCTTCCCTGTTCCTTAAACTGGCACAGGTCACCAAATATTTTTTTTGTTCACTTGCACAAGCTATCCTCGGGCTTGGGGTCTCATTCCATGTGAGTCAGTCATGAGTGTTTGCTCCCTGGAAACCCGTGCATGAATTGCGGGGACTCAGCAGCAAGCCTTGACAAGCACGTCATCTAAATGCAGCATTAGTTTGAGATGGTGACATGATGCTCTGAGGACGTAGCTAAAGGCAAAGAGATAATAGTTCTCTTCCTGCTTTAAATCACAGAGAAAGCTCAGTGTTATAAAAACAATGTGACATCACAGTCTAAATCCTGTGTTTTCCTTTCCAGGTGTCACAGTGTCTACAGTTAATCCTTTAATTCAAAATCATAATTTCATGAATTATAGAACAAAAATATTTAAATGCTTCATAAAGAATAGTAATGATATATTAATATTTGTATATGTTTATAAAACAAGATTGTAAGTAGGTATAATGTGTACAATGTTCATCATCTTAGTTTAATGTGACCTGATATGGTGCTAGATAAAAAAGTTAAGGAATCGCTAAACTCACTACATTTCACCCCCAGCAGGACATGAACATCCATCAAATTATTGGCAATCCATCCAATAGTTGTTGAGACATTTGACTCAAAAGCACAAACATCAACCAAAAAGACATTTCAGTGTGATGAACCAACTGACCAACACTATTATTCTTAGAGACATGCCGTGAACATGGCAAACAATAACAGTAATCAAATCTAAAAAAAGATATTTTCTAAACTGGTAAACGAGAATTTAAATTGAATTTCTGCTCAGATCAGTATGTGCATTTATATTTTGTTCCTTGTTTATTCTCTTAGCTGAAGCTTGACCTTGGATCGGGGGAGCAAGTGTTACAATCAGAGAGAGGCTCTCAGCTCAACGACTTGGCCTGGCACTCTGTGGAGATCTACCATGTGCAGCAAAATATCACTCTGACTGTAGACAAGAACTCTCATACCAGTGCAAAGATGCCTGGCTCCCATCACGATCTCCAAGTTTTAGATGGTATCTATGTGGGAGGCTCAGGAGGCCTGGATAGAAGTTACCTCCCCAGAGATCCGATTGGCTTCCGAGGGTGCATGGAGGATGTGGTCTTCAACGAACACGACCTGCTGTCATCACTGAGGCCATACACTGGATTTAAGAATGTCTATGAGGTGTCTTTAGGCTGTAGTCCTCAATTCTTTGCCACAGAGGAGGACCCTATCAGCTTCTTCAGCTCCAGGGCTTATATTTCTCTTCCAACTTGGAGCACCCAGCAAGAAGCAGTATTTGAATGTGTTGTCCACACTTCAGCAAAAGAGGGAATTATTTTGTACAGTTCAGCCAGAGAAGGGGACTTTGTTGCTGTGGAGATTCAGGAGGGTTTGCCAGTGGCCATTGTTGGAAAAGGTGGAACGAAAACAGAGCTTCGTTCCCTCACATTCATCAGTGACAGGAAATGGCATTCTATCAAGTTGAATTTCAGTTCAAAAAGCCTTGAGCTCACTGTTGACGGAGAAATGGTGAAAAGCAGCATTAGCTCTCGTTCCAAGGGGCTTCAGCTTAAAGGTTATCTTTTTGTTGGAGGTATCGATGATAGCACCAGAGCAGAAGTGAGAAAGGCAGGACTTGTTTCTGTGTCTGGAAGACGAGTCAGAGGAGGTTCCTTTAAAGGATGTTTGAAGAGCATTGAAGTTAACAAAGTGAAGATGGGTCTCTCCAATGCTGTAGTCACCAAGGATATCTCAGTTGGTTGTGAGCCAGAGAAAGAACCAGAACCATCGACCACGGTGAGTCCAACAAGTGCTCCAAGATCCCTCTTTCACTTGGTGACACCAACACCATCACTTCACATGTCCACCTTAGCAAGGGGCATGGACCGAAGGTATGGCTCGAATTTTGTGCAGCTCAAAAACCTTGTGGTCCAGGAAGGTGGTCGAGCATCTCTCGAGGCCAAACACGTCAAGGTACTTCTGGACTTCAAGAAGCTTGGCATTCGACAGTCTCAGATCATGTTCAGAATTCGGGAGCAACCAATTCGTGGTCAGATAAGGCTTGATGTTGATCAAGATCAAGAGGAGAACACTTTCAGTATGTTGGATCTTTGGCATGGACGAGTGATGTATATCCATGGAGGCTCTGAGGAACCAGATGACTTCTTCATGTTTTCAATTTATTCCAGCAGTAGAAAGCAAGTTCCTGATTATCTGAAGGCCAACAAATTATACCGCTACAATATTACTGTGACACCCACCAATGATGCACCTGAATTAAGTCTCCCTGAAGGAAATCTCTTTGTCCTCTTGGAGAACACAAAGAAACGTCTCACCACAGATATTCTGAAGGCCACAGACATTGACAGTCCCTACACCGACCTTGTCTTTTCTGTGCTCGGGAGCCTTAACGCTGATGCGGGATATTTAGAATTAGAAAACAACCCTGGCAAGGTAGTGACCTCATTCTCGTATTTAGACTTGGAGGAACTAAGGGTGTACTATGTTCACACAGGGGTTCGAAACTCGAGGATAGTTCTTAGAGTTAGCGATGGGGAAAAGGTGAGCAACACTGTGGTTCTTAGGGTCATGGCTGTAGCGTTGGAGTATAAGATTGCCAACAACACAGGCATTGAGATTGTTCAAGGAGAGTCAGCTATAATTGGTTCAAAGCAGCTGGCTGTGCAAACCAATGCTGTGAAACAAGTTGTAGACATCCGCTATGATGTTATTGAGCCCCCTCAGTATGGAGAACTCCAGAGACTTCACTCAAGTGGTGAATGGAGGCATACTGACTCGTTTTCCCAAAGGCTTCTAGAAAAAGAGCGCCTGAGGTATGTTAGCACTTTTCAAGAAATCCAGACATCCACCGCCAATGATTACTTTAAGAGCAAAGTTAATGTGGCTGGAAGGGCGACCACTGAGATTCTCTTCCCAATCACAGTAAAGTGGGTGAAGTACTACTTAGTGAGGAATGTCATGATAGACATTGATAAAGTCAGAAAAGTGACGCTAAACTCTGACCATCTTTTCGCCACAGCCGAAGGTGTGACGATCTCAGAGGATGACCTTTATTTTCGGGTTCTCACCATACCAAAGAAAGGTAAACTCCTGCTCGACACCACAGTCTTGAAGAAGAACTCAACCTTTAGCCAAAGAGATGTGACAGATCTAAAAGTACATTACGAGCTGGTCGACAGGCCTTATGAGGATACCGGTGACAGGTTCAAATTTCAGCTTGTTTCCAGACATGCTCAGTCACAAAACTATGATTTCCAGTTTTCCATTAAAGCGGATGTCAACAGTGTGTTTATGAGAAATGATGGCCTCTCACTTCTGGAGGGAGAAAGTAAACTTATCACAAAAAATGAGCTGTTTGCGGAGACTTTGAGTACAAAGGATATGTACTACACAGTCATAAACAGCCCCAAACATGGAAAGCTAGCCCGTATTAGTCAGTCAAATTCCAATGCTAGCTACAACAATATCTTAACCTTCAGTAATCAGGATATCTTAGAGGAACGTATAATGTACATCCATGATGACAGCGAAACAACCCAAGATGAGTTCACTTTCATAGCCTCCACCAGCCAAGGGTTCAAATCTTCCATTGCAGAAGATGAAATTGGCTCCAAAGAAGGAACGTTCAATATTTCTATCCAGTTACTCAATGACCAAAAGCCGGTACGTGTTATTGATAAAGTTTTCCATGTAGTAAGGGATGGACAGAAGTTACTCACTATAGAGGATTTGCGTTATCATGATGCAGACTCTGACTTTGATGATGGCCAGTTGATTTACACTCGACGTGGGATCCCGATGGGAGACCTAGTGCTGGTTAATGACACTACTCACCGGCTGTTCCAGTTTCGACAGAAGGACTTGGAAGAAAAGCGAGTGTTGTTCATTCACAAAGGTGTGAGCACTGGCAGGTTTGTGCTCTTTGTCTCCGATGGAAAACATTTTATATCAAGCCTTTTAGACATCAGTGCACATGACCCGTTCTTGAGGGTTGGCAACAACACTGGCCTCCTGGTTCAGAAGGGCCAATCGGTAACCTTTTCTCCTAGTAATTTTAGTGTCATATCAAATTTGGACATCAGAGATGACCAGGAGGTCATTCTCAAATTAGATGAGGCACCAAAGTATGGAGGACTTTACCGCAGTGAAACAAAGGTGGACTCATTCTCACAGGCTGACTTAAAGGATGGGCTCATCTCATTTCGGCACAATGACAGCAAACACCTGGGAGACCATTTCAACTTAACAGTGAAAGCTAAAGGTCTTCAGCTTGCAGTGAGGATTAATGTGAAGGTTTACCTGGAAAGTCATCAGAGGCCACCTATTGTGCAGCATCACAACAGCTTACTGGTAGAAGAGGGAAAACCAGTGAAGATCGACGAAACTAAACTAGAGGTGAGTGTTTTAGTAGATAGACAGGCGGATTGACGTTTCATCAATGTTCATGCAGCATTTATTTTAATTTAAACAACATGATGGCTATCTTGAAGACCGGTGCTCTCATATTTTATTCAACTTACAGAATCACATTTTTTATTAAGATATTAAATACCAAATTTTCTTTATTTTTTTTTTATTGTTTGAACAGTGATCACACAATTGTATTCTTTACAGAGGATAATAATGATGAAAATTCTAGTTATGACATAAATAACAATTAGGGATTCACAATGGGCTGGGCAATATTATTATATACTGTATATGGTTATCATAATATGAGGTAGTATATCGTCTTACATTTTGTACATCATTATATCATGTAATTAAATTAATGTCATTGCGTTAATATTTTGTGAAAGTACCAATACTCATCCAAATATACCCCGATAAGAGGAGGTTTAATAATATGTTACTTCCACTACAGGAGAGACTTTATGTTATGTGCAAGTAGTTGGGATAAAATAAGATATGTGTGTATATATATTGGTATTGGAAAATATCGGCATATCAGATATTGGCAAAAATCTGTTTATATGCAGACAATGTTTCATTTTAAACATTTTCTTGTTTTCCGCTTCCAAACCTAACATGAGCATTGAAAAAAAAAATTAGGCAAACAGCTTTCATCCTGTGGCATACTTTTGGTATCACAAGGGAACAACATCCGGCAGATAACTTAATTGTAATTAAAGGACAGTTTGACACTAATGTTACAGTGGAAAACCAGTTTAAAATTTTAAGGCTACTGAAAAGGTAGAAATCGAATGCTGACCAGTGTTTGCATTTACATTTTACAGTGATGCCAAGTAACATTAAGAGCAAATGAAAATTAAACTTTAGTGACACATGGAACATTTCAAATGTAACCAGTGAATATGTTTTCTGATTGTTGCAGGTCACTCACGAGGACAACCTGCCATCTGAGATTGCATTCACCGTCAAGGTAGCCCCGTCTCATGGCTTTCTCCGGCGTTTTGTCAAGGAGCGCTACATCGGAACCAAACAATCCCCTGTCAAGACATTTACCCAAGAGGACATTAACAGTGGGAACATCCAGTACATGCAGGTGGAGCCCGGCAAAGTCGACGACACTTTCATCCTCGATGCCACCAACGGGGTCACTGATGTCAACGACATTAGGATGTCTGTTGACATCATCCCACGCCTCATCCCACTTCAGGTCTCTAATATCACACTGGACGAGGGCGCCTCCAAGGCACTGACCGAGGATGTGCTCAAAGTTACCAACCGACACTTCGCTGGAATCAACTTCCTGTATAGTTTGACTGAGCCCCCGCAGCACGGTCACATTGAGCACTCCCGGCTGCCCGGTGTGGCCATAACCTCTTTCAGCAGGAGGCAGGTGAGATATTTTTACACAATCTCTTAAAGTTGCTCAATTAGAGATAAATGATTTGATTTACAGGGGCATTAATACTTTCTATGCTTATAACTATCTCTGAAGACACAGATGTCATGTCTGTCATCTCATTTTAAAGTCATGGGATGATTTAGAGCAGAGGATGCTCCCAAAATTGACCCATATTTAGAGGCATTTTGACAAGCTAAAATGCCTTCTTAATTAAATTACTGTATAGCAATATTAAGCATAGTTTGCTTAGACTGGTCAACTGATGCATAAATAATTTGATTTATAATTATTGCAGTATTTATGTCAGGCCTGAAAGTAATAGTGAAGCCACAGAGCTCATGTCCTTATCGACCAGCTTTTTTTCTCCACAATATTTATAACCTAAAATTGAATCTTAATAAAAAATTTAAAATGAAAGGGCTGTAAAAATAGCATTACCCTGGCTTGACCCCCTTTTCATTTAATCCTACCCAAGCCAGAATCTCTCGACCTCGCTTTTTCTTTCTTTAATGTTGGTGCTCCCAATTAATTCTAAAATTTAACAAAGCGGTTATGTGTTAAGTTTCTGTCTTTATATGCAGTAATAGATGAGAGTGACCCGAGAGTCACAAATAATTATAGTGTTTTATACCTGTCTTTTGATCAAATGCTTACAAGTATTCCCTGATAATTTCCATCTTCTTTAATCAGGTGGAACACGAATTCATCTACTATGTCCATGACAGCAGCGAAACCTTAGCTGACAACTTCTCCGTGGTAGCCAACGATACAGGCCTGAGGAAGCAGAGTGCACCCCAGACGGTGTACATCCAGGTTACAGCTGTCAACGATGAGCCTCCCGTTATTACAGCCAACAGGGTCCTCAGGGTGAGTCTGCACTGCTCTAAATTTAAACTCTGGACATTTTTTTTTAACCAGCAGGTCTGGCACCATAGCGCTCTGTCAGACAATTTTCATGCGGGCAGTGTTGCAAGTAGCCCTGGCTGGCTGGATGAGGGAAACTATGTTTGCTATGTGGAGGAGGGTCTAGGGTGGCTGGCAGCACAGAACAGACGCTGACATACATTTAGAGATGCCTTGGACTTGTAGGGCGGTCTGTTATGGTGTTAAGTTGTTAAACAGATTCTCCTAGTTTGAAAATAAAGCTGCTTTTTAGTGGGTCAGTTGCAAGCAATGCTGCTTCGGTGATCTGAAGAGGGAGCTGCTGCCATTTTGCATATTTTGGGTTGACTGGAAATGATTTGAAAGGCCTCTAATGAATACAAAAGAGTTTAAATCAAATGGAAAATAAACCTCAGGCATAACACGGACATAAGGTCTCGCTGCCAAAAATATGTTGCTTGTATTGAGTCCCATTTCACAGCATCCTAGCGTTGAGTGACATGATGGCATGGCCTGGAAATAGCAAACGCTGCGACCACATGGCTTCAGATCATTCCACTTTCATCTACTTCACATCTCTCTGCGCATACAAAGAAACACTACTGCTTATTTACTACCTGTCTGCTTACACACACTGTGAATATGTGACGCACAGTTCTCGTGTGTGTCAATGTGCTGAGCAGTGCTGACTTGTGCTCAGTCAGCTTTAGTGGCGAGAGTTGGGAGAGGTCCAGCTGGAAGGAGAGGCTGAAGTGTAGGTCTCTATTGTCTGTGCAGCTTTGCCCCAAATGCCTCAAATTCCTCTGGGATCCTGCAGACTCGGAGAAGAGCAACTTCTTGAGTTAACTGCACTGAAGAAGACTGGGAAGCCAGCTTAGTTAAAGTAGTTTTAATCAGAAACTCTAAGACAAACTAGTTAGGACATATTTGTAATCTGTCTTATTCAATGTGATCAGTAGTGATTATATCATGTTTTACTTGATGTTAGGTGGCAGGAAACTGGAGTCTGATCGTCCACAAGGTGGCTCTCTACCACTGCAATTCATGTCAGCGCTTGTGCTGTGGAAGATCTTGAGAGATGTACATGTTTTCTTACAATCACAGAGTTATGTCTCTGTCATATCATTCATTGGAACATATTAGTTTTAAAACAGATGTGATGTTTTCCGAATCATTATTTAAAAAGGACACTTTTAATTCTGAACTGTGCCACAGAGATCATCTTTACATGTTACATGAGCTTGGCAAAAGCTGAATAAACCCGTAGACACTAGATATCAGTGCAGCACCGAATAAAATCTACTGTAAAATGGATAAGTCCATTTTGTCCTTTTGACAAATTGAAACAAACAATACAGACAAAAGAAACATCATGCAATGACTTCTCAGTTTAATCTTATCATTATGTCATCAAACAACTTGCGTTATCTATCTATAATGTAGAATCTGCTGACATGTTTTAATTAAAAACAAAAGTCTTGATTTTGTAGGTGTGGCATTAATAGGTGACCTTCTTCTGACTTGTTACTGTTTTCCAAGGATTATGACAGACATTAAGAAATAATAACAACTACATTGACATATTTTGGCAGTCTGTGGTCAGGAAAGTATGACTAAAGTTCATGGAGTAGTCTCATACGGCTGCAAGTCTCCTGTCGTATTGTTTGATATGATTTTCTGACAAAAGGGGGGAAACTTGAGACCAAGCAACATGTGATTAAAGGAAGGAAGTCAAGATAAAAATGCGTTGTGTGTAGCTGAGATAAAAAAAAAAAAAACACGGCTGAGCAAATAGACGTCAGAACAGACGAGGTTAAGCAGTAAAGCCTCATGGGGATTCGTTAAGAAAGATCAAAGGTGTAACTTTGTTTTGTGCCTGAGCGTTATCTCAGTGGTCTGATGAGCGGTAGACACCCCGTCATGTTTGAGGGATTGATCTCGACTCCACGGGAGGGCAATTTGTGCAAACTGATCTCATATGTCTTGTCTTTGAACACGGTGAGTCACACTGATGTTGTTCATCAGACTCATCAAACCCATCCATGCTGTGACTTCCTGTTTAGTGGGAGATCAGTGGACGTGAAGTCATTTCCCATTAGGTTAACAGACACGTGGGTGGTGTTCCGTGTGGTGGATGGATGTGGTTCACAGGTGCTAATTAAAAAAGTACCCCCATGCTTCTGTTCCAGTGACCAACACTTTTTACAGCCAAGTAAGAGGCCAGAGTTACACCTCAGCCTTCAGTTTGGGGACTTTTGGGGACATTGATGGCTATTTACAATCAAATTGTATCACACTCTCATGTATCGTGTGATGTGTGCAGGCTGCAGCAACTGTTGTGCATCAACTTCTCACGTCATCCAGCTGTCAACAGAACAACGGTGGGAAAAAATGCTGTGAGTGTGATCGCTGAGACATTGGTGTGATCATACCCTTTATATAAAACGCTACGTATCTTGTAGCTGCATAGCACGTCAACGTGGCCTGCTAAAAACAGTTCAAACAGGAAATGTATCTGTAATTTATGAATAAATGAAGATGTATGGTACATGAGAAAACACTCCAGAGCAGGCAACCAAACCTATTGATGGCATTTATTGTGACTTTAAAGCTGCTATAATCAATATTTTAATTTAAAAAATGGGTGACTACATATAATGTGAAAGGTGTCCCTCGTAGTGTTGAACCTGCAATTATTTATTACCACTCTGCCGTCCTCTCAGCTCCAGAGAGCATCTCACATTTGGGTTCAAGATCCACGACTTTATGGTTTCGGTTCTCACTTACATCTCGCATCAGTGTCGTTTCCAACCACAACAGGCAGCTGTTTTTAGTGAAAAGCTCTTAAAACTCACAGCTCACCAGCACAGTCAGACAGACATAGTTAGCAGCCAGCTGGTGAATATTGTGGAGCATTAAGCAGCTGAAGAGCCAGATATTTCTCTCAGGAGTTAATGGAGACCAACATGGAGATAAAATAGTGTATATAATCAAAATGCACAAAAAACAACTCCAAGTGATGTTGCTTTCTATCTGGCGAATATGTAAGTGATACGTTTTCAATTCACTTTGATTCAAAACAGGTTTACTGGGAATCGAAAACAGACTTTTACTTTGCCAAAGCAAATTACCCATGAGAAAGTACATAAACAGAAGTCATAGTAAGTGCTGTATCGTAGGCAACTGGACGTGTTTCAGTTTCTTGAAGATGTTTCACTTCTCATCCAAGAGGCTTCTTCAGTTCTAACTAGCTGGAGGGGAGTTGCAGGCTTTTAAACTCTGCATGGGAGTGTCCTTACAGAGTCGTTAAGGACACATGTGAGCTCTCACAGCTCACACGGTTAGTTAGAACTGAAGAAGCCTCTTGGATGAGAGGTTAAACGTCTTCAAGAAACTGAAACACGTCCAGTTGCCTACGATACAGCATTAGAGTTAGTAGTATGTATACACTTCAGTAAGTAAGTTTTCTTTATCAACTTGATGAGGTAGTTATATGTCAATATGTCACACAACTTGTTTCCATTTCCCCGAGGCCAATGTGGCTAAAAAATCTGTTAATGAGGGTTTAATTTTCACCCAACCTCAAAAACAAAAAGCAAACTATTACAATACAGTAGGTGCCATGGTAATTTAACTAAATCCGAGTACAGTTGTATGATGACGACATGTAAAAGGCATTCAGGTATATCTAAGAATAAAGAGAAACTAAATGTATTTTATTTATTTTATATAGAAGTTTTTTCAAGGATCAGACATTTTGACACGTCACAAAAGCACAGGTTTTAATAGAAATTGATGATCATGCTTCAGTCTTATTCACTTACTGGAACATTGTTAATGTTGTAACACCTGTGCTGTTCCTGCTATGATAAAGTATAAATGTCTGCTGTGAAAAAAGAAGATTTCTGTCTCATCCTCTCAGTGATTACTGTGGAATTACAACCTGTATGAGGGACAGTGACATCATATTATGCAATAGTTGCTCCGGTCTGGACTATAGAAGCTCATCCATTGTTGTCAAGTCTCTGCACGCTTCAGTAGCTTTGTGTTCTGTGTCTCAATGAGTTCCTCTGTTCCATCATGTCAGCTCGAGGCCTTTGAATTTACATGGAAGCAGGACCTTAACTGCGCCGCACGAACACTCTGCAGTACATCCAACTGTGTTTACAGTCTGCATGGCTATATTTAGTACTGAGATGTCCTCCATTTGAATTATGTTGTTGAATGTGACTTGGGTGATGCTCAGAGTCTATAGGTTGTTATTGTCTTGCCGTCTTTAGGCGCCTCAGTCAGAGATTATTTTTCAGTTCTTTGTTGGATGATAAACTGCACAGTGGAAAATGACGGGAGAAAGGCAAGAGAGAGAAATATACGTGAAACTGCCTTCGAGCTCACACCCACAGCGCCCTGGCTGCATTGTATGTGGTGATGAATGTCAAGGACACATCAGCTGTTTCCACTGGTCTTTTATGTGTCTCTTTTCCTTTTTAAATTGACTCTTATCTGTGCAGAGAAAAGGTGTTACAAAAAGTATGAGACATAATCCTGTTCTATTCGACAGACAATCATATTTAAGTTTTTTTTATTCAAAGACTGGCATCCACAAATGGAAACGAGCCGTAATGTCAACAAACTGTGACGGTAATTCCTTCCATCTATCCAAATAAATGTCAAACTCGCATTTGGCTGTCAAATAACATCATGAGTCATGTCAAACAAAGCAAATCTGTTCCCCTCTTCCCGGAGGTCTGTATTGTCATGTAGATTACAGATGCCACCTGTTCTGACAATGTCCATCTTGTGTCCAGGTTTGGGTGTCCTCAGTGACAGAGATCAGGCCGGAGGATCTAAGGGCACAGGACCTGGACTCGCCCCCAGAGGAGCTACACTTCATGGTGACCCCACCCAGTAACGGACACCTGGCCCTGAAGAGCGCCCCCATGAAGGAAGTGCTCAACTTCACCCAGGCACACATAGACCAGGGACAGCTACTGTTTGTTCACAAAGGTAAACATATTTTTGAGGAGCCAGAAAATACTTTTTCAAATAAGAAAAGGCAAAAAAAATGTAATTAAGTTTTTATTTTGCATTTATACAAACAGCATAAATACAGACAACAGAAGTGAACAGGTGGTTAGAGCTGCAGCAATTAGTCGATTAATCAATTTGACAATTAATAATATTTTGGAATGATGACCAACGAGTATCTGGACCAGATCAGGCCTGTGACTGTCAACACTGCAGATTGGGAGGTATTGAGTTTCTCTGCTGGTTGGTCATATCAGCCAAACCAGCTACAGCCAGACCTATTTAAACATCAAGGGCCAGAAGAAAACTGTCTTTGGAGCAGCATGTGCTCGATCCTATCCAAAACCCTAAATCTCAAAATGGTTAACTAGCGAGGGACCTTTCTTAAAAGCCACAGAATTAAAAGAAAAACGTTTACCTTCACTTATTTGCACGATGACAGGTGGATTAAACGATGTGAGAAGATGCTGCTGTCCTACTGTCGACCTTAAATAAAATTATTTGTCAACTACTTTGATAATTGATCAGTCAGTTCAGTAATTGTTTCAAGCAAAAATGTCAAACATTTTCAGCTCTAAAATTTAGGGATTTGCTGCGTTTTTGTCATTTATGATAGCAAATGAAGAGTCTTTGGGTTTTGGACTGTTGGTTGGACAAAAGAAGCAAATACCAAAACATCACTTTGGGCAATTTCTGACATATTATAGACTGAGCAGTTAATCAATTATCAGAAAATAATTGGCAGATTAATCGATAATGAAGTTGAGCTGCAGTGGGTACAGGAGAAGTCAAGAAGCCAAAGACTTCAGCAACCTCCAAATTACAAACTAATTACAAGAAATAAAAAACTATTTGTAAAATAATAAATGATTAGTGTTAACTCCAGAAAAGACACAACTGCATTTCTGTTCAGAGGGTTATTGAAGAAGAAAAGACTATTTCCATAAAGGGTACTGTACTTCATAGTATACTTTATTGTCTTTACTAGTTAAAGTTGTATTTTGGTATCATATTATGTTGTGATTCTGTTGTGCAAATGAATGATTCAAAGCAAATTGTAATTAGAAACAAAAAAAGAGATGTTTGACATTTTTGTTTTTGTATGTGGGATGTTTTGTCTCATGTAATGAGTTACTGTAATATGCATTAATACTGTAAAATGATTATTTCTCATATTGTGACACTGCTTTCCAATCACAAGTCCTAAATGTTCCCATGTGTAATTAGCTCCAAATGTGATCAGTTTTTTATAATTCAAGGCTCATGATAACTTGCTGTTGTTGTTCCTTTTGTGTCCAGTAGAAGGCGTCATTGGCTGTTCCTAGTGGTTCGATTTGCTTTGTCAACTCACAGTGAATCATCAGCAGAAACAATGTGCAATTTCTTTCGTTAGCCGTTATATTATTAGCAACTCTGATACAGACAGACTGGACTAAAGCCAGGTTGGAGGTGATAATCTTTTATAGTCGGTAAACTCTGATGTAAAACGGTGGAGAAGGTCTGTGAACATTTGATGGTGTCATATCAGGTTTCTGCTTACTGCTCTGATTCCTATCTACTTTTTCTTTGCCTGTACCGCAAGGAAAGGTTGTAATAATAGTGTGTGAGGGACCCGTCCCATCCCATATGTTGAAGAATGTCTCTTTGTACCACACATACTATACACACACCTGCACTAGTGTAGACAGTTGATTTGATTGAACGCTCCCTTATTGAGAATGTGTAGCTAACGTTGTAGTTTCCTGAAAGCAGCATCTGGTATGTCTTTATGATTATTAGCAGGGACCAGACGCAGTTTATTTGTAAATTTGCTCCAGCCAAGAACTAAATGAAAACATGTATTCACAAAACTACATGGAGTTGTTTCTTTATTCACTGCAGGCGGACAGAATCTAACAACTTTGCCTCAGAGGCTTCTCAACAGGTGGAGCTTTTGATTAAATTTTTTGTTTCATTGCATTTCCAGGTGCCATGTCTGGAGGATTCAACTTCCAAGCCAACGATGGTGTGAACTTCACTCCCAGGCAGATCTTCAGCATTACTGCCAGAGCTTTAGTCCTCAGTTTGGAGATAAACCGTCCGCTCAAGGTGTTTCCAGGTAAACTAACCTTTAGAGTGGAGACTTATCATTAAAGGCTATATTTATATTATTGTCAGCAAACAATAATGTGCGAGTGCATCTCTTTTCCTTTCGCTCTTCTACACTCTGTGGCACTCCGCAAAACATAAAAGCGTGAAAACAGGTCACAAGTATGTAGTTTAACTTTGAAAAGGGATAAAGTAATTTACTAAAACATGGACACTGCTGTTTTTGATGACTTTTACTCAAAGTGGACTAAATAATCGATTCGGTGGGGACTTTTTCCAAACACGGATAAATACATATTTGGTGCTCAAGCAGTTACAGCAGAATGATGTTTGTTGACTTGATTAAAAATAAACTCAATGAAGGAACAGGTCACCCAGTGCAACAATGTGGCTCATTGTTTTAGTTTTTGGACAACAATGGACGTCTGTTGTACAAACAAATAGGCAGCATGAGGTTTAAGTTACACAGACAACACTTGTTAGTAGAATGAATGTATTTTTGGATATTTTGTTATCACCAGATGTGTCCTTTACTGTCACACATCCTTCACATCAGCAACTACATTTTCTCAAGTCACTGGTTTCATACAAGTACACACTAGAGCTGCAACTATTAGTCAATTAAGTGATTAGTCGATCAAAAGAAAATTAGTTGCTAACTATTGATTAATCATTTCAGTCATTTATCAAGCCAAAAATGCCACTTGCTGTTTTCAGCTTCTAAAATATGTGTCAGTTATGACAGTGAGTCTTTGGGTTTTGGGCCGTTGATTGGACATAAGAAGCAATTTCAAGTTTTAAGCAACCTTTTTAAAATCCTTTTTTTTAACCGTATAAATAATTGGCAGATTAATGAATAACAAAAATCATTGTTAAAACCAGAATCAGAATAGTACGTTATTGATCCCCGTGGGGAATGTTATGTGTGTACTTCCACCGCGAAAAAAACCAAAAAGAACGCTCCCTACCAGAATGTTTAGAGACGGTGCAGCTTAAAGAAGTTACTAATAAAGTTAAAACGAGTAAGGTGACAGAAGAAAGCTAAAAGTTGGGGGGAAAAAATTGAAAAACGAACAGGAGCAGATGTAACAGGCTGCATGGACTTGCGCACTCGGACGCATGCACACTAAAAAAGCCAAACTTTACTTTCCACCTGTGCTTATAATCATTTGTTGGGGTTTTTTTTTTTTTTTAATGTTATTTATAGGCTTTTGTGTCATGAACACCGGTGCCTTGTGGAAACAAAGTATTTCTGTCTCCCTGTCATTTTTAGTTGTTCCATTAATATCTATATGCAAAGTAATTCCTCTTTTTAGTTTCTTTTGTTAGAGCTTAGCTGAAGGTTTTAAGCATGTGTGTGTTGGTCACACGTTGCTCTCTCATTTGCTGTATTTAGTAAGATTCAACCTGCATTTATGTAAAGCACTGCCTGCAATCCCTTTTGGTTAAATAATTCAGCACCTTTCCAACAGCCAAGTCATTACTTTACCCAAATACCAGACTGGTGAATCAGCTGCTGTTATTACTTAACGTTTTTGCTACTTTTAATACTCAGGCGCTAAAAATAGGCCGACTGGGTGTCATCTGTGTCCTCAAACACATTTCAAGGTTTTCTGAGATTTCCAGTGGTCTGGTTTGTGAGTTAGATTGGAAAGGATATTGTGAGGGTAGGAAACTGCCAACTGGCACGCTCTGCTGAGCTTCCCAGCCACAGGGTGAGTGGGTACTTGAAAAGCTGTGCCACTGTCTGTCTGAGGCAGCCCTGTTTGTGCTTTGTGCGAGGCGGGGCAGAGGGAGGGGGATGGGGGTGGTTGGGCTGCAAGCTTTAACTGACAATGAAGGGTTTTGATGGGGTGAGGGGTGACATGAAACACTTTCACACTGTGGAGGTGAGATACATTTTTCTCCTCTTCCTCAAAGTCCTCAAATGTCTGGGTGCTGTCTGTAAAACTGTGCAAAGACTCCTCACTAAATGGTTGCATGTGGCTCGTTAAGAAACCAGCGTTCACCTGAAAGCGTTCTGACAGGAAGTCATTGTGGTGCCTGCAAATACTGCACCAGACTTAACAAAGTGATTCTTCATAAAAGAACATTTACTCACAATTCTTTCAAGGCGAATGTGTTATGCTTTCCACATAAAATAGAAATGCTATGTTAGCCTCTGTAGTAATCCTTTCCTTTCCTTTAAACAGCTGATATGATAATGTTGTATTTGCAATGAATTGAGGATCTTACAGTCTGAGGGAAGCAGCTGCTCTGTAGTCTGTTGGTACGGCACTTCAATTAAGTTTACTTTGTTTTACTATCGTCATATTAAAGTTTTTGGTCTTACATGGCCACAAATAGATACATGACCTCATCGCCATGCATCCAGCCAACAATTATGTCTTTCTTCCCCTTGCTTTCAGAGCCAATGCACACACTAGCCCTTCAAGATGTTAATGAGAAAAGGCAGTGGTGCTCACACCGCTGTTGTCCACAGGGGCCGCCAGAATCAACACAAAATGAAAATTCCTTGTAGCCACTTTAATTGTAAATAAAAGAAACCTTTTTCATCTCTGAGTAGTGTCGGCAGGTCATCCATTTCGGCCGCATACAGCCAGAACAACCTTCACAATTGTATGTCACCTGAGAGGGGGAACCCAGCGTAAACAGCTTTTACTGGCAGTCGCTACCCCCTGCTGCTCATGAGCTCAAAAAGGAGACCTACGAGAGAAGCTCAAACGCACCTAACTTTTTTCACTTCTGCACAGCTGGCAGCGTGAAGTGAGTGAAATGTGAGGTAATCGGTTTCAGAAAGTTCCAGAAATGGTCAGACTCCACCTATTTAACTCCAGCACCGGAAAGGTTTGGTCGGAGGGGGTTTCTCAGCTGTTCAGCCATCTGACAAGTACCTCTGATGGAGTATAGTGGCGCTCAAACAATATTCTAACATGGGTTTCATGTTGTTGCCGTCTTATTCCAATCACCTTTCATCATTATTCAAAATTTTAAAATGTCATTGCCTCAAAAAGACGAACTTCAGACAGTGAACAGTGGTTGCAGCATGTTTCCCACAATGTATAGCACATTTTCTCATCTCGATGGCATGGACTAAACAGCTCACAAAAGTATTTTAACGTATTTTGATTATATTCTCTACGTTTTACATGCTGACAGTACAGGAAAAACCCATCATGTGCAGATTTAGAGCAAGATAGGTTTTCAGTTTAAAAAAAACAAGAAAGCCCATCTCCCTCTTCCTCGAAGAAATTTCCCATGAGAGCCAGACAAGGATGGTGGGAGTCTCACGACAAGTGATGAATGAATTTCACTGTGCTTCGACCCCTCTTTCCTTCTATCATTGCCTTCTATCATTTATCATCAGTCTTTTTTTAGGCAAACTAAAATCCCCATAGTGGCAGCAGAGCTATGGAAATCTGTGAAATTCATCTATAGAGAAAAGAATCTCTCAGTAGTCGTCTCCTATCATCGTGCACAGGAGATGTTTCTCTTCTCATTTTCCACGAGTGGAAGATTTCCGTGCCTACAAGGAGCTGATCCACTTTTAATTTCTTGTTTGTATTTTATGTAACACCCCGCACTGCAGTTGGACAGTGCTGTAAAAAGTCTGTGATGTCTGCAGTGCAGCTTTAATGTGACACATCAAAGGACTCTCGTCGGTCTTTTCCAGAGCTTGTTTTGCATAATTTGGAGTCAAAAAGATGTGAAACGCTTCCAGAGGGGAAAACTTGCAACATTTGACGCAGCCACACAAGAGATTTAACAGTGTGGTCTGGTAAACTGAATGCCAGACAAGAAAAAACTAATTCTCTGGGCAAAGACAGTTTTGTGATCGATTATCCAATCCACTTCATCTGTAATTTTCTTAATTCATTTTCACGTCTTTCCTCCAGGCTCTTCTACACCCATCACAAATGAGGATTTACAAGTAGTGACCAATGACATCAGTAACACCTCGAGCCGCGTCATTACATTCACTGTGATTCGCCATCCCAAACTTGGACGTCTGGCGATGAGGAACCCTGATAATTCAACAGTGGACATCTCCACTTTTACACAAGACATGGTGAGTGAACAACTGGAGGTCATGTCACCACAACGCAGTATGTTGAAATGAAATAAAAGGGATGTGGGCCAGTTTGAGAGTAAATAGAGTTCCTCCATTCATGTGGAAAGTTGGCAGATTTCCACAATATGAATAATTGATATTCTGCATCCTCATTCAGGAAATTTGCTTCTTTAGCTAAATGGGAAATGTAAGGCTCTTATGTAATCAATTATTTCTGATGGATTATGCTCCGACACAGTTAAAGCTGCGACTCTCAGTGTACTTTATTTACTGCTGAGCAAAGCAGTTTTAAATGAGTGATGACATTGTATACATGCTGTAGTAATGACTTTCAGAAAGGTGAAGAATTATTAAGGCCACTGAAGTGTTTATACAGTTGATTAAACCCGCAGTTGCCTGAGGATCTGTGCTGTTTTTGTACATCAGGTAAACAGGAAAGAGGTTGTGTACATTCAAACCCCCATCGAGTCAGTGGGCTGGGAAGCCATGGACTCCATGACCTTCTCTGTTACTTCACCGCCCACTTCTCTGGACGGCCAGACCTTCAAAATAGACATTTCTTATGAGAATACTGGACCTGAACACAAGACAGTCCTGCTTGCAAACACAGGTATGAACAGTCTACAGTCACACAACACTTTTTTAAGGCTGTACAATGGTGCTAACATGCTCGCAATAACAATGCTAACATGCTGACTTAAAGCAGGTATAATTGTCACTGTTACCTATCTTAGGTTAGCGAGTTACCCTGCTAACATTTGCTAATTACAGGGTTTCTACAAGTCCTTTAAAAAGGACTAAAATCTAAAATAGGAAAATGGCGTCATCACATTTATTCATTATTTAAAAGCAAACTCCATGTAAACTGATGTTTATGTATGTATGTGGACACACGCATGCGAGTGAGTAACAGCAGCTCAACAATGCAGCTGCCCAGACTACACAAGCAGCCAATGTGGCCAAGAATGTAAGTATGACTCAGGAATAGTGAATTAAGAGCTTGGTTGCTTCACCTTATACAAGAAAATGCTCAAATTAGGAACTTTGGGTATACTATTAAGGCAATTCAGTCACGTAGGAAGTAAAAAAGCCTCCATAAAATGCCTGCCATCACACAAAGTCGTTCAGTATTCACATCGGGAGCATCACCAAAGAGTAAATTCATTTATATTGCAAGTAATTCTGGGACTCCCATTTTCCTTCATATCCTGAGCACTTTTTTGCCAGCATGGGCATGAAATCCATTGAAACTTACCTAATTAATTATTAAAAGTCTTAGATTTAATATGTTGAAAGTTGTACAAAAACCTTGTAATTAGCACTAAACCCAAAGTACATCTCTGAGGCTGAGGGGAACGTCATTCCTTTTTGGTAATAAACTGGAAGTGACAAAATACAGTTTGTGAAACTTAAAATTGTGGCGCTAAAGGTAATGTTAAGTCAGCAGGCTTTATCCTCTGGAGACGACAGATGTCTACATTTTTTTGGCAATCCATCCAATAGTTTAGATATTATGACCTGGACCAAGGTATGGACCAATCAACCAACAGACTTAGGTTGCCATCCCTCAAGCCCTGCCACTAGCATGGCTAAAGCCCACTGACTTGGCTGTTGTTTATGGTTTTATTACTTAAAAATGTTTAACAATGTTTCTTCTCTGTGATTAACGTAATGTTTGCCTGGTGCTAGGTGCTGAGGTAACAGAAGGGGAAAGTGTCATCATTGATGAATCCAAGCTGGATGCCACTAACCTGATGTCTAAGCTGCCGACACCTCAGCGGAGCTCCCATGAGGTCTGGTTCCAGGTGACGTCTCTGCCTCAGCATGGTGTCATAGTGGTGGGTGAGAGAAACCTCACCAAGGAGAAACCAAATTTCTCCCAGTTCATAGTTAACAAATACGGTATCACCTACAAGCACGACAACTCGGAGACAACTCATGATTCTTTCGTATTCAGCGCATGGATAAATCCCAAGGGCAAAACAGCGCAGCGCCCTCAAGATGACGATGAGGTTGTTGAGGAGCGTTTTAACATCACAGTCACACCTGTAAATGATCAGCCACCTTTGCTAAAAACCAAAGCTCCAAGTCTGAGGGTGGTACAAGGAGATACAGTAGCCCTCAGGCCTGAGAATCTCAAAGTTGAAGACTTGGACAATCCTCCTGATGATATTAAGTTCTCTGTGATTAGTAAGCCAAACAATGGTTACCTAGCTCTTGAAGGAAGTTTGAACGAGTCAATAGTGGCCTTCACCCAAGCCCAAATTAATAACGGAAGTGTCTATTTCATCCATGATGGAAGCTCCGTCTCGGGGGTGTTTTACTTCAGTGTCACAGATGGCCATCATAAACCAATATATAAACTCTTCAACCTAGAAGTGACAGAAATCACCATTTCTCTGGTCAACTACTCTGGATTGACACTGGAGCAAGGCAAGACGTCAGTATCACTGACCCAGGACAGCCTTGCTGCTCAGTCAAATGGGAAAAACATCACCGTTCACTACCAGATTACACGGCCTCCAAACTTTGGCAAACTTCTGAAGGACAACCAAGCGGTAACACAGTTCGAACAGGAGGATCTCCAGTCTGGAAGGTTGTCCTACCATATGATCTCCCTTTCCTCTGCAGAAGACAGCTTTGAGTTCACTGCCTTCACTTCAGAGGCCAATCTGACCGGCCAAGTGCTAAACATAACTGTCAGACCTTTGATCAAGGTTGGTAAGGGTTTGAGGATTCCCAATGGGATTGCTGTCAGACTCAACACTAGCTTTCTAAATGCCTCCCAACTGGCTAATATCAGTAATAGTGACCCTGTATTTGAGATGATCTCCCATCCTAAGTATGGGAAGGTGGTTCAGACAAAACCTGAAATGTCCACAAAAGCGGTACCAGCTCAGTCTTTCACCTTTCAAGAGGTGATGCAGGAGAAGATAGCCTTGGAGCTGAATGCCAACATGACAGGAGTTGAGGAGCTAAATGACTCACTGGTGTTTGTGCTGAAAGCGGATAACATCCAGCCTGCTAAAGGGGAGTTACACTTTACAATCGTGCCATATGATCCAGCACTTTTCCCAACCACAAAGAGTCCTGTTGCAACCACATCATCGGTTCCTCAGACACCATTACAGACGTCCAGAAATGGAACTGCTTCATCAGTCCTTTCTACAGCTTTCTTCTCCACCCAGCAGCCAAGTAAAAACCAGCTAAAGTTCAAGGGACGCAACCGATGGGGAAACTCTAACAGAACTAGCATTTTGAGTACGACTCTTGGCAAACCAACGCGTGGAGCAGAGGATTTTCCCTTTAGGAACACACCAGTACGCGTAGAGTCCTACCCTCAAAAAACCTCCAATCCACTCCTGGTAATCTTACCACTGCTGGCCCTGCTGCTTCTCGTAATCATCTTTGTGGTCTTGGTTGTCTTTCTTCGACATCACAGGCAAAGGAAGCAGAGCACTACCGCACAAAAGGAACCATCTTCCAATGGTCTTCAAAGCAGTCAGTCCTACCAGGGCCAAACCCAGAGGAGCACAACAGTTCCCACAGTGACTGTCACTCCGTTAAACCACCTCTGCCCAGGTAGCCCTGTTCTAGATCGGTTAATGACACCAAATCAAGGCTCAGCTTACAACACAATTGATTCACACATGTTCATAAGTTCTTGGAGTAATGGTTCTCCGACATCATCTTCCCAAGTAATTCAAACAGCCACTCCCACTCTGCAGAAGAGTCAGTACTGGGTATGATCTGCCACGAAACAACTTGTAGCTAAACGTGTTGGAGAATACTGTTACAGGTTTTGATACCAGATTGAAATGTGGTTGCGTGTACTGAAGGGGAATTTCGGTATTTCTTAAACCTGGGCCCTATGTGTACGTATTTTGGTGTTAAAATGATTCACACCAAAAGTTTTCAGATTCCAGTTTAGGTTTAGTAGATCACCTCTCTGGTCACAGTTGTTGCCTCATCTAGATTGTCAAAATAGGCTAAATATTCTGCCATGACTTTTGAAAGAAATTCTTGCTGGCAGTTCCTCAAAGTAACTCCAAACTCTCTCTTCAACTCTTACTCATGTTTCCACTGTCGTCTTCCTGCAACAACTCAGATCTCGCAAGATTTCAGAGCAAGACTTCTCCTTGAGCGAGACTTGTGCGTCTGACTACCAAAGAGATCTTACTTTTGAACAAAAAGGTCTATCTCTGTATGAATCGTTTCTGTAATGTTGTCAGACACTGACAATAACAACCTCAGACTGCGAGTGGCAAAAACAATGTATTTTATTCGACAGAACTGACATTCGTAGTTGCCCCAAAAGATTGTGTTGCAGCCATCACAGCTGTGTCGCAGCTGCCAACTGAAGGGATCTACTGGACCAATTCCAAAACTATTGGTAAGTATGAATCATGGACAGACCAATGTATGTTATCATAGGGCTCAGGTTTAAAAATACTGAAATTCCCCTTCAAATGAGGCTGCTGTTGTAGGTTATTAGCTTAAGGCTGCATCAACCAATATTTTTGTATTAATTCTGAATCAAATAACTGCCATGTGTACGTTTCCGCTCATAGTGACAAACTGAGAATTATCACCTAACTCTGCAGCCTCATGGAGCTTTTTTCCTCTTTTAGCTAATTTGTTTATGACAGCACATTACTGTAAGGTTCAGTTTCATCACTCTTATACTTAGAGCCCCATTTCCAGCAGCAATAAGCAGCAATCACCTAATGGCAAATAGATAAAGTTAGCAACTACCTAAGGAAGCAAATCAAACATTTAACAAGCTCAAGATCAAGATTTTTTGTAGAGTTGGAGGAGGCTTAAAGGTCACTGTATGGCCAGAAACTCAGCTCTTGCTGATTGTGTAATTAGGCAAATGTTTGCTAGCAACTTAGCAAGAAGGCCATAATAACGTATGTGAATGGTTTTGTATATTAGCCACCTCTGGTGGTCAAACATTGATTCATGCAGCTTTAAGGAAGGCTAAAGAAGAAAACCACAATGGCCACAGTCCTTTACAATACGCTAATGAGAATCAGGACAGTCCATTGAAACACTGGTTTACAATCCAACACCAACCACTGCTGTATATTGAGCTGGTGGGATAGACTTTGTTCGCTTGAGCATTTACAAAGCAGTCGTCATTGTGGTAAATTATAACCTATGTTTGGTGCCTAATGTATGTTTAATTGCTCACATTGTTACCTGGTCCTCATGCACGTTGAATACTTCCATTGTGAGTTTTGATCATGAGAATGGAAGATGATGCTAATGACAGCTTGAAACTGTGAATTACTAAGACTGACACTGGCCATAAAGATGTCCTCGCTAAGCATTTCAATTGATTGTGCAGATTTTATATTGTGGTTATGTATTATATATTATAGTATAGTGACTTTTTGTAAACTCAGGTATTTTGTTAACAGTCATTTACTTCATGGTACCATTAATAAGGGTTGCATGTATTGTTATGAATTGATTGTTTATTTTAAGTTTTGTCACAAAAGCCCCCACCGTGGTTGTATATCGAAATGGGAGTTTAAAATGGCTGATTTTATACCACTATTACAACAGGTTTTTTTTCTATAGCCCTGATCAAAACACACTGGTTAAGAAGTTAACACTGTTTTTTATGTTTTTCTATTTTACTATGCATAGTATTTATATATTTTCAACAACTGTGCACAAAAAATCAAGGCACTGATCTTAAAGATTAAACAAATCTACACTGTATTCTGCCGCCTTCACCTCAGTGATTGAAATTCAAATAGAAAGCATTATGTGTAATCTGTTTTCTAGTTTCCCAACAGTTGGGTCTAAAACAATTTAAAGTCTATCTTATACATCTAACACTGACAGACAATGCCAATATCTTTGACTGAAATGAGTGCTGGTATTTATATTGATTATTTAACACTTGTGTCATCTGATTCCTGACATTATCTACTGTAGGTATTTTCTTGTTTGACACTGTAATAATGTATCTACTGTAAATTAAAGGCTATGGGAGATGAGAAACAGCTGTCACGGGAAAAAAGTATGCTGTAAACTTATGTTATGAAATCATTTTGTACTGAAGAGTCTATCCAGTGTATTCCGTCTCATTTGAATGATGTAACCCGAAGTGTCATATTTATTTATACCATATTTTTAATAAACCACTTAAAAACATTTCTAAGGACTTGTGTGCGTGTATAACCTGTGCAATTTTTGACTTATAGTGTCCAAATTATCCCTTATTTCTTCCACTTAAATGAATCTTTGGCAGTTTTCTTTATCACTGTAATTTAGACTGTAGTTGCAGCCTGTTGCCCCCCTCTTAATGGCACCGTACTCACTGCAACAAAAGATACAATGCACCAGAGAACCAATTAGAAAAAGATTAATGATCATCATCACTTCTCCCGGTTTCCTGCAATTACCTAAATTGTGAGTTTCTCACATCCGAAAACAATAAAACAGCAGAACGCTTTCACATGATCTGCACGAGGTGTTGTCAGTGTGCCACTGCCAAAGTGAATGTCCTCTAAAAATCTCAGAAGGTAAACACGTAATGTAATTTGGCAAAGCACGAGGATCGTCTTCTGCAGCCGTGAGTCAGTCCACATGACTCACAGTATCCTGCATACGAAGCGATTACTTGTTCTCCTGAGCCCAAACACACTAAATGCTGCGGATGTTAAGGATGTCTGTCACATGTGCACAGGTGTTAACTAAAGATTATTGTACAGGTCAGGAGGAAGCTGTTTAATCAAATATGCACCCAGC
Source organism: Pagrus major (assembly GCF_040436345.1). Taxonomy (NCBI): domain Eukaryota; kingdom Metazoa; phylum Chordata; class Actinopteri; order Spariformes; family Sparidae; genus Pagrus; species Pagrus major. The sequence continues at coordinate 23,316,608 of NC_133219.1, forward strand.
TCAGCCTTTTATACACAATCAGTGCTGCTGTGCTGAATGGTCTTGTTGACAGTAAATGAGCTAATAGCAGGGGTGAGCAATGGCATCACATATGAGTTGCAAACTTAGCACGCTGATGTCAGGCCAACAGGAACTTCACTAGGATACTGGTGTTAACCACAACATCGCCATTTGTTAAAAGGAAATTCCAACACATTTCCGGGCGGACATCAGAAAATTGTTCAGGTCATCATTAGAGTGGTTGTGTGCAGAGCCAGAAGTCTGAACTCAAAATGTGCTTTTAATCGTGAGCACGCAAGAGGTTCACTGATACAATGGCTTAACTTCTTCACCATTCCCATCCCGACAGAGGGCAGACAGAGATTTGTTGTTAGGCTAAGGCCGTGCTGGTGTGGTGTCTTACTCGCTTTGTTTCAAACCCCTGAATCACTGCCCACTTCCCAGTTATTTACGTGATTGAAACAGATCTTGTGTTGTGCTCAAGGACATCTGCTATCAGGCTGTTGCCTCGTCGCAATCACAGTTTCTCAGGACATTTTAGATTATAAAACTGTGATGATATGGCAATGAAGGAGGTATCAGGGAGGTTTGAAAAAGACACGAGGGAGGGGGGTTTTCTCAAAGTGAGACAGGATTTAGAAGATTTAGATCACCCACTCACTCCTTCACACACAAATACACAAACAGAAACACAAAGCCAGTCTCTGCTTGTCTGTACTTCCCCAATCTGAATCTAAAGAGTTCTAACCTCAATCCCAAAGCGTCGAACCAACATTGTTTATTTGTGGCAAAAGAAGATCAGACGGGTAGAAGTGAAATCATGCACACATGTCTACGGACGCATGCTCAGTGTAGAGGAATGCTTATGATCTGACAGACTGAACCGAGATTATCAAGAGAGTATAACAAGCCAGTGTACACTCTACTTACTGCCTGATATCCTTCACGGAGATGCAGGGTTTGTTTTGCATGTCACGTCAGATTTACGGTCTTTTGTCTGGTGGAACGCAGCAGGCTTTCAAAAAGGGTGGAGACGGAGGCGAACGTGAAGTATATCAGATACAAGTCCAACTTTTAATGGTCGCATAAGCACTGTAATATAACACAGGAACTGTAGTGCTCTACATTTATCTTACATTTTGGTCCTTTTTATCTGAATTATATTGATCCTCAAGACATCATCAAATTGTGTCAGGTTTTCAGCAAAGCTTACAAGGAACTTAAAGGATAAGTTCACCCAAAAATGAAAATGCAGTCATTATTTACTCACCCCCATGCTGATGGAAAGCCCACAAAAAAACTCTGGAGCTTCACAGCAAAACAGTGTTGCAGCATTCTCCTTTTTTTAAAAAAAAGTATTAAAACAAGTCCCCATCTACAACAGGTTTTATAACGCTGTTTAGCTTTGAAGCTCCAGTGATGTTTGGTGGTGGTGAATAGGCTAGATAATTACTGAATTTTCAATTTTGGGTGAACTTATCCTTTAAGTTACAACATGTAAAGCAATAAGAGGTTTTGCATTCTCAGATTTTCTTTAATATACTGATCCGTTTATTTGGAAAGAAGCCGTGGTAGCGCCTCTGTGAGGCTGCACTTTGGCACAGTGGTGCTTTGTCTGCATGCTAACCATACTAGTTTATCATGTTAGCATGCTTACGTCACGTCACTACTGATTACATATTTTGTGGGTATGTCGGACAATGTGACATGACATTGTTCTGCTGTAATCTGAGATCTTTTTCAGCTTTGACCATCTGATAAAACATATCTCCTCCTAAAGGCATCTCCAACCATCAGTTTTGACTTTAAAATCATCAGATATGATATTTTTCATCTGTTATGATGCTTCCTTGTGCAATGATACAATATTACAGAATAGAATTTATTACAAGGGTTTTTTGCATTTATAACTAATTCAAATGAGTGTCGACATTCATGATGCCCAGAGGATAAATGAATTAAAACAACTTTAAAGAGATATTGTTTGTATTGTTTACACTGATGCGTGAGAAAACTGTGAGTTATGCTCATCCAAAATTGTCACTCATCCCATACACTGCATGTTTCTAAGTATGACTGATTTGTACTTCCATGAACAAAAGTCAAATTATAGTCTCAACCAGAGGAAGTTAGTGGAGAGAAAATGCTGACATCATGGTACTTAAAGTTACAAAATGTGGATGTCTGGCAGGAAACGGTCACATGTCGGACACTCGGAGCAGTCAGGGTTTGAATTATCATTAGGCTAGCTGTCTGCAGTGTTCCACGCTCACTCAGTCCACCCTGAGAGTTAAAAGTGAGCTTACACGACGACGAACACAGTTTTTCCGATGTAGAGTATGTGTGAGAGAGTCAGGGAGGGATAATTGGTGAAGATGAGTTCTTGCCCTCAGATATTAGATCTCAGAGTGATCATTGTAATTTAAGGCTTGGTAATTGTGGAGCAGAGGGTTACAGAACAATGGCACCCTACAAGACGAGACAAAGCAGCCCCGGCTCGTCTGGTTTAATAAGGTTCCACACAGACGAACCCAGATGGTTAATTGAATCACACCGACCGCTGGTTGTATTTTACAACGACTTTGTTTCACTTCTAAAAACTCTCCCTTTTTTTCTCTCCCTCATCTTATAAACTACTGCAAGAATAACAATGTCTGTGCATCTGAAGTACCACTCACATACCGTCCACAAAGTGTCATTTAGCTTATTCATAAAAGCTAATCAAGGCCCGTAAAATACTGCAGAGGGTTTCAGAATGTGGCGCGCTGGTGTTGAAAGTCATCGCGGTTGCCTTTTAGGAGAAAGCACTGTTGCACAAACGATGAAGTAAAACAAAAAAAGAAGCCGCTCTGCAGTCTCGATTATTTTTCTCTCTTCCCAGAGCTTCTTCACCCGAGTGGCATCAGTATCAGCCGCTGTTTTATCTGCTGCTAAACTGGGTCCTTTTGCATTTCTCATCTGCTGGGGGAAAGGATTAGCTGCCTGATTCATTGACAGGCTTTTCTCTGGTTTTTGGCAGCAGAGCTTTCCTCTCTGCTCTGCACACGGCTGATGTGATCTGAAAGAAGCAGGTCATGCTCATATGAAAGTAATATTAGCGAGGAAAAACCCACTGATGGTTATTCATCTTATTTTATTGTCTCTATGGTTGGTTTTGGACACATTTTGCTAAATGGTATATGTGGATCTGTGCTACCCTTTCACTTGTCTTAGTAGGACTGCAGGATTTGCTAAATTGAATACAAACCCATTTTTATTTTTATTATTATATTTTCATCATACAGACCAAACAAAATGATAACTACCAAACACACATACCCCACATTCATAAACAAAACAAAACAACAACAATAAAAGACAACCACAGAAGGCCAGACCAGACAGAGACACCGTATATACATCAGAGTTTCAGCCTGAACAACATACAAGACAAAGTATGTCCCACCTGGATATCACATGACAGTGACTTTCCACTAAGATCCAGGAGAATTAAGATGTCTAATAATTGGGCCCCAAATACTTTCACATTTTTAACTTTGGTCTTATCGGCTGCAGCGTCTTACCTGATTTTGAAGCCTGTAACTTTTCCTCCTGGAACACAAAGTCAAACCAGCTCAGTGTTCCTGTATAATCTAATATCTGTCTGCGTCTGATGACACTCGTTCACACGCAGCACAAACACACATACACTAACGCACATGTGGCCAACACCCACGTGCCCCACTGCTCATTGATTTGGCAACTCCCTGTCAGGCGCAGTCAATAGATTCATCCACAGTGGGATCGCAGACAGACGTCATGCATCAGATGTTCGGCCTGATGTTGTGCTCTCGGTGAGGCCTCGCTGCAGCTGCACAGGGTCCCTCGTGAAGCATATTCTCATCAATCAACGTAAGAGGAGAGATGTGATGTGATGGGACTATTGATGTGTGAAAAGGATCATGAGCCAAAATCAAATCCTTAGCGGCGCTAGCACGTGGAGCTTCACGGACACTGATCCATGTCCGTGTGTGAGCCAGTGAACAATGAACCTGTACAGTAGGAGGTGTGTGTAAGAGAGGTCAGACCACCAGCAGTCCATGTCAGCGCCCATATTTGATGACTGTGGCCGACTGTGGTCTGTGGGTGGCAGCGGACAAAGAGGGCTGTTAGCTGGTCAGCACAGTGTGCGTGTGTTGAAGGGAAAGAGTGAGAGTGCGCTTGATGTTATATGAGAGTGTGTGTGTGTGTGTTCTTCTTTTGATATATGTAAGGACAAGTGAGCCACATGGAGAGAAAAATGAGGGGAGTCCTTTGAAATAAGTGACATTTTACAGGCCTCTAGGGGTATTTCAATTTAAACAAAAGACGTAAGAAGCGTAGAATCGGGGGACTCGTTGTCGTCATTGTTTAACATCCACCATTGCAGATTAAACCTCAGAAATGCAGAAATGTTCACAGACCTTTTTATATTCGCGTTACGCTGAGTCACATTCGCCGACTTCCTTCCTCGCTGTCTGACTTTCTCCTAGCAACAGGCGACCAATGAATCACACCGCTACCTTGAATAACATCTGAGTTTGAACATTGATGCAAGCACTTGAGATGGTGTAAGTACACAACTCAATAAAACATACCAGAGGTCGAGTCGTTTTTAGACATTTTAATGGAAAAATGTTACATATTATATCTTTACAGGGGCACTGTGTAGTTTTAGAGAAGAAATGAGGTAATTATACCTCATAACTGAATCAACAAGCTGTTCTCCAAGGAAAGTAAGGTCCCCAGAACACTGTCTGAAACTAGAAAGGTGGCAGGGTCCGCCAAATGTAAACAAAGTAAAACAGTATGACATTGTGTTGTCCTTTAAGGTCAGTTTGATTATTCAGTTTATTCAGCCATGGAAACGAAGAGAGTTGGTTTATTTAGTTTGTTTAGGCATTAAAAAAAAACAGTCAATGAAGACCTGACATAGTAAAATGACAAAATCATGTTCAACAGATGCTGCAATTTTGGAATATGAATATTAATGTTTTTAGGTTTTGCATGACCTTGAGCAAGTCTTCCCAGTGCAGATGACTCAACTAGTCTCTCACAATTATAATTTCATTTTAGCAAAGTCAGCTCGACAACAGAGACGGTGGGAATCTCACGTTTCCTCGGATTTCCGCACCGATGGCCTCGATAAGAAACCTGCTCTTTACCGCCAAACTACCATCATGAGGTTTATTTTGAAAACAAGAAAATACTTAGCCTGGGATATATGATTGACAGACTTTCGGGGTGGTTCATCTAACCCCGAGTGAGATAATAATTGTGTGAGCGAGGGAAGTGGCCTCTTCCCTAGTTGTTCTTGCTTGTTTATTGTAATTAGAGCTATAAATGAAACTCTCTGATGGGGAAGGGGGAGGGGAGAATGCACAGCGGCCCACAAAGACAAAAAATGTGTGTTGTGTTGTGTGAGTGTGTGTGTGTGTGTGTGTGTGTGTGTCTATCTTGGAGAGCAGCCAGAGAGGTGGGGGTGGGAGGGCAGTCAGCGTTTTTCAGACTACATGAATGAGGCCCCACCGGAGTGAGCTTCCTGTGTGAGGGCTATAAAAACAAAACCGGGGCTAAAGAATGCAGAGTGCTCCCACATTCCTGAATGTTCTGCAGGTACAGGACACAAAGCATGTTCCCCTCTGTTTCCTTGAATAAATACAACAACTCCCATGATGCACTGCCGTTGATTGAAAAACAAGAAAACACACAAAAACATCTCCAAAGCCGTACTCGTAGATTTTTTTATCCAAATGTTTAGGGGCCTGCTGGTGGTCCCAATCCCACCATACAAAAAACTGCTCAACAGACGAGAGATAGATTCATTTTTCTTTTCTCGGGGCTGAAAATGTATTTATCATTCCTGAATTGTAACTGGCTCAAAGATGTCTATCCCCTTGAAACCACGCGTGCCTCAAGCAAACTTCTTCCCATTCAATATCTTGTGTGTAAAGCAAGCAGCTTTCTTTGTGGCAACACAACTGGATGTTTCTGATGAAACGTTGTCTCGTCGTGTTTTTTGGCGAGAAAACAGCCACAGCATGATCTTTTCCTGACCCTAACCAAGTGGGATTTTTTTGCCCTAAACCTAACCAGACCTTAAAGGGGAATTCCAGTATTTTAAAACCTTGTTGTTACGAGAAACACGAGTCTCAGTCTCAGTGAGTTCTTGCTGGCAGTTGCTCTCGGTAAACTCCAAATTCCTCTCTCCCACCTGACTCATGTACCCACCGTCGTCTTCCTGCAACAGCTCACCTCTCGGGAGATTTTGGATCGAGACTTCTCCTAGAGCGAGAAAAACATCTTATTATTTAACAAACAATCCTCCATCTGTAATGTTGTGAGACAACCTCAGCCTGTCGGAGGCAGAAACAAGCACCTTTAGTGGACGTGACTTTGACAGAGTTGCCCCGAAGCATTACACTGCAGCTGAGGCAATCTGCTGGACCCATTCCAAAACTTTTGGTAGGTATGAATCATGGACGGATCGATATATGTGAAAAAAAGGGCCCAGGTTAAAAAAAAACACAATTCCCCTTCAAGTACAGCGTCGCCACAACATATAACTTCAAATTAAAACGTAAAGAAACAAAAAGGAAAACTGGAAAAAAAAGATTAATAACAAGAAAGTAGCTTAGTAATGGAGAAGCTCGGAAAAGCCTCAAGTTATGAAAACTATTTTCACTGGCAAACAAAGTCATTAGTAGACATCTGTACTTTTCCCCCCAGTTTCCAGTAACACTGACGTTGGGTGTGTCTTTGGCAGGATGTTGATGTCATTATGCCAGTACCATATTAACCCAAATGTAGCATCTTTTCCTGTGTTTCTTCTGCTATTTCAAACCATACCGTATTCATACTAGGTTAGATTAAGCCCAGCGCAAGAATTTTAGACACAGGAAATGTGATTTTAGCCTAAAATAATGTTTTATAAGCAGGGTGTAGCATGTCTGAGCCATTTCCAGGATGAGGGGCCTCGTCCCTGCATGGGCAGGGTGCTGCTGTGCTGAGGTCAGTGGATGATCTCATGGGAGCTGCTGACCAGGCCCACGTGTTTGTCTAATCACGCTTCCTGCAAAACCAAAAAGTGCCTCTAATTTTGCTGTGTCATTATCTAATGTGGGTTTGACTCGAGTTAAAGTTGTTTTCAGCAGGTTTTTTGTTTTGTTTCACGGAGCAAAATCAACATAATATTTTGGACTCAACCCACAGGCTCACACTCACTGAGTGGTGAGTGTAGTGAAGCGGTGAGCAGTTCACTTCCTGCCAAGCAATGTGACCTCTTGGGAGTGATATAAGTGCTTGTTAGACTTACTTACATCACAGTACGATAACACGCCGGCACATGCTGTACCTGCCTATAAAACAATCAGGTGCTTTCAGTTTCCTCATGACAGAGTTAAACTTTTCAGGTATGCTGCGTGCTGAGCATCCGGCAAAAGAAGAAGAACGTTTGATGTAATCTTGGCTTTAAACGAGAGGAACATGTTTAACCTCATCTTCCAGCTACTGTCAAGTCATCTACCGTCAGAAGATAACCACACTGACCAGATGTTCCAGTTACACAGTTTCTGAAGAAGTCGTTTTCCACACCTGTCAAATGTCAAATGTCAATTCTTTTTGTTTTATATGTATTTTAAGTTGTTACACATGTTGAAATGGAAATGATCAGCTCCAATTCAAGGAGTTCCCACTTCATTAATGTTAAGTAGATTAAGAAAAAGTGGAACTATAATGAAAAATTCACAGGAGACCAATTTAAAATAAGTGGCCAGAAGTACTGAACACGTGTTTCAGCACACACACACACAAACACACACGCACACACTGTTTTTCATAAAGGGATTGTACCTCTGGGGCTGTAACAAGAAGTCAGTGTTTGAGGGAGTGGTTCTGTGTTTTTTCCCCAGAGACGGAGATCTGTTCAGCCCCAGAGCCTCGGTGCTCAACATCCCCTCTGCTCCTGCGTCTGTCAGCTGTGTCAGGACAGGGTCTCCCCTCTGCCTCCGTCGGCCCAGACTCTGATCAAAGGCCAGCACGGACCCGACTGTAATTGAAAACAGATCCAGCCAGAATCCCCCTCCGGCAGGAATATGCTGAGTACAGGCAAACGCCTCACATTCCAAAAGCATGAACTCTGCAGAAAAGAAAAAAAGAAAACTCAGACAGAAGAGAAACAGCACTCGAAGTTTGCTTCTGCCATGTGCAGACAAAGGAGGGGGGGGAGGGGGGGGTGCTTTGTGCGAGGATGATTTTATCCATCTCAGCAAGTGCACACAATCGACCTGCATCTTATTGTTTAGTGCCAGCACTAAGAATGAAGAGCTACAACACCTGAAATAGGATCATAATGTTGTAATGAAGGGTTCGATCGACCACGACACTCGAGTGCCAGATTTAAGCCCGGGGCAACACAAAACGAGACGCTGCTTCAGTCAGTTATTAAATGTGCAGGTGTTTTTTCAAGATGCACACTTGAAGTGATGAATATGGAGATAAGCTCGTCTCCACTGGCACGGTGTGACGTTCTGGATTGTGGCTTCACTGGTTTAGCACTCACATTAGTTTCATGATTAAAATTCCAGCCAGACTATTACAGAAACTGTTTGAGATTTTATATTTTGCTTGGAATGAGATGAAAAGATTGATACAACTCACATGTCTGTGTGCTAAAGCGACTAAAATTTCATATTTTTATATTACCAATGGATCAATCGAATGTGGAAGGGTCACCGACTGCAGCTCCTGTCACCTACACACAGCATGTTAACGTCTTTCAGCTCATTGTTTTGGTTTGCCCAGCTGCAAACTTTTTTGGACTTTGTTTTGGTTCACTGGCGAGGCTCTGACAGTGTTGTTCAGGCAAAGTTATGGGTTGTTTGTGCATGCTCACCTCTGCCTCCGGGTTGGGTTGCCAGGTACCGTGACACATCTCCCACACGGACATGAGAAACACTCCTTTGATTTGTATCACGATGAAACTGGGAGATTAACGGGAGAAATTACCAACAGGAAGCACATCAGGGTTATAAACAGAAAAGCAGGGAGGCTCCTCCGAAAATTAGGAGTAATGGCGAGTATGCTTCCATTCACCAGGTGGTCAGAAACACAACACACATCTTTCTGGTGCATGAAAAGGTGTTCACAGCTTGTTTCTGCTGCCTCCGAGTGACCAAAAGATCAGCTGTTGCAGGTGTTGAGATTAACTCAGAAATGAAATGACGCCTTATCCAGTCGCTCAACATGTTTGGGTAGTGTCTTTGCTGGCCACCTGACAGTGACAAGACTGCACCCTGCCGTCGTTTGCCAAGAAAAAGCAGAACACAATGTCCCATAAAACCACAGCATGTCCCTTTATACATCTAGGTTTGTGTACAGATTAAGCAAACAAGATGTGTGTTACCAGTGAAGTTTAGAGTTACTGGGAGGAATATTTTTGAATTTTGGACGGAGTCGCTTCCCTCTGCCTCCAGTCTTTATGCTAAGCTAAGCTAATGGGCTACTGGCCCTAGCTTCATAATGACCCTACAGTCATGACAGTAGTAGCGACCTTCTCGTTTGCAGACATGCACGTTTTCCAAAGCGTTGAACCACTGCCTTAAGGTCATGTTTGGTGTGACTGGGGTGGGGTGGGGGATTACCAACGCAGCCGTTTCAACACACCGTGCAATAATAACGTTCTGTTTTCTCATAGTCACACCTTGACTTGAAATATGGTCCTGCAATCTCAAACAAACCATTTCCTTTAAACAGAAATCCTGTGTTTGGTTTTCTACTTCCTCTTTCAATACTGTTATACTACAAGGCGGAATATGCGGGATGAAATCTTTGTGGTTTGCCTCGGGGCATTTCCTGGCATTATAATGTAGCATTTAATCAGCTGAAGCAGTGAGAGGAAGTCGGGCTCGAACTCACAATGGCATTTTGTGAAATTATGTCATGAGCTGAGTGTAAGTGTAGGATTGAGGTGAAGGGTTGAGGGTGTATTAATTGAGGAAAGCAGGTGTGAAAGGACGTACAGGTGTCTTGTTAGGAAGCATTTTATCTTGTACAAATGGAGATGAGCCAGATTTTTTCACTCTTGGTTTCACCGAGGAATCAGACCTGAGTGTTGCACAGGGAGGGTGCCACAGGAATTAGGTGTAATCTTGCCAAGGATCTCGAGACACTGATTCAGTCTTTATGAAAACAACCTGGTTATATGTGGCGTCAGTGCCAGGCCATTAAAGTGCTTCTCTCAACTTGGGTTCTGCTTCCCAAGGCAAACAAAGCCACTTCTCGACAAGCCTCATGAAAACAGACAAATTCTCAAGAGGTAAAAAACTCACTGAAAGCTGCTTTTCAGCTCCGATGCTGTAGAGGTGGAAATATGCCTTCAAATCACTTCTTCTTTCTCCTTGTGAGAGCAGTAAATGAGCAGCTGGGAAGGGGTTCGGCCAGATTTTCTCATTTTTGGGTCGACACTATGACGTGAGTGTTTGCGGGTTACATTCAGTAAATTCCAGAGAGCCACTGCTTGTCCAAAAAGGAGGAGAGCCAAGTCCCACAGGAGCAGCGATGACAACTTATTTTGGACGCGTGAATGTTCCTTATTCCAGCTGACAGGCTTTGACTGCCTCGATTACAAACTCTCCCAGAACAAATCCTCCAGAGAATCACACTCAATCCTTCATGTTTTCTCCCGTTAGTGATTACACTTGTGTCATGCTCTGTTATCATGCCCCCCCAGCAGCATCTGGAAGGTATTTCCGGCGCTCGTGTGGCAATCGGTTTCACACACTCGACGTTTGTGTCTGTGGAATGCGGTCAGCTGCTGACACTGTTCTGTCTCGAGAAAAATCCAAGTCTGAATCGAGCGCCGTTGTTTCCTGCATGCTAGACTGTGGTGAGCAGGAACCCCCCCGTCTCTGTCTCAAAAAACAAACACAAACACTATGACGTTATTGTTTATATCATCTTTCCCAACAATCATGAAGCAGAAGTAGCTGTGCGTAAACCTGCTCAACCAAATCCTTTCCTCGGAGCTGTGCCTAAAATGTATCAGTTAATTCAGAACGACCGTGGCTTAAAGCCGGGAGGAGCAAGAATGTAAAAACAGGAGCACCCATTTCCCCGGGCGTTGGCAGTATTGACAGAAGGCCTGAGGGATGAGATTACTATAGGCTGTGTGCATCTTGTAGAAAATAAAATCCAGAGATTATACTAGAAAAAAAAAGAGGACAGGAAAGAGAAAGATGGTGAGATTTTGCACTTTCCAAGTGGACCTCCACGTAACAGGATATTATCAGCCATGCTGGCGTACCTCGTTTAAAATTTGGGCAGAAAATCTGGGTCTGAAAAGTGAAGCATTATGTCTAATGGCCAGCAGGGGGCAACTCCACCAAATAAGACTGATTGTATGGAAGCTTATGAGAAATTGACACTACTTCTAACTTGATTCATTACCTCAGTAAACAGTTTCCTAATGAGTTTATGGTCTCATTCGCTAGTTTAAAGTCTTCTTCAATACAGCATGATGTTCATTTAGTCAATTAAGGCCACATTTAGAGTAAAATAGACCATAAAGCATGAGGGCGTCGCTACCTTGTGACTGTAAGGTCGCTAGATCCAATCAGGATGTCCTCCCCAGCTCCGCCCTCTCATTCAAACACGGTCACATCAGACTCCAAAAAAACATGGCGGCTGTAAAGTCCAACTTGAGCTAAATGGCAATAGTCAGTCTGCCATTTTGATTCAGAGTGAAATATCTCTATTGGATGGATTGCTATGAAAATTGGGTCAGATAGTCATGGATGGATCAAAGGACCACCAGCACGTCAAAGTTCTCACTTATTCTGTGAAACATCTCAACACCTACCTGGCGAATCGGCACAAAATGGTGTTACTCTGGGTTCCCTGATGATCTGTCCTGATGACGCTGATGATCTTCTGACTTTCCTTCAAGTGCCAGTGAAGAAGAGTAACTCCTGCACACGCTTTTCACCCCCGCATTGATTTATTTATTTAAAAAGGCTTGATGTTAAAATGTTAAAATGACATCTTAATAAATAACCAAATGATGAAAGTGTGTCAGGAAATACTCTTTTTCACTGGAATTAGATTTTTGTGGAGGGGGATTTGATTCCCTGCAGCCCAAAAAGAGATAAGTAAGCGGTGTGCGTGTTGCCTTCCACTCATCTTGACTTCAAATGCCACCATGGGGGGTGACATTTGTAGTTTTGAGTGAATTTTTTCACAACTTTTGGTTGAATGTCATGAAATGTGGCACAAACATCCATGTCCCCCTCAGAGAAACTGAAACAACTTTGGTGATCCTCCAACTTCTGATCCTCGTGCCTCCTTCAGGTAAAAATCTCATCATCATCTCGACATTCCCGTCAGCTTCAGCTACTTTGTGTTGTGTTTATCAGCAAATGTTACCATGCCAACACACTAAACTAAGATTGAGAACATGGTAAATGTTATACCTGCTAAACAGCATTGCCATTGTGAGCATGTTAGTGTTTAACTCAAAGCGCCGCTGTGCCTCAGTACAGCCACACAGAGCTGCTTATCCCTCAGGAAGTGGATTCATTAACTACACATTAGGAAGCTCTAATGCTTGAGAGAACGTAGTAGTATCACAGCACATTTAATTAATATAATTCCAAAGTTGCCTTTAATTAGATATCCTGGCAGGAGAATGTGCAGCTTGTAACCTCTTCTAGCAGTGTTTGTGTATATTTCTGTACTCTGGTTTCAAGCAGTGACAGAAGAGGACAGAGCAGAGGGGGAGGTCTGAATAGATAATCTGCTGGTGGGAAGATATTAACATATAAACATATTTACAGAACTGGGTGGTCGGGGGGAAAGCTGCCGTTATCTGTTATCTTCTGCTCGCCATCGAGTCTGTCAAACTGGATTCTCGTCGTCAGGCAAGAAAGAGACTTCACAGTTTGTCGCCTCAAGATGGTAAACAAAGGGCCAGCGTGGCACAAAAGAATCAGAACATCTGTGCGAGGACAAAATGTTATCTCCAAAAAGCACTGTTGGTTCTCGCGGTTATAGTTGTTGGCGATGACGGCTAATAAGAAACCATCCCAGCTCTTTTTTGACCTTTTCCTGTTCACTACGTGTTCACTGTCATCCGCTCCGGCACGTCTAACGGTGGCCAGATGTCCCAGATGGCGGGCTGGGCTGTGCTCTGTCAGCAGATCTGTGAGCCGAGTGTGAGCTTAGCATGAAACATTGACACGGCACACCAGTCCTCCAGGGATGCAGCCAAGGAGACCTGCAGAGCCATACAGCTTGCTCTCTTTGTCTTCCTGCCTTTATAAAACAGTTAGGTAGCCACATTACACGGGTCGTATAAATTCTGTGTCTGAGGACTGTTGTACCCGTCAGCACATACAGGATTTTTAGTGGCTTTTTCCCAGGGAAAAGGACAGACAAGAGGACAAAAGACAAGAGGAATTACATATTTAAAGTCCTTGACAAAACACACAGGACCAACCAACAGCTTTCTGTGAAGGAGGAATTTATTTTGTGTCTCTGCTTCTATGTTAATCTCTTCATGATGCACCCAGCATCATGAAGGTTACAAACAGCAGTACAGCTGATGTGTGCTATTAAAATGACTGCATTATTAAAACAGATGAGGAACCCTGTACCCTCTACCCCAAAACTAAGCCAGAAAACCAATGTTTTGTCAGCACAAATTCAGGTATCCGGCATAGCAAGTAGTCGTCCCTTAAAATTCTGCAAGCTTAAATCAGCACCAGTGCTGGCTGTGCCATGTGTAAGGCGTGGGCTCCTATTGTCAAAGCAGGTAATCCTCTCTTGATCCTGATTTTGTCACACTGTGAGCGTTGAAAATTAAACCTTGGTGGAAACGGCACAATCAAACAATATTATCTCCCATTAAAGACACTGCCCTGGCTCAAAGCACAGCGTCCTTTCTTGTTTTTAAAGACTGCAAAACTGGTAGAATTTTAAAAACAAATACAATATATTTCTACATATACAGTATATAAAGCTTTTTAGTAACTAGTAACAAAAACGACCAGAGAGACGTAATCAGAAGGCACAGCGAGACAGTGGTGACAGCGGCTGCTCAGCGAGGAGACTGTAAACATTTTGTCCTGTTTGTCCGAGAAGAGAGATACCAGGAAGGGCTTGAGTGTTTCCAGAAGGCAGTGTGTGAGCCACTGGAGTGGCAGTCGTTTAAAAACTGTGTTGTAAGGCTAAAAACACTTGATATATGAAATCTTGCACAGGGATGTGTAGGCAGCAGCAGATACAAGGTTCTCTCTCTGCAGGTCATTACATTGATCTAGATTGAATTCACCCACGCACCGGATCAAGTGGTGCACCGTCATTATCGCTGATTCTCGTCAAATCTTAAAGGCAAAAGACTGTTGTTTGTGTTTCAAGTTGGCCTAACTTCATTAGATTTCTCATCCTCTCCTTAATTCATCCAGTCCCCAAAAAATGTGGCCAACACACACAGAAACCTGGATTTGTCATTATTACTGGAGCGTAATCTCCTTGAATGTCCCTCCCTGCCGGATGAGCAGCGTTCAGCAGCGTGTGTGTGGCTGTTTGCCGAATTCCACTGGCTGGCCGAGGGAGGTGCATGGTCATGGATCACCAGGGTCTAAACCGACAGGCCGAGGCGAGCGATGTATTACGCGTTGTCGTATTTCTGCAGAGCCTCCTCGAGCTTGCCTGTGATCTTTTGGAAGAAGGCGATCTGCTGCTGCAGGTAGTGCTGCATCTGCGCCTTGAAGTCGCGCACGCGGATCTGGTGGAAGTGCTGGATCTCGGCCAGCGTGGCGCAGGAGATGATGTTGCAGCGCTCGTCGATGCCATCCGCCTGTGCCCGGTCCATCTTGCCCTCCTCCACGTGCTTCTGGCTCTCTTTCACCTTCGTCAGGGCTCCTGTTCAGGAATGAGAAAGTACAAATAATGATCATCTTTTGTATTTGTTATGCTTATTTTTTAAAGTGCTTCATCACTGTTCAATCAAAGGGGAAGTCATTCAGATGCTTTAATAACCAGTGCCAGAAAACAGACCACACATAGGACACAAACTCTCTTAGGGCACGAGACTTATTTCCTTAAACCTCGCATCAAACTCATCAAACAGACATCTGACTTTCAGACTCTTAATTTTAGTTAATTAATATTCTTAATCATCTTTGCTATTTAAGATTCAAGAGCACAGTTTGACAGGACATTTATAACTTCAAGGAAGTGGCCAAAAATAGTTTAAAGAACAGTTTGTTCCTGAGAACCACATCTGTGTCTATAGTTAGGGAATGGGAGGAGGCCTGACTCTAAAAAATATCTGATACATTATGTCACTTGAAAGGCCTCTTACCGACCTTTTAAGGGGATGTTGGCAGTTTGATACCATCTACCAGTGAAAGTTGGCAATTTCAAGCACATATTATGACAATGGATAACTGAACCCTGAATGTGAACACGTCTGTTTTGTAATTATTTTTAATACTGATGTCATGGTGAGGCAAATCATTGAGTCCTAAACTCCTCTCCTGAACAACAACTTTCCAATAATAGCTTTGCAAACAGAACTAGGTACAGCAGGTCTGACTAATTTTGGATTTCTCCACACTTTTTGAACAAACAATGAACAGGGCAGCTGCAGTGTGAGAGATGCCCCCCAAAAAAAGCTAAAATACACACTCGGATGAGTGGATTTAACGGTGTGTTTATCAGAACGAGCTAGTAACCTGGTAATACGTGTTATTTCCAAGAATATAGAGCATTTTATTGGCTAACTATATTTCATGGGGTTACTTGTACTGACATATAAGAACGATGCTGTTTCTTAATTTCCATGTTATGCATTAACATGGATAATAAACTGGTGGTGATGCTGATATTTTGCCTGTGACACGCAGCTTTAGCCTCAGTGGTATAGCACAGCGTAAATAGCCATCGAGAACATATTTAAAGACCTCTTTTACAGGGTTCTCTGTTTAAAACAAGTCAGCTTGAAACATTAAAAAGTCAGTCAGACAGTTTCTTAGGGCTGAAGTTAGCTTTGCTTTAGCTAGCCAGGCAGTTACGTGAGCTTTTGTCTGATTGTGTCCGAAATTAGGGATTTATTTTAAAATGTAATATGAATTTAATATTAATTAAAGAGTTAATCGTGCAAGAACAGCAACAGTCGCTTTGAAACACTTTGGAACTTAAAATTTGTGATGAATTGAGTTAATTGTGCAAGAAGTAGAAGTTGGCAAACAGTCATTCGTATTTCGACATTTTCAGATCCGTTCACACAAAATATTTCATCAAAAAACAACTTACACTCTTTAGGTACGTCTCGATGATCACTACAAGTGAATTTAAATGATTAATTTAAGAATAAACTACACTCTGTGAAAAAGAAATCCAGCACGTCACACTCATACAGAGAGTAAAACACCCCTCACTCTGCCAGGAAGAGGTACTTGCTATCGTCACTGTGGTGGACACTTGTGGCAAGAGAAAATCGACACATGATGGTTCACAAACCTCCCATCTTGACACTTGTGATCTGCAACTGCTGCTACTTCCTTAAATAAAAAACCTGCAGAGTTTTTCTTGCTGCAGAATGAGCCTTCAGCCTTACCAAAAAAAATTACCCTCCCAACTTTCCAGACAGATGGTTCGATGGGAGCAGAAGGCAGAGGTCAAAACACCAGGAGCTCTTGACAGATGACTTATCAAACCGCTGACATTTTACAACTGAGTAAAAGGAAGAAATGTCATGAGCAATAAGTATTAAGATGAAGAGAAGAGAATCTGAAAGGATATGACCTTCTGTCTGATCTTGGTACTTAAAGTTTACATGTCACAGCTGGACCCGAAGAGGACTTTCATGGGTTGTGACATGAATGCTAATGTATGTGTGCTTACATGATTTCTGAGTGCTTGCTCATGTCAAAGAAATGATTATCTGAACTTGATCGTAGGCCAGAGAGGAGAAGAAGAGGGGAAGCTTCTACTTCTTTAATTAACTTTGCAGCTCTTGTGATATTATCTTGTGTTATAGATAGTTGGTGGCCGAGTATCACATCAAGTATTTTGTTGAAAAGTATTTTTGTTTCTCAGTTCGAGGAACACTACTCACGTCGCTTTGTGGTTTAGATTATTTGCATTTTAACTTTTACAAATTCCAGTAGCCTCTCTCATATACATTGGTACTGAGCCTGTTAGATCTCCAAGAATCCAAAGATGAAAGCTCTTGTATTTTCCCTTTCTAGACCCTCACA
This sequence comes from Pagrus major, assembly GCF_040436345.1. Lineage (NCBI taxonomy): Eukaryota > Metazoa > Chordata > Actinopteri > Spariformes > Sparidae > Pagrus > Pagrus major. Next base: position 23,333,887 of record NC_133219.1, read on the forward strand.
CCAAGAGATCAGAGATGGGATGGAACAAAGTACAAATACTTTGCTACTGTACTTAAGTAGATTTTTCATGTATCTTTACTTGAGTATTTATTTTTCTGACAACCTTTTACTTCAACTCCCTACGTTTTATCACGAATTTCTGTACTTTCTACTCCTTACATTTTCACAAACAGACTAGTTACTTTAGTTTTAATGCATTTCAGGGGAATCGTCCATTATTTTTATTTTGCATCATTGCACGCCGGCTTCCCAACACCACAAGTGTGCTTTCAGCTGACAGAGAGGGAGACCTGAATGACCAAAATGGCTGGTAGAAATGTCCTTTAGTTTTTTCACTTTTCACTTTTATACTTTGAGTACATTTCAGAGCCTGTACTTTCTTTTACTTGAGTCTACTTGAGTAAAGAATGTTTGTACTTTTACATCCTCTGCAAGAGATTTGAATCAAGAGTATGAGATCTAACGTTTTCTCTAAAAAATAAAAATGGTGGTAGTATAATATTGTCAAGGCCCTGCCCACATACTGTCTTTATAAAATAAAGTCTTGTGTCATGGAGTAAGTGCGCAGGTGTTGTCTTTTTTGGTGACACCTCATAGTTGTAACCCTGAGTTGGTTTAAAATATCTAGCTATAAGCCCATTTGATGTGTCATAGTTCCTTGTTCATGCAGCAGAAATGTTGGTTGCCTCAATATCTGAAACACAGGAACCATGGCTGGTATATGTAGGTTTGATGTCAACACAGACGTGTTGTAATCGCTCAAAATGACAAAGACAGCATGTAGTAAGACGAGTTTAACTGCATGCATGGCTGAAAAAGCTGACAGACATTGTTATTTCTGAGCAGTGGCTTGATGTCGAAGTTTGACGGTGAGATTTGTGCCCTGGAGACATGCAGCAAAACTTCCTGTATTGGCCTGTCATGGGATTTTTCAAGTCATTATGTGAGCTTAGTCACCATCTCTCTTCTTGAAAGTCAGATTCAGACTGCTTGTTTCCTGAAATGGGAGACTCACTGACCTAACCCTGCATGCGGTTGGCTTCAGTCTAGCCTTGTCTCAATTTTTTGGGACATTTTACCAAACTAAAACGTTGGGATTTGAAGTCCTGGGAATGAGACTCAACAATCAACTATCTATCAGGTGTGTTGTCTGAACAGTTCAGACAAATCCTACTGATTCTACCTTTAAGTTTAATAGTCTAAATTATATTAATATGATGTGAGGATCTGTTAGCTTTGCACCAAAATGGCTGGTAGAAATGTCCTTCAGAGGGATACTTTTCACTTTTATACTTTGAGTACATTTCAGAGCCTATACTTTCTTACTTCTACTTGAGTCTACTTGAGTAGAGAATGTTTGTATTTTTACATCTTCTGCAAGAGATTTGAATCAAGAGTATGAGATCTAACGTTTTCTCTTAAAAAATAAAAATGGTGGTAGTATAATATTGTCAAGGCCATGCCCACATACTGTCTTTATAAAATTGAATTACTTAAATTAAAGTCTTGTGTCATGGAGTAAGTGTGCAGGCGTTGCCCTTTTTGGTGACACCTTTGTATTTTCTCAATATCATTAAAATAATCATAGTTGTAACCCTGAGTTGGTTTAAAATATCTAGCTGTAAGCCCATTTGATGTGTCATAGTTCCTTGTTTATGCGGCACGTTCCTGCAGCATAAAGAGTTATGGTTCCTGTGTTTCAGATATTGAGGCAACCAATGTTTGGTTGCCTCAATATCTGAAACACAGGAACCATGGCTGGTATATGTAGGTTTGATGTCAACACAGACGTGTTGTAATCACTCAAAATGACAAAGACAGCATGTAGTAAGATGAGTTAAACTGCATGCATGGCTGAAAAAGCTGACAGACATTGTCATTTCTGAGCAGTGGCTTGATGTCAAAGTGCGAAGGTGAGATTTGTGCCCTGGAGACATGCAGCAAAACTTCCTGTATTGGCCTGTCATGAGATTTTTCAAGTCATTATGTGAGCTTAGTCACCATCTCTCTTCTTGAAAGTCAGATTCAGACTGCTTGTTTCCTGAAATGGGAGACTCACTGACCTAACCCTGCACTCTGTTGGCTTCAGTCTAGCCCTAAAGTAAAACAAAAAAAAAGAAGAAAAAAACATGTATGGCTGCCTTTTTTTCTTCTTCAAATCTAGCAACTCTTTACGTGTAAGGCTATAAAGCACACAGAGCAAAATCAAGACAAAATCCCTCCTCAAAGACATCTCTCTGCCCTTCCCCCCCAAAATCTACCCAGTTTGCCTTCTGGCTGTACTTTCCTCAGCTGCAGTTTAACCCAGATCTTTGAAATTCCTCTAATGCACAACAGACTGAACATGACAGAGAGAGACGCAGAGATAACAAGGGAACAGAGACGCGGTGGAAAGGAGAACAAACACAGCTGTCCAAAGACTTAAATGCCAATCCCAAAGGTGTTTACTGTACCTTGAAGGGTCTCTGGCTTCCTGCGTTTTAAAAGCCCACTAATGGACTAAGGAGGAATACTTGTTACCATGGTGACTTTATGAGAAAGGCAATAGTTCAGTTGGAGAAGATGTGTCAGCAAACTGCAACAGACAGAGCCACATTACTTTTATAGCTGCTGGAAGTTAGCTCTGCAGGCCAGCTGCCAAAACCCAACCACCAATAAGATACCGAGTCTGTCAAGTGTGGCTGCAAGTATAGACTATTTTCATTGTTGATTAATCCTCTACATTTATTGATTCTTTACTCTATGATTTGTCATGAAAATAGTTTAACATGCTCGTCACAATTACCCAGAGACCAACGTGAAGTCTTCAAATTGCTCGTTTCGTCCGACCAACAGCGCAAGATATTTCACTGACTGTCAGGGAGCGTTCTTCCACAGTCAGAGTTTAGGATCTACTTTCTGGACTGTGGGAACTTTGTAAAAAGTGTTACCTCCAAATAAATTAAAATTAAAATATCTGATGAACCAATTTCATTATAGTAGATCCTCTTTTAGATTACAAAGTTGTGCCATATTGCAGCATCTGATGTCTCGTTGTAGAACCGCTGCTTCCTCTTCTGCTATCTTTGCTCTGCAGAGTGCTGCCAGTGAGTGACTGACAGAGACACAATAGAACGATTAGCTTAAATTGCAGCCCTTGACATCACTAATATTAGGGATAATGCTCGTGTGTTGATATAAACCTTTAGAGATTCAAGATGTAACATCCCAGCATCACCTGCAGTGATTAATGAGGTCTGTAGCATACTGCAGTGTCACACTACATGAAGAGATCCAGCTGAACGCCTCTGCAGAGATCCTCCCTGGGTATACGGAGGTGGCACCGAGCCCTCCTGGACTCACTGCAGGCAGCAGCTTCAGCGCTTACGTAATCCCTTGTTACACAACACTGAGCTACAGCGAGCCTGTGACCTAAACAAACCGGTGGCAATCCCCATCTTATCACTCCACACTGTGGTCATCCGCTCGTGCTTTGGAGGACGTTTAACTAGCCCGAAACAATACATCAGATGGTGTTTGCACAGAAGGAGTGTCGGTAGAAAGACTGACTCAGCAGGCAGGCCTGACGTCTTTGTAAATCTGTGCCTTCACTGACTCGCCTGCCGTTGTTTTATCACTTCGTCTGGTGATAAAACTTTGATGACATCAGACAAAATCAGCTCGCAGCGATGTGCTGAATTGATCAAATTAAGAAAGTCAGAATGGAAACGAAGTAGGCCAAGCCAAACAGCATTTTACCACCTAAATTACTTATTAACTTAATCCGTTGTGTATGCAGTCTATGCTTTCAAGCAAACTAATCAAATTAGAAAAACAGGCAGCAATTGTAGTGCAGTATGTAAATTTGATTGAGGACGTTCCTCTTTGCATTGAAGTTCTTCAAAGTTATCACACTGATAAGTGTTTGAAGTGTTTCACTTGACAAATACTGTGAGCTGTAAAAAAAAAAAAAGAGATGTGACTTTTCACATCCTCCTAAATACCCAGTCTCCTCTGATTGGTCAGCTCACACACACCTGAGCCGGCACCGCTAACAACAACAGAGCAGATGTGCTAAATTAATTCTTACATGCCAAACTAGTCACTAGGCAGGAATTATGCAAATGTGCGACATGGTGACTTAGTGTGATGTCACGAAGTCACAGAATTAAAGGCTACCGATGAGGCGTTTCAGGAGCAGTTTCTTCTGTGGGAAAGAGGAGCTTCTGTTGGTGCAGACTTTGTGCTTTTTAACTTTCAAGATCTCTCATATGCACTATCCATATATAAAACACTGAAAGACAGGTAAAAAGCAAAAAAGTATAACAGATCTCCTTTAATGTTCAATTCCCCTCTTTCTTCAGTTTCTATACGAGTAATCGTTTTTAGTTCCTTCACTTGTCATCAAGGAAACCAGAGTTGATACTATTTTTGGATTGCAAACACTGAACATTTACAGTATGAAACCTCTGTCCCGCCTTCCTCTTTCTCTGAAAAAATGAAAACTAATGCTGTCGAGGCCACAATATCAGATTAGGACCAAAATAAAACATGTGAAGCTCAATTTGTTTTTTGAAAGCAACAACAGCTATGTTGTCAATATCATTGTCCAGGTCAAGCTCCACACTAATGGCTAATGGGGCCCCTGAAGAGGTGGAGATCAATAGGGTGATGTTCAGTTTCCCTCTGTGGGAAAGCTCAGATTTCACTGGTCACTTTCATCAGATCAAATAAAACCCCGTCTGGTGTCTGAGCTCGTAATGAGACAGATGTAGGGAGCTAAAAATGGAATTGACTGAGAGGCGATGTTTTGACAGGTTTCTACTGAAGACAGCAACACTGATCAGACTGCAAGACCGCCTCAAGAGAAAACCTCTTAAAAAGGGGTAATGCAGCTTCTTACTGACTTCAACTCTTGGCTAAGCCCCACCAATGCATGACCACAGCACTACTCAGCCCCACTTGGCCTGATGAGTTTCCGTGCGACCACTGCGGAAATGTGCACTCTGGTTTGAGACAACAAAGGATGTGGCCTAGCCTCTCATCAGGTGTCTGACAGAGAGAGGGGACAGCAATAAAGCTCACTTCATAACAGGAGAATGGCACTTGTGGACATTTCCTGCGCACGTTTATCAGGAAAGGCGTATTCAAAACGGGGCAACAGATGGGATGGAAAAGGAAGTGTTCGATGAAATACATGAGAGACGGAGAGAAAGGCAGACATGTGCATGAGCGGCGTACGTTTTAGCTCGCTGGTGCACAGTTTCGTCCGCACACAATGATATAATGCCAGTTGAGGTTTAAGCTGTCTGTGTTTTCATTAACAAACACCTATTCTTTCATGCACCGTTCTCTCCAATTACAGTCATTTCAGTGCAGTATTAACAGTTGTCAGGTGCTGCAATGTTCTGCAGCACCTGACCTTCAGGTGAGTACACAACATAAGTGAATGTCAAGTGCCTCTGCAGGGGGTATTTGCATGTAATGCTCCCTGGTAACAATGCAGGCAGTCAGTTGTCATGAACGAGGGCACTACTATATTTAATGTAATGTATGCACATTGACTGTTCCGATATATCACTGTCGCAGCCATGCAGCTTCATAAATGTTTATAGCCTTGTGCAGATATTAACTAACAGGCCTAGCAGTATGAGTGGTAACACGAAAAGTCTGCTTGCACACACTGAGTTTAAGGATAAACTGGCGTGAATCTATTTTTGCTTTTCCTATAAATAGAAAGAAATTAGGAATGGGCCCTTCGCTCACATAATGATTAAATAGGAAAGGAATGCAGGCATGAAAACAAACTGGCTCCACCGAATTCAAAATAAACAGAGAAGCTAAACAGTCCTCTAAAAGCAAGATGAGATCAGGGTCAATTTGGATTCAATATGCTGCACGTGCCTCTCCTTTCATGTGCCCCGGCTTCATCAGCTCTGTTTCCAGTCGGCCAGTGTGGTGAAGCCCTTCAACGTCGCGCCTGCAGCAAGGTCTTCCACGGTGTGCTATCAAATCAAGAGTTTGTAATCTATGGAATTAAGGCCGAGGCTTTATCACGCCAGACTGCGTAAATGGCCCGCGTCACCTTATTTGGGGCTGTGTGCGGCCTACGTGGCGAACTTCATTTGAGCTGACTGGGAAGTTTGTGTCGCGCTGCAGCCAAAACACAGCCTGTGCCGTTTCCCCAGTGTTGTCTATTGTGGAGTGAATGGGCCCAGTGTTTGTAAGGGAGCCAAATGATAAACCAAGATGTCCACGGAAGGCAAGGCGGGGGAGTCAACAACACAAGTCCGCAGCAAAATGCTAAACCCCAAAGTCATAATGACATATTTTCCTGTTACCAGTAGTGCTATTTATCCAACTAGTTTGTTTTGCTGTGAGTTGATGAGTTTTGGAGATATCACTTGGCTTGTGGTGCTCCAAAGACAAGTACCAAAACAATACATTTAAAACGACTCAACAACAATGTCTCCTTCCAGAAATCATGACGCGGTTACTCAAGATAATCCACGGACCTCGTTTTGAGCAGTTCCATGTCGGAAGGATGAATGAAGCTGCATCTACTCATGGAGGAAAGGCCAACTTACTACGCTAAGATAGCTAATTCAGACGGGGACGATGCAATTAATGTTGACATCCCACGCTGTCACAAGCAAGAGTTTTCCAAGTGTTTGTTTTTTGGCATTTCAAGCACCACAAGACGAGTGTCACCTATTTCCATTTGGTGTTGGCACAAAAATAAAGTGTCTTTAATCGATACGATGCAACATTTGATACCATTTTCAATACCATGACAGAAAACTGACATTGAGGGATTGATTGATTTTGGGGTGATTGTCCCTTTAAAATTTGGCTCTTCTTTGTCACTTTGGCAAATTACAGGTTGAAAGTCATTTATTGGATTCATGTACCTGGTAAGTTAAAGACTGGACACCACAGGGGAGCTGTGACTGGTGGATGAAAAGATTATTTTTCCACCCTGATCCTGAGAGTCACCAGGACTGATCATAATACATGGAATGAGAGGGATTAGTTCACATCATCCTCTAATGTTCATAAGTGTATACAGGCCCATGTCCTATATGTTGTCCTACACTGTTGACACTGCTTCAGGTAGGTTTCCAGTTCTCTGTGGTTTTAGAGATGTATGTTTTATGTGATTTAATTTGAATTCTACTCTATAAAAGCATAAAGGCATACACATAAATGTTCAGAAAGTAGGCAGGTTTTAACCTACAGTACACAGGCGGTGGTTTGAGTTGCATGTTTCCTTTAGATTTTCTCTTCCCCATCAGAAGGAAGCAATTGTGCCACATTCTCAAACATGGTAAACAGCATTGAGAGCTTCTCTCAACTGATACAATGCTATGCCTCTTGCATAACAGTGTTGCCTCTCATGAGAGTGACATTTTGCCTCGCAATGAGAACAATCAGCGGTTTAGGGTCATGTAGGATGACGCCATGGATTAGTATAACATTGACTTTCTGTGCAGAGACCACAAAGCACGTGGACAATCATCTATGAAGGATTCAGTCGCAAATCTTATTTTGGGGTCAGTGTTGTGCCAGGTAGGACATTCTCCATCTCCGGAGCACCAATGTGTCATACTTGATCTGTAATGGAAAATCAAACACAGCCAAACGGGTGCCGCCCATTTCAGCAGGCGGGGACAAACACGTAAACCAATATCCAAATGCAAACACTGCATATTTGTCTTGCAAAAAGACAGAAGCCTGTGTCGTGACCTGGCTGCTGTCTGCTGTGGACAAGTCAAACAAGTCAAACTGCTTGAAACTAATTACGCTGTTTATCTTTTTACTGCCAACAAACACACTGATTACTTCACTTTAAAGCCTGGTGACTGTACCTCAGCCAACCTTATGGTAGAAAGTAAGTTGTGGAAATTGGATTTATGATCCCACAGGTGCCATATTGTTTTATTTTTATACGTGTATATGTAGTGAATTTTAACTGGAGCCCTGGGATTATGAAACATTTAAGTAGATGTGTTTTTAGTGAGGGATTTTAACTGTGCGTATCTTTTACAGATTGTTCTCTGTACATCTTTAATTTACAAATCATCCTGTCTTTAGTCTTTTTTTTTTAATTAATAGTTGCTTCATTGTCTAGTGGAAATGTAACTAAACCTTCAAGGTTGGCAACAATCTGCGTCTTGATGTCATTAGTGCTGCAATGATTGGGTAAAAACTCTCTGATTCAACTAGTGTATATGTATATGTGTAAATGTGTATATTTCCTGGTTTCTTTACTCCTCTATGACAGTAAACAGAATCTGAAAGCTCAATCTCTGGGTTGTGGACAATACAAGACATTTGAGGGCGTCGTCTTGATCTTAAGGAAACACTAATCGATATGTGTCACCATTTTCTCACATTTTATAGACACAACAAACAAACAAACAAATGACTAATCGACTAATCAAGGAAATAATTGACAGGTTAATCGTCAATGAAAAATAACAGCTGTAAATAAGAATTTGACAACTGGGAGGCTCCTGTGAAAGCAACCTTTACAAAATGATAAAAACAAAAGTATGAAGTCAGTGTGACAGTGTGGTTACTCTACCTTTCTGGACATGGATGATGTCTGGGTAGTTTGCCAGGTGTCCTTGGTAAAGACCTAACAAATCCGTGATCGGGTCCAGATCCTTGCTGGGCTGCTCAGCAAAATACTCTCCGATGGCTTCATACGCGTCCCCAGTGAAGGAGATAGCCTGGTTGAGTCCAACAGAGTACGTCTGCTGGTCCATCTCGAAGGCCTGGCTGAGGACCTTGAATGACATCCCCACTTTCTGATACTCCTTCTTAAAGCCACTGATCTGCTTGCGGGCGAACTCGTTGACAGTGGCGTTGAGCTGCAAGGTGCTGTCATCCATCCTCTTGGTGAAAGTCTTGAATCCGTCTATTTTGCTCTCCACCTCCTGGAAGTCGAGTGGAGCCGCTGGGGTGCTGATGGTGAGGAAAAAGTTGGCTCCAACCATCTCGTCCTTCTCCGCCTTCCTCTTACCTTGCTTCCAGGCCTTCTCGTCGGTGCTGTTGCAGGTGAGGAAGTGCTGGAACACGTCACACCTGGCCAGGACAGGGTGGCTGGTCATGTGGTTCATCCACCATATGAGGCCTTTCCTCCTCTTGGAGATGAAGTCCTCCTCGAAGCGCCCCGTGGCCTGCTTCTCCGGGATGTGTGGAACTGATATGACAGGAAATTTCTCCACGAGCCGAGCGTACAGCCAGTCAAAGTGCTTATACCTCCTGTTCACCTGGGTCTGAGTGTGGGTGGGTGTCAGCTTATAGGCGATGTAGCTTTTCATGCCCTTGAACTTGGTCTGTTTAGTGGGGTCGTCAATTGTGCAAGAGAATGGGTATGGGTTCTCCTGCCACTCAGGACCATACTGACCCATCACCACGCAGATCTTATCCCCATCCTTCACAAAGCCGGCCGCCTCCCCGAGCACAAACGCCTCTCCCCCCGACTTCACAAAGGTTGAAAACCTGTTCAGGTTTCTACTGACTGTGGCAGAGCTCTTCGCCTGCTGTGCGTTACCTCTTGACATTGAGGACGTTGACACTCTGTAAGTGGATGGCCCATTGTCATATTCATGATACCTTCCTCCTACAGTCCCTGGTTCATCTGCAACAGTAGAGCTGTCATCCCAGTCATCATCCCAGTCATCATCGCTCCCTTGGCTGGGCTGCTGGTAGGCGTGCTGCTGCTGCTGCTGCTGCTGAGGCGGCTGCTGCTGCTGCTGTGTGAAAGCAGGCGGTTTGGAAAAGTTCTCAACTTTATTCTGAGGCTTGTAAGAGCCGTCAAAACCTCCGGATGGGATGTTTGCGTATCGGGAGTCCGGGTAAGTGTCCCCAGATGTGCTGCTGCTGCTGTTGTTGTTGACCGTGGAGGCGGCGTCGTTCCTCAGGATCTGCACGTAAGACGCGGGGAACAGTCCCCGCTCCCCTCTGCTGTTCACCCCCTCGAACCAGCCGTCAATGTCCTGCTCGCTGTACAAAGTGAGGATTTCGCTCTCCTTCACCGACACCTCTCCTGGGTTTTCAGAGTTGAAGTCGTACAGCGCTCTGGCTCTGAGCGCCATGATTCACCACCGCCGCCACACAGCTGGAAGAAGAAGACCGGGGCAGCGGGCTAACTTCTGGCTGGCTGACCGGGGCGGGAGGGGAGCGCGGCGGGGCAGGCTAGCTTCAGTCAGCCCACCCGAAACTACTCTGGAAACTCCGCGGACAAAACTTCTCGGCGTGTGAGAAAACCCCCCGCTTATTACCCCCTCCTGAAGCGGTCACTCCTCTCGGACAAACCTGGAGCGGAAACTGCGGTGTTGTACGCCCAGAGGCTGCAGCGTGTGAAACTGGTGCGGTGGTATTTTCCCGCAACAACAACAACAACAACAACAACACTAATGCGAGCTCCTCCGGGCTCCCTCCTGTCCCACTCAGACGCTTCTGCCTTCACGCGCTGCCTGCGCAGCAACCGCACGTCGAGCAGGCTGAACAATCGAGGGCGGAGCCACGAGAGGCTGCGATCCGCCCAGACAGCACCAATCTACCGCCGGAGCGCTCCGACCAGGCTGCCGTGCACACCACACCAGCACACCACAGACCGGCTCAGCAGCCTGTCAGGGTTGTCCCAGTTAACAAGAGTTGTTTTGTGAGCAGGGTAGATAACAGTGGGAAAGACAGTGTGAATGCTAACAGTTTTAAATACTGAGGTCATGAGTGTTTACTGGCTGATTACACACATCCTCCCCACTCCTAATTTAAGTTGTTCTCAATGCAGTTTCCAAAAATGACTCACAGGAAGGCAGAAATAGACTTAGAGCTCAAGATAAGGACAGCAAGACTGACCAAAGACAAGCTGAGAGCATACAAATAATAGGTGTAGGCTATATATAAAAATGCATTTAAAAAAAAAGCAATGACCAGCACTGTGCAATGTCTCCATACAAGTGACCATTTATGTAAAAACTGGAAACAAATACAAACAGTGCAAAGAAATCAATACTGAATGGGTACAATGTTAAATATTACATCTTTCATTGATAAGAAGTACTTTTTTCCAGAATGGTTTGGTTCAATATTGGATATATCGACATTGGTGTATGTGTTGTCCAGTATGTGCCAATATGAAGGGAAAAAAATACTATAATATATGAAAATTTTACTCTTTACTCCACTATATTGATCTGATGACATAGTTACTAATTACTTTGAGCTTTGAAATACAATACAGTATTATATATTAAACTATTTAGTCCTAAGCATTTAAAGTTAGCGCCTCCTCAACCAGCTACAGCATTGAAATACTAGTTCATTGTTAAAGTGGTGCAATAAGATAATATATAATAACATACCAGTGAAAAGCATAATTTTTCTTATGATACATCAAGTACAATTTTCCAGTAATAATGAAGGCCAGACTTGTACTTGTAATATAGTGTGCTATTGCTAATTTTACTCAGATTAAGTGTATGAAAACTTCTGTTATCACAGTTTTTGTATGATATTTATCATTATTAGACACATTTTTATTAAAATATTGTCTATTTTTATGCAAAAATGTTTTCAACCACATAAAAAGTTTTGTTTTCTTATATTGTTCATTGCTTAATCTGACATACTGCAGCAGAGCAGTGGTACATTCCCCAAAATCCATGACATACAGGACATGTCAGTGTTCTGACTGGTAGGTCTTTAGTCCAGGTCCCCTGAACGGATTATTCATGTTTCATTTAATTTAGCTTTCTGTAAATTATCAATTTTACTTCCACAGGGTAAAATCTAAAAGCAATTTCAAGGCATACTCAAGGGAACAAAAATCTGATGGGAAAATTAATGAACCCTTTAATTAATTTTGAAGGAATCAGTCAATGAAACCCTACAATGTCAAAGATGTAAATCGAAGAGTTTAAATGCCCACTAGGCTGCTAAAAGCCCCAAATTCCCAGAAAAAGTCACGAGGACATGACCTCAGTCACCTCAGTTGTTAGCAGCAGCCTCATTCAGAAGCAGTGACTCATGCCCAGTCAAGACAGTAAGTAGGATTTGATGTTCCTGTTTAACTGGGTGCTATCACAAACTGAGCCGCCTATTGTAATTCATTTACAACAAACAAAAAGTGAGAGGCGAGTCAATAAGAACGCAACCAGTGTAGATGATAGATTGAACGTCAGGTTAAACTTTTGATCATCTGAAAGGAATGTCGTTGAACAAACGCTGACCGGTTCGCATCATGATGGTTCAACGGTCAAACCATTATTAGTTCAAGACTGAGCAGCGAAATCCCTTACTGTCTGTTCTTTCTTCAGTCCAATGTTATGTAATCTGATTTACAAATACATGAACATGTCTGCTGATCATTTAAGCAGGCCGTTACACAGTCCTAGACAAAAATGGCTGAATGTCTTTACCTTGTGTGAGTTTGTTATACCCAGCAAATCATTACACTTCATTAGAATGAAGTTCAGATCTCACAAGATCACTTCTCTCAGGAGGGGTAAGACTTTGCAAGGCATCATAAAAACATAAAACACGAGCGCAATAAAAACACAATGACAGGACAAGTCTCCTGGCCATCTAAATATTTAAAAACCTGTTCCAGTGCTCTGGGTGGAATGGTTTATTGATGAGATGCGCTGAAGTTGCTGATGTAGTTTGTTAATTAAATCTTTAACTGCTACCTGTCATTAACAGGAAATAGCTAATACTCTGCCCTCTGTCCTATCAACTGATCTGGGATGCCACTCAAATACACAGCTTCAAAGAACATAAACTGGAGACTGCAGAATGAAGTTACGTTAGTAAGGATCCTTTTCATGTATATTGTCATTCTGAATAAGTTTCATTGCAGCATTTAGTTTCAAAAGTTCATCCATTCATTTCAATGGTGTTATGGCGCAGTAAGGAACTGATTCAGGGCTGGCCGTCTGTAAAATCTGCAATGAAACCTGCCTTATGGAGCCGCTAACTAACTCATAACCATGGGATATAAATGGAGCATTTTATTGTCCCATAGACTATTAGCAGCTTCTTCTCCCTCTGAAGAATATAATTCTTACAGAAACACTGAATCCCTCCAATCAGTGGGAGTTTCAGTGACACATCACCAGCAGAAGTTGTTGTCTCGTGACTTCAGTGGTGAACTTTGCATGTTTACGAACACTGATTGTAATTCTAGACCACAAGAATAACACAAAATCCTGAACTGGGCGTTGTTTTCTTTTTATATCAACTGATATAATCCAAAAGTCACATTTTTCAAGCTTTTGCACGATTTTGCTTGTATGTAATGACTCAGAGTAATCATTTTGTATTTGCTCGGAGACAGATCTGCACATCCTAAACCACCCATGATGTGTTTTGTTGACATCCTATTACATCAACAAACCATTTCCTTGGGGGAAAATGCATACTTGAAAAGACAACAAGGCCTGTAGTGATGGCGTGTCATCACTACTCTGGTAGATGCTGCCCCCTTGTGGCTGTTTTTGGATCATTTTCAGGCCCATTAATTCTTCACAGTACTGTGGGGGAAAATAATATTAATGATAACAATAAAAATCTAAAATAAGAAAGCGTTTGGTTCAAGTCATTATTAGGAATTTCAATCTATTGTTTTCTTAAAGGAGCAATATGTAAGAATTCAGTTTTATTAGCAGTGCTTCTAGCAGTCCAGAAGGGGAGCTTGGATTACCGGGGATGGGTTGGCGTTACACTGCCAGCACAGGAGTTTTGGACCAGTATGAGCTGGGGCTAGCTGGTTAGCATGCTAACTTCAGTAGATATATACATAGACATCATAATGTCACAACTGTTATTTCTTTACATTCTGTTTACCATTTTAGTTCATTTTTAATGTTTTCTTCAAACCTTTAAAGCTTTCACGAATGCACCTGACCTTCTTGCTGCCTCATTTGTACCTAAATGAAGCAATGTATTCAGTATGAAATATGACCTGTGATCAGTCAGTATAGGGCCTTATGATCATGTAAATCATGGGGACACCTGTAGCTCAGGTGGTCAAGCAGGTCGGCCATGAATATTAGCTGTGGTCCCGTGCTGCTTCTGTCCATTTGTAAAATGTGCTTGATTAAGACATTGAACTCTAACTAGCTCCTGATACATGAGTCATTTTGGACAAAAGCCTCTTTCAAAACATAAACAGTTGCTCAACTCAACCACTAAAACATTTTACTACTGGCCACCAGAGGTCTCTCCTCTCACATTGGACTCAGTCAGATATCCTGAGGAGGACAACACTGCTTTATTCAAATATTCTGCTAAAAGCAATGAGTCCTCTAGTGTCTTCTCCACATCCTCCATACCTGCCAGACCTGCACAGAGGACATCCAGTTCACTTCCCACTTAAATGTGTTCAGGGAGATTTCCTTTATAGCACAGCACATGAAATATTGAAGAGGAGTGTGGTCTCCAGGGAACAGGGATTACTTCAGTATGCAGCACGCATCACATTAGCAGACTTGTGATTTATACCGGTCCTCTAATCACGATGATATCACATAATTGCTTTGTCTGGGCTCAATGTTTGTTTCCAACGAGATCATTTTTGCAAATTATGGTCTTGTTAATAAGGTCCTATCTGGCACAATGGCTTTCCAATTCCAATGAATTTTTCTGTGCAGACTAAAGGGTGTCGTAGATTATATAATACTGTCAGACCTTGTATATTTAAATTAGATTTGTTTTACGTCTCTTTTGAGAGAACACTTACTGGAAGTATACGGTAACCAACTCTCAAATGACACAAACGCTGCTCTGACACTTAAACGTACACATAAACACACCACAATGTTTTGTCTTCATCTGACAAATACACATCCTTTCTTTAATCTACCCTCCTCTGTCTGTAACGTCTGTGATCAGGCCTTCGTGCTTCAGAGGAACCAGCGTTTGACTTTGAGCTGTGTCTGTGCTTAACTGTGTCATCCCCTTTCATTCATTATGTATTGTGTAATGTCTTATGTCAGAGGCTGTTGCATTTTTATGCTTCTTCAAGCTTGATTATAAGCTGGAAAACTGCAAATGCATGAATGTGTAGGCACAAGGTCGAATTCTTTAGTTTGGTGTTGATATACTTGTTGAAAATGGAAAACAGAAGCAGTAGAGATTCAATACAGAGGAGCCACCTAGTGGTGCAAAACATTTTAGTATAAGTAGATATTATGTTGGAAATGCAATTATATTTTTGCTAATATGATCATATTACTCTTGTTTTAACTGTAGGTTCCTTTAAAGTCACCCTACACTCCAAAATGTGTTTTTCTTCTTGTTCCTACAGTTGAATGTTTAAGCTTCACTGTAAAATTATTTTTGTTTTCACATTCATCTGCGAAAGTTTACACTTTCTCTTTGCCCACTGAAAATCTGATTTTAAGATGCAGGGCTATGAGCATGATTTGTGACATCACAAGGCCAATCCTGATCTCATATTCAGCAAAAACAAGTGTGAAGCCTCCAGTGCATATACACTGAGAAAGGGCTTTACGGTAAAGTACTTCATATATCAGCTAATGGCATATATTTGCAGAATCATAGATTCAGAAGGAGTAGATGTAATTTTAAAGATTTTAAAGAACATTTTTGTGGAATAACCATATCAAAATACACAACTCAAAATTAGTTATGGATATTGGATGTATTATTCTGTGACGTAACTGAATTCTGAAGTTTGTGTTTTGTGAATATTTTTGGTCCCCAAAAATAATACGACACAATTCATTTGACTTTTATTGCATATCCATGCACATGCATATATGCACCCATATTCCAATATCCCTAACTAATTGTACATTATTAGCCAAAACACAGTTTTTTATGTCAAAACATGTCTGGAGGACAAATTATTTTTACTCCACACTGTTTTATTGCGTTGTAAAGTTGGTGCTTGCCACTTTTATATCTATTTGTCGAAATGTTTTAAACAATTGTAAACTGAATTGAATTTACTTTTTATTTTCATTGTCACACTTGCAACATTATTTACATGTGCACTCTTTATAATTGCACTACTTCGTGCTGCAGCTGATGCACAACAATTTCCCCTCGAAATAAACAAAGTTACGTCACACTCACATTGCTCCAGCTGTGCCACCTCTGCACTGTTTCACGAATACACCCTGTATATCTGTACATTGGTGTTACATCACCGAGCAGGGGACGTGACGGAGGATTCCCCTCTACATGGCAATGTAAGAGAGATTATGTATGATTATATTTTAATCATAAATAATAATAATCCAAATAAAAGTGCACACGCTCGCCGTACAACGCAGAGAAGTGGATTTCTCCTTTCGCTTTGAGGAAGGGATCCTCCTCAGAATGAAAATAGCCACCATGTGTTTGGTCACGTGACCACGCTACGTGCGCAGGGCGACGTGCGTGACGTAGCGGTGTAGGCTACGCTAGTTTCCTCAACCAAACACTCAACTGACAATTGTGATAAAAACTGGAAGTCAGCCGGTGGACGAGGGGCTGTTTATTCAGCGAAAAGCACACGAACCGAGCGAGCCCTCGTCGTCGTAAACAAACTCGGTCGTTTCTGCACACAAAGCCGGTCCCGCTGGCGAAGGAAGACGGCGAGAAAACCCTGCTTTTTAACCCACCGAAAGGTTGGTTGTTATTTAGCTGTTGGCTGTCGAAAGGCGGGGAATACAAAGCGACGTGTGGTCAAAAGCATTACATTTTGGACTCATTCAAGCAAAAACGGGATTACTACGAAGCCAGTTCGTGCTGCTGTGCCTGGTCAGCGATAGTACATGGATTATCTGGTGAGTAAATGCAGAAAAACGACGTGGTGTGGCTGGTGTTTCCATCAACAACTCTGCTTTGGTTTCTTTGCCATTTTGGGCTCCTGATCAATCAAGACAGTCACGTCCCCCAGGTGTGTGACCATCAACAGTTAGCTGTAGCACCGGGTCGTGTTTCATGCTAATGTGTCAGCTCTAGCCTGTAGCTTCTTGCCTGTCAGTGTTGTGTGAACAAGGTCTAACTGGTTGACCCAGACCCAGATCTGTTTACATGTGAAACACGATAACTGGCCAACTAGCTGCACCCTTTGAGCTCTGTTAGCTATGTAATGTGGCATG
Organism: Pagrus major; assembly: GCF_040436345.1. NCBI lineage: Eukaryota > Metazoa > Chordata > Actinopteri > Spariformes > Sparidae > Pagrus > Pagrus major. The sequence continues at coordinate 23,350,995 of NC_133219.1, forward strand.
AGGATGTCATTTTACAAACAACTCTGAGGACAAAGATGCACTTGTGTGTTGGATAAGTCAAGATGTCTTTGGATGTGAGACGCTGGTTTGAGATATTAGCCCCCCTTGCATATGTGTCATACCTGTGACCAAACAAATGATTTCAGTCCAGGCCACTGTGCCAGCTTAAGCCTAGGGGGAGATTGTGTTTTTTGGGTCTTTGCCCACATTGTAGGGATGGGATGGCTGCTGCCTGAAAAAGTGCAACAATAGAGCGGAAGCTGTAACTGAAGGCTTTCCCTGGGAATTCATAAAGTCAGAGGGAAAAATGGTACACAGACATTGTCCTGTCATCTCACAAAAGGGGGACGGAGTGACAGTGAGAAATGCAGAGGAACTTGCCCACCCAGTGTTATCAGCTTGTTTATAATGGGCCTCCCAAGATGCGGGACCTGAGAGGAACTTTGAACTTTAGACGTTTCTTGAGTCGAGATTACAAAGTTCCATCAGCTGGCGCCAGGACAGTTGTGCTGTTGTTAATACAAACTGATTCATGTGTAGTGTCTCTTTGGCTCGTTTGGCCTGGGAGAAACACACGAGGAAACAAAAAGGGGCACTTAGCGTTCATAGTCTAGAGAGAGACATTGTTATCAAAGGGAGCACACACTCCTGACATGAAATGATTGAAATCGATTTCACCCTCAGCTCAGCTTTTGTTCTTCTCCTGGCTGTAAGCTGCATATTTTGGTCAGGTATGACCATGTTTAACCTTTTGGAGGAAAACACTTACTTGCTTGAGGATTTTCTGTGACAAACAGTTTTCTGTGGAGAGCACAGCTGTAACTCTGTGGACTGTTGGAGCCGAGTGCTTGGCTGTCCTCAGAGGTCAGGCACTCATAGGCGCAGGGCCTCCTTTCCTGCTGTGAAACACTGGAGACCTGGCACAAAACCCAGGCCAAAACTATGTCTCTCTCTTTCCTATAAATCAATAGGAGCTTTTCACTAAAACTTTGATAAACTTTGCAAGTCCTGTGCGTGCTTAAAGGTAAGGTTTCACGTCAGGTGAGGCCTAAAAGAGTGTATGGGATGAACAGCGATGGAAGCACATAATTACTGCACATTGCTGGGTAATAACTGGGGTTTGAATTATGACTGTAGTGCAGATCTGGCGTCTGGTGGATTCAGTTTCAACTGGGAGCTGGAGCAGAGTGAAGGACTGTACTCCTGCATGGTCAGCAGCGTAGTGTGAAAAAAGATCACACAAAACGGCAGCACTGACAGAGGAATTCGGTGCTAGCTGTTGCCATGATACAACCTTACCAAATTACAAGTGCACTGTGTGACTGACCAACTCTTTGACTTCACCAGATATGACACATCGAATGTGTTGCGAGTCACATCAAGCGGAGGGCACTTTGAATGTGAGAAAACCAAACTGTGGCTGTAATGATAATTTCTAAAATCCCATACAAGAACATGCAGCACCATTCTCCTGAGGTTTCACTGTAGCAGAGACTACTTTTGTAAACTGAGACTTCCTTTGTCGGTTCTTGCTTAACACGCTGTTATGCTTGCATGGTCCTATACTATTCCACTGCATTATCTGTGCTCACTAATGGCTGTAGGCAAATTCACAGACAGTATGCTATTCCTTCAGTCTTACACAACATTTGTTGAAGGAATGACTATTTATTCCCACTACACATGGGTGAGTGTCTAAACCCTCAGGTGGAATGACATTCAGGTCATCTTTGTAGCTCTGCTCTGAAGGAAGTCAGATCTGTAAAAACAAAGTCTGCAAAAAAACAAACAAACAAAAACATTTTTTATACTCATATTGTCTAGTGTAGAAAAACTTAAATGCTTATTGTGTAATTTAGCTTATGACAAAGATTAGTGACACCATTAGCCACCAAGCATTGACCTCAAACCATATGGTAATGATGGGTGTGACAGATAACTGAATACAGCTTCCTCTGTTAATGGGCTGGGCCACGCCTCCACTCCGTTGTTTCGGAAAGCATAAATAGGAGGAAAAATTTCGAGAAAAGGAAAATATGAATTTGGAGTGTTGTAAAAAAGTGTGATGTTTATCTAATTATATCATTGCCTCTTGACAACAGTTCAACTATTGTTGTTAATGTTTTTTTAAAATTTACTTTTGTTTCTAAATGCTTGACGTAATTCACCATGTTGTGTTGGATCTGTGTACAAAACATGAATTCATGTGGTATTCTGTCCGCATGAAAGTGAATGTATAACATTTGGTTTAACTATGCCTAGTGACAGGGGATCTGCCAGCTAATGGCTAAAGCTTTTCTTTTCTAGATGATATATAACGTGGACACATTATGTTAAAACAACACTTACTAGCAGGCTAATGAGTAAAGATTTTGAGATTGTGAACCCTGTGTGTACTTGTTCCATATTTCTGAAAAGGGAGCTGTTATACCATAAACATCAGCTGAGAAGGCAGTTATTCAGCTGTCATTACTATTAATAGTTTTGTCAGGGCAAACTGACTGGTCAAACACCTGTTTTCAGTCAGTTTGAAATTTACCAAAGCAAGCTGCCACCTGTTTGTTATGTCCCTTTTTCCACTTTTGTGTTGTTGTTGTATGTAGATTGGAACAGCACTAAAACTTTTAAAATGAGACCTGGTTCGGCTGACTGGACAAGTCGAAGTTGAAAGTGTCATGGTTGGATTTTTATACTGTAAAATGCGAGCAGGTACGATGCTTGTTAATAAACAGGCATTGTTTAGCCACCTCCATAACATTAAAAACAAGCAACATAGTCTAAGTGAAGGTATTCTTGAAATACTGGTATTACTCATATTGCAAATCTAAGAACATTAAATTTACAGTATGTACTCTTCATCCTTTTTTAAAGAAAAATCAGCATAAATTGGTAGGAAGCACACAGCCAGCCTTTAATCTGTAGTCTGTGAAAAAGACACATTCCCAAGTTATCCTCAGTAAATATACTAAAAATGATGAGTTTGAAATATGAGATCTCCTCTGATGATTGCTATCATTATGCTGAAAGCATTTTAGTGCTTGATGCCATTAGTTTACATGAGTTAGGAGTTAACAGAGGATGTTTGTTTGCAGATATCTTGGGGACGTAAGCTGTATTTAGGAGTAAAGCGTTACGAGGGGAAAGAAAGGGGCATGACTTGCAACAAAGGTCCCGGCGGGCCAGAACCGAATCAGAGAGGCTGCGGTTATGTGATATGCACTTTAACCATTCAGCTACTAGAACACACCCTTGTTGTGGCCTGCGCAGAGAAGATCACACCTCATGAAAATACATTTGTCTTAGCAGAAGCCAGCTTGTTTTTTAGGCTGACCAACAGTATCCCAGAGATGATCTCCTGTCCAAGGGCACACATCAGGCTATAGCAGGTTGGCGTCTCACCAGTGAACACAGAGGAAAGAAAGCTGATGGGAAGTTCTTGGCAGCGTATGAATCCAGCTTGTTCGCCTATGGGATACAAGGCTGGTGTTACTTGTCCTCTCAGTTTTGTCCTCTATGTGACCGTGTTCCACACCTCGCTGGTGCTGGCAGAGGTCTCCGCTAAGCTCCTTTCAGAGGCAAACAAAAATGACCTATTGTATGCAGATAAGAGTAGAGCACCAACAAAATCTTTCAGCAGTGGTGTGTGCTTTTAATACTGGGATTGATATTAAGCTAATCATTTACTCAATCCATTGATGAGAGCAGGTTTACCCAATCTTCAGTTTGGATGGATGTGAATTGATATTTACCTAAACTCTTGCCAAGTCAGCCACAGTTTCTAAAACCTGTCCTTTTATTTACAGAGCACAGCCTCCAGCTGCAATGTGAAATACCTTTCAGAGCACAACAGCATTCCTAAACCCCCGTCCTTGATTTTTAACCTGCCAGCAACATGTCAGCCAGGATTCTGTGTCTGCTGGCTAGCAGCTCAATGCAGTGATTCCCTTGTGTCTGTGGAGAGTGCTAGTGAGTCAGCATCTTCAGGCTGGAGCAACATCAGTGTTGCTGTTGGAGATCAGAGAATATTTATGGCTAATATTTCATTTTTTCATAATGCTATGATCATGATCAAGCACAGGCATTTTGAATTCCTTTTATATCTGCATCCACATACGTTGATGGACCATTGCACTAAGGAGGCATTAGTGAACTATTTTCATGTTTTTTTTAATTGCTTTCATTTCCTTTACTTTCTCTCAAGGCCATAACCACTCCCATTGCTTTTCCTCAATAGAAACACAAATTATGGACATGGATAGGTGGAGGCATTTGTTGTCAATGGTTTATTGTTCTGCTTTTATTTTAGGGTTGTAGGATGGGTCCATAAAAGTTATAAACAAATGCAGATTGATAAGCAGAGCTCTATAAATGACGCAAGGCTTTCATAGGAACTCATATCTTGCTGACCTACAGTCAGACTGAATAAACTACAGTCGAACTTGCCTCTTATGTGCTGCCTTGTTACATGAGGAGTTGCATTAAGAATGAAGACCTCTACTGTACAAACTTTACGTATGTGTATGCCATGGAAAGTTTTTTGAGAGAGATGAAAAGAAAGAGACGTGACAAAAGTTCTGGACTCAAAATGCTTAAAAAATGCTTCTGGACGATTTTGACCCAGGAAGTCTTGATTGTGTGGTACTGGTCCTGAGCCAGACAATAGGGGTGCGTTCTGAATCACATACTTTCTTTTTACTTTTTAGTACATACTGCAGCTGCCCTTACAAAGTACATACCGTTGCCTGCAGTATGCATACAATTTGGACATACTGCTTTGTCTTGACTGTGTGCCTTGAGCTTTTACCCTCTTTCTCCTATATCCATCTCAGCCTTAGCACAAAACTTTGGAGTACAAAGAACATGGTACTTACACTTAAGTGTGCTTTCATCTGTCATTGTGGTGGCTGTCAACTGTCAGTAAGCTGTTAGATGTTCGTGCTCTCTTGGCTTGGTTTATATTTGTGCGACACACCGTGATGTATGTGACATATCTTCCACTGTGCAGAGGATTTTGGGTCAGAATAGCCAGAACAGCATGCCGGCTTGGATACTGCAAAATGTGACCAGATGTAGTAGGACATTGTTTTTTTTTTGGCATACTGCATTTAACATACTTAGTATTGGGACATATTAAATCTTTTTCTGGCATACTAAATAGTATGGTAGTTTGGGTACTGGACTGCAGGGTAAGCTGCCCTAGTGTTTTTGTTTGAAACCAAGATGACAAACAAGATCATATTTGATCTATTAGTGACAGCTGGCTGGACAATAGGTTGAAGAATGTATATTCATTATAATCTAGTTCTGCATGAGACTTAAAAGCATATGCAGTGTGATGCACTGCATTGTAGAATAATCCAGTGTATTAAACTATTGTTGATGTAGATGTGATGTAATAAAATCATAGCCTGTTTTTTGTTCCTACCCGTAGAACCAGTTTAGATAGGACAGCATGGCAGACTCAGTTTGTGTCAATGTTTTCTCTCAGCTGTTGAGCCTGGAGTCGTAAAATGCAAGTAGAGGTGCGTTTTACTGCAGCGAGGAGGGTGGCAGTCCTCTTTGTACTATTGTCATTCTCTCTTTTCAAAAACTTAAAAATTGCTGCAGTAGCATGCTAGGGATAGGCCAATTGTTGACCTGGCCGAGTTACAGCTTTTTTTTTTCGATTATTGGTTTTGGTGGGGTTTTTTTGTGTCTGATTGCTGATAGAATAAATTAATTTTAAAAATGTGCTACCTTGGCTCTGATGCAGCATCCGCTGCCCCACAACACTATGTGATCTGTTACATGTCACAAGTACTGGCTGATATTATCAGCTGATATTGGCCTATTGTATGTATATCGGTATCTGCGTATGTGGTGTCGATATTGGCTGATATGAAATATTTTGGCTATTAAGATCACAGTGCAGAAAACAATGCTTGGTGTGATAATTAATTATAATTCATCATTTTCAAGTGTAGTTAACTGTTTCAGTTCACTGATGTCATTTTAGATATCAACTGTGTTATCATTGCAAAAAAAAAGGCCGATATATCGATATCAGAATTTTTCACTCCTTAATATTGGTACCGGCATCGACCCCAAAAATATGGGTTATCCAATTACTAATAATCGGTATCTCATTGGCTCTGAAAAAAACACATTGGTTAATCCTTAATACTCGGTGCTTGATAGATGTTAGCACTGTTCAAAAATGTAATACATTTGAATTTCTAGGTTGCCTGTTGCCATTGAACTAGTTGTCACACTACTAGCACTATAACTGCTCAGCAGATGGTAGCAGCAACTAAACAAGTCTGACTCACAGTTCTCACTGAGCAGACCGACTTCCAACAAAGCGTCCCACAACAGTTACTGAAATCCCCACGACCGCTGTAAGCTCAAGTGGTCGATCCCTTCATCCTCCTCCATGCATAGAAAGCAATGGTTTTCATACTTCATGAAGCTGTGCGTACAGTATGGGCATAGTTGTGTGGGTGGGTAATGGTGACTAATCCAATTTGTAGTCTTATCCTGGATTCCTAGTTGTCGCTGAGACCTTAATCTCTGTGGAGAGAGAGATCCTCACAAACTAATCTCAAGCTTGTGTCTGTCCGCTTATCCTCGTGGCAATAGTTTTTTATCTTTCAATGAATGAACGCGCGAAGTAAACATGAGACAGCCTTCAATCATGCTCATCTACACACGTACAAAAGCCCTCTGTAAAGCTCAGATTTAGAAGGATGGCTTGTGGATACGGGCTGCTGACTGGTGAAGGGCTGGACCCATGTTGTTGACCTGACACTCCTGATCCTCCTCCATCCATTCACTTACTCCAGAGGCTTGGCTTGTTTGTTGCCGGGGGTTACGCTTGTTGCTGAGCACAATGTCGGAGCACATGCAGCTCTCCCTTGCCTTGTGCAGGATTGGGCTTTACACGGTAAGAAAATACGTACAAGCTGTTATCTGTCTAGTTAGAGAATGCTGGGGATGTGCTGTGTTGAGAGTGTGTGTGCTGGGTTGAATACCGCTAGATTTGCTGTGGTTTAATCTCTCCTTCATGTGTTTTGAAAGAGATACTGACCAAGCGACAGCGGCTGCTGCTTCACTGTTGCTTGGCCACTGAATGGAGAGTACGCTTCGATTCATTTGAGTGGGTGTTCACATAATATTAAGGTGGAACAGGTGGACGTCAGAGACTGTGAGATGTAAATTAAACCTACAGAGAGCAAGCGGTCTTTGAGTGAAAGCAGTTTCTCTGAGAACAGAAACAAAGATAGATTATGGTCTTTTTTTCCTGCAGCTCCTAGCAACTGGCTTGGTAAATGGTTGTAGTTCAGGCAGTCTTAAGTACAGTGCAGTTATGAATGGATCCATGAATATTAAGCTGCAGAGGCAGTGATGGAAATATTAATGAAGTTGTTTTTTGTTTTGTTATTGCAGTGATACTTGTGTGAGAGTGGTTAAAAATTAATGTTCAGTAACACTGCAGTATTTATCTGTAATTATCACATTTAAATGTACACTAATTGATTTATTGATCAGTGTGCATGTTAAGTACTGTAACCATGTTTAGTTAGACAAAAAATGCCTTTTAAAGCGTATTGTCGCCCTTTGAATGTGTTTGTAACATGTTTTCAGATAGTTGTATTTTAACCATGGCTGATGACTCATGTTGCGTATTGTCAGGTCCTCTGTTATTCCCTGACCAGCTGGTGAATCTTAATGAACAATAACAGAGAGGCTTATTTGGAAATGGGAGTGTTTAACAGAAAGCTTGTGCACAGCTACAGTACATGGCGAGCATTACCTATAGCAGTGCTGTTAATGGTTTGTGTGGAATACATTGAAAAAGGCATGTAGAAATAGAGATAAGTCTCAAGATTTTGAAGGCTGATAGTACAATCCCAATTCCCAAAAAGTTGGGGCGTTATGTAAAACGTAAAATAAAAACAGATTGCAATCGTTTGCAAATAAACTGTGTTTACAAACAACAGTTATACATAGTATGCCTGAGACTCATGCGGTAATATCCTTCATACAATCATGTGTTTCACAACGTGGTTAACCTCGATCCGTCCTTGCTTGTGAATGACTGAGCCTTTTGAGGATGCCCCTTTCAGACCCAATCATGATGCTATCACCTGTTACCAGGGTTGCAGCGGTATACTGGTTTTAAGGTATACAGTGGCAGGAAAATTGACTGTTACCATACTGTGTATATTTGCTTATTTAATGTACTGACTTCTACTGTATTAGTGTTTTTAAAATATATATATTTTCAAGTTTATATAAAGCTTGTCTGTCAGGACATAATATTGTGTGAAATAAAGCTAAAGCATTTGGGATCATCATAACTGATATTGCTAATACAGTGTTTCCGACTCATTAATTTACCCCCCGCCAGACAGCCACCACCACAATTAAAATCTGATTCTGTTGGAAACACTATAATAGTAATAACGTTATACTGTATAAACTGATAATGAGAAACCTTGATATTTTCTGAGATGCTTATAGTAAAAACAAATGATCACATTCTGTTTTACAGTTTCCCAATGATTTTGGAATCGCGGTTGTTATAATAACTATTGCTGGTAATGACTATTTTCAAAGGCAGTTTTGCAAACCATTGTGGACCTGTTGTAATAAGAGGACAATTAGCCATCGTGTGGCTGTGGACTGTCTCGTTCAAGGCTCAAATTAGGTATTTTTCATTACCTGATGGCTCATCTCTCTGTTGGCTTTGTCTTCTGGGAGCCACAACATTATCCCAAGAGCCATGTTGCACGTTGACAAAAAAAGGAATCATTGGTAATGTAAATTAATTTTTTGTTGCAGCTACAATTAGTGTCTATTCCAACATCCCCCATAAAATAACACAACATTTTTATTATATGTATTTTTTCATACATATTTTTTTTCATCCTTAAACTAATCCATGCATGTGAAAATAGGGTTAATTTAGTTGGTTTTCAGCCCCTCACTAAGATATACCGTGGGATAAGGGAGTGCTTAAAATGGGGATCAATATAAGAATAACACTTCCATGGAGAAGTTCAAAGGAATGTTTATTTTTATTGGCTTGCAGGCATTGAGATTAAGACCCCTGCTGTGTCACCACAATATCCTGTACAGTGGTGTGCAAAATCAAACCCTGACATGGGTGATGCTGCGGGAGAGTAATGATATGATCTATTACCAGTGGTGTTGCATCTCTGTAATACAAATTTATAATAATGTTGTGATTAAAAACAAACTTTTGAGTCTGAAATCGTAATAATTTAGTATCAGACAATCTATCTTGACACTGGTAGTGATGCTGAAAGAGTTATGCCACTGGGTAAATAAGGAAAAAGCTTTTCTTGTTTCTTTAAATTGGCATCATCAATCAGTACACACCAGATTTACAATATGCTGTGCCGTTTAGCTCTGAATCAGCGCAGTATTAACAACAACCCGTTCTTGTTATGACTGAAAATAATCTCACTGTTTTTGACGCTCCAGACTCTCCCATGTTCCTGCCGATTCTTCTCTGTAAAGTCCCCCACTCACTGTGCACGCTAAAAATAGCAGAAGAGACAGCATATTAGACTTTTGCCAATATTATACAGTACTTTTCATCAGTCTGTGTAATCACGATGTCAGTAACGCCTATCAGACTGTAGCACATGACTTAATCAGTGCTTCTCCCATCTAATACCATACCCTAGCCTAAAAGTTTCTACATCCAAACAGGCATGTTCAACCTTTAAAATCTCATTCATAACATTCATCTGGTAATGTCATGTTTTTTTAAGATGGAAACTTAAGAGATTTGCCAGCGGCCAGTGCTCCTTGTTTCTTTTGGTATAACCTTAAAATGCTGCCCTATTTCCAGGAGTTGTATTCTTTGTTGCTACCAAATTGTTTGTACTTGTCGTTTTTTTTTTAACCTTTCTATCCCGAGGAGGAATGGATATGTGATCTTAATGAAAATGACACTTTTGCTGTTATTGCAATATTCCAGTGCTCCTGCCCGACCCCTGTACAACTGTTATCTGTTATCAGTGTCAGCCCAGCAAGGTTTGCACCAGGGTTTCAAACTGCTTCACCTGAAATATACCGCTTCTCTTCAGAAGAGAGAAACTAAATATTACATGATTTAATGTTAGGCTTATTAAACTTTAAGGAAAACAAGTAGTAGTGCTACAGCACATTTTTAAGGCCATGCATAATGAGCAATTTTCTAAATTGTCATTTAATAACCACAGTGATAATGACATGAGGATCCGTCTGATACAGCAGGTGATTGATCAGATCATACATTTGCTTGAGAGTAATCAGATCAGCATGTTATGATATCCTGTCCATGACCTGAGTTTTTATAAGATGATAAACTCGTAGGCAAAAACTCTTATTAAAATTTTGCATTATGTATGGCATCCACATGTAAAATGTGAAATATAACTACGTGTTGGGGCTACTGGGGCTATGCAGATAGCACAGCAAGAAGTGTGATTGGCTGCTTGTGTTTTCTCCTTTGACTTTCTGATGCTGTAGTGAAGACAAAATAAAGCATATCTCTAAATAAGCTCAGTTGTCTCCGCCTTTTCGGTAACATACATCAAAACCAATACCACTGCAAACCTTCTGCTCACCATGAACCACGCTGTCTATCACAGTGAATGAAAATAAATACGAGTAGTCCTGTATTCACTGACCATGTATGCTGATATGTTGTGAAAATAGTAAAGCATATTATGGCCTAATCAACTTCAGTACAGCCATTTAGTGTTGCACTGATGCTACCCTCATATGAAGTCTGGTGCTGAACTATAAATCAAAACCCACACCCTAGGATATCCAAGTTCACCTCCTGCATCATCCAGCTCAACAGTCCAGTCGGCCCCAGACCCTGCTCAGAGTAGATGCTGGCACTGTAGGTTTTAACAGTATTCCCTTGATGGATCTGTTTTAAGTATATCTTTCCAACCCAAAAAAACGAAAGTGCATCATAAATCAGACCATGTTTTTTTTTCTTCAGTGCAACACTATGGTTAGATTTTGGTTAAGTTGTCGGTAACAGCAGGTGCCATGGGATATTAGTATAGTTACCATGTGCTGTAGGTACCATAGCTACTGCTCTTTGGACCCTGTCTTTGCAGGGTGCCTTAACCATTAAGGTTCTAAGTGATCGTATGAGGCCCTTCATGGTCACCTCATTATGTTATTAATGGGGTGGAAAATGGCTTCTCCACTGATATGGTGGCTCCAACCCCCAGGCCCAGGCCACATCATTCACACCAGAAGAGTCAGGGCTGGTTCATGCTTAATTTGGAAAGAAACCGGGCGAAGTGTGCTAAACGATAATGACCTGACTGAAGTTAAATGCACATTGGAGCAGCACACTTCCTAAACCCTGAAACAACATGGATGCTGCAGCAGCACCTCCATACAGGACTGCACATAACAAAGGAGGGACTCGATTGACTCTTATTATTATATATTACTTATTATTATTATTTTTTAAACATTTAGGTTATGCTATAGTAGTGGATGGTTGTTAGAGACAAGGTTATGGTTTAATAGGTTATCAAAATGGTAAAATAAAGAACAGAAATGGTAAAAATGGAAAAACAGACCAGAATAAAAAACATCTTCAAGTTTTGTGTTTTGTGCAGCTGCCACCACAGTTGTAACACCTGCATCCTGTTTACCTAATAAAGATAAATGAGTATTGTATCAAAATAATGCAGCATCTTGTTTCAGTTTCATACTTTAAAGAGATCTAGTTCATTTTTTGAATACACAATTGTCACACATTCAATTAAATAATTGCATCAGAGAAAATACTTCTGACTTTGAGCATGAACGCAAGACTGCTGTACAGTGTACTGCTATTCAGTTGAACGTTACTGTCCAGAATTGAAGAGAGCTGTGCACTTATTTTTCTTTCAGAAAAAGTGCAGAATACCAGTGTCTCTATATCATTGCACTTGATCCAGTTATCAGGCTCTTGCCGAAGGCTGTTTTTGACACCTGAGTAGGCAGAGTGTTGTTAGGTTGTTTTGTTCCTTCTAGTCTCCTGGGTTTCCTTGCTGTGTCACTGCAAAGGATTCACCCGTTTCCTGTTACCACTGGCATGATAAATATTTGTCTTCACTCATCAGCTGTGAGCAGCCTACTCCTTCTCTTACCCTTTCATATTAGCTGAGAGCTGTGATTATCATCCTGTTCAGTCTCCTCTCTGTTGTTTCTTTTTTAAGTTGGGCTTTATGTTGAGATGCATGAGGAGATTACTTTGGTGTAGCACACTGTTGTTTGTTTCCTTAGATAGCCCAGCTAAAAGCTGTTAGTTATTTTTTATATACAGCACATTTGTTTTTAAATCACAGTAATCCATTTGACGTAGAGCCTGACTCAGGAATTTATTCCAAGTTAGAACCGTTCAGCTAAGCTTGCAACTTAATAACAGGATAGCTCTTCTACCACTGTTGTTATGCCTGCTAGGTTTTGAATAGATAACTGCTAGACATTGCCAAATGGCTACAAAGTTCAAAAAGACCCCTTGGTGAGTGTACAAAGTGGGAAAACACAAATGATTGACCATGGTGCTCTTTGAGCTGTGACGTTAAAATTCTGGTGTGAACAGCCTCATTTGTAATGCAATATGCATGTAAAATTTCCAAAACAAGAGCACACTGTCTTTTTAAATGGCGACATCATATTTGCATTGTTCCTGTCAGCTCTAAATTGTGCCATAACTTGTAATATGTTATGTGTAAAATGCATTAAATATCAACAGGTGATGTCATATGTTTTAACCTATTTGAATAGACAAACGTTTTTAGTATAGATTGAAAAGTTGCTCCACTATCACTTATTAGAGAAAGGGTGGGATTGCAGTTGGGCAGGTAAGTGAGATGGCAGCTCACCTGGAAGGACCTCCGTAAATGTCCCTGTCACTAAGACATCCAAAGTGTTAATGACCAAGACACTATGACTACCAGCACCAAAGATTCTGTTGTTTGATGAACCTGAGCTTTGCCCACTCTGTAGAGAGAGCCAAATATTTCTCTCTCTCTCTCTCTCTCTCTCTCTCTCTCTCTCTCTCTATCTATCTATCTATCTATCTATCTATCTATCTATCTATCTATCTATCTATCTATCTATCTATCTATCTATCTATAGCCAATATTTTATGTAATTCTCTGCACTCTGTCCTCTGCTTTTTCACTTTCTTCTCTCTACAGAGTGGGCAAAGCTCAGGTTCATCAAACTATATATATATATATATATATATATATATATGTATATGTATATGTATATGTATATGTATATATATATATATATATATATATATATATATATATATATATATATATATATATGTATATAATCAAAATGGAGACAATCTGCCATGGTGCACCACATTTGTAATTTTATTAGTTGGTGACACAAAGTTAAACACACAACTTGTCCTTTCCAGTGTCTGCTTGTAAAGGAAACTTAAGGTCACAAGAAGAAATCCCAACAGCAGCTTTAAGAGAAAATCCCAATACCTACCTTTGAAACTGTGTTGTTATTGTCAGACAAAATAGCCATCCTGTTTTCAGGAAGAGATATTTTTAGGTCTCTTATCTTAAGATACCTCGGGCAATGGATGTAATCCACTGATCTTGTTAAGACTTTATCTCACAGATAATAACATAACATGAACCTGAAACTCCAAATGCTCCTATATATGAGTATTTTTGTGTTGGAACTGTGTTAACCATATATACTGTTTACCTAGTACTTTGGATATTAAAGCTACAGTTCTACTAAGAATCTTAACATGGAATAGGGTTTTTTTTTTTAATTGTCACACAAAGTGTCTTGAGCTCAAATAGATCTTCAGAATTCAAAGCAGTAATGGCTTCAGACTATTTTTAAGCCCTTGGGACTCATAAATCCCAAAGATTTATTGTTTTTTGTCCAGCCTATTATGTCATAGAAATCTTTCTGCGCAGTAAATAAACCGTTTTTCTCACAGCGTGAAAGCAGCATACATGTCCAACCTGCTTCCGTTCTTTTGAAAGGCAGGATGGGAGCAGCCATTGCCCCATCCTGGGCCATGAATATCCCACACTTTAAAATAACCACTGAACCTGGTGGGATGATGATTAAGAGCTCACCCAAGGGTCACCCACCCACCCACTATCGAGTACTGTTTCCTAAAACGCGGCTGCCAGTCCTTACTGATTTGTTTTGTTGCGTCAAGGACATTTTGGGATGGAATTTGGCTCTGGTTGTTTGGGAAACTAAAAAGAATAACTTCCTGAAGGAGATCTATTGGCTACTTGGCCTTTGTGTACCATGTAGACCAGGAACTTGGAGCAGATTTTTTTCCGGGCCACATCCTTCAATAGCATGTATTATGCAGTAGTCGTGCCCATCAAGTTGTACATTGTGTGGACTTTATGAATGATTGTTTGCAGGGGTGAAGTTCTATCTAGTAAAGCTGCAGTCAAGTCCCATCAGTCAGAATATGGGTTTGCATGTCCACAAGACATGGCCAAAGCAGTCAGTTACTGATTTGCAGTTTTTAAAAAAAATTTTAAACGCAGGTAAACCCGCTAAAGATAGGTAATTGACCCTATGGAGGCCATTGACAATGTTACGGTGGGTCCTTTTTATAACGTCTTTTAATTCAATCTGTCTTTCAAACTCAATGCTGACTTTACAATGTTCGAGCACTGCTTGAATGCAGATGGATGGAAAATATTAAATTTCAACCCACGTCATAGCATCACACTGGAAAAGGGGTAGAAATTGGTAAAATTGTAACGACAACAAAGGGGGAAGCCAGGCGATACAAAATACAGTTACAGGGAAGGTAGGTAGGCCAAGAAGCTTGACAGTGCGGACAGAAATATGCATGATAATTAGAGTGTGTTCAAAGCAAGCATGTATTAAAGTGGTAAAACAAATTATTCAGTTTTGTATATTTGGGCGAAGCATGACGGGTGGTGTGGATGGCACTAAATAACTGCTTCAGTCAAGAAACTTAAGCACTGAGTGAAAGAGTTCTGCGTTAAAATGTCTAAAAACGACAAGATCTTTGTTATATATTCTGTTGAGTTGTGTACTTACATTATCCTAAAGGTTTCCAACAATGATCAAACCCAGAGAAATCCACAAGCTTGAAAGGTAACGGTGCATTTCATGTCGCTATAACTTTTGGGAGAGCGTCAGAGAGTGAGGAAGAAAGTCGGCGAACAAGACTGAAAGTAACATGAATTAAACTTTAATAAAACATTAAATATTATCAATCAAAGTCAAGTCAGTTTTATTAAGCGCTAAGTCACAACATAGGTAATCTCATGACACTTTTCAATCAGAGGTCTAGACCACTCCCTAATTAAGTTACGGAAATGAAACGCAAAACATTGTGTGTCTTTGGATGTTGTTTATTGGGTTAGGGTAGTAAAATGATGTCAAAAATCTGATTTTAAGCGTGAATTTGTTTTGACACCCGCAGGCTGTATTGCTCCGGAATTGAATCTTTCTACAACTCTGTCTAATACATGAACTATTTATAAGTGCAGTTTACTTTTTATGAGTTTGGATGTGTTTGCAATCCGACAGTGCAAAATAACAAAACATTAACAATGTATGTACATTTTTCATACAGCACTACAATGTGGCTTCCATAACACTGTGATGACTTAAAAAGATGGTACCCTCTGGGATCAACAGAATATCTTGAATATCAAGAAATAATTGATGACTTTTATGCCAGTGACTGAACGGAAAGACAGGAAAACATCAGCTTTGAATCATTTCTGCCTGATATGGTTTTTCCAAAGAAAGGTTTTGATTAAAGGTTCTTAAGAATTAAATCTGCGCTTCCTTCCCCATTTATACAAAACAGAATCTAAAAGACATCTGTCATCTCCTACTGTACTGAAAAGTCCATTCTCATTGTATTTGCACTGGAGGTTTCAAGTCTCCAAATCGTGGTTACCAATATGTGACTTGTTACTAGTAACATATTGGACCACAATTGCCCTTAAAATAAGTTCTGATGTCGCAAAATTACGTACATATACATCGGGTTTAAGGCGAGTACAGAGAAACTTTCCCCCGTCAGCAGATAATTAGTAAAACAGCCATCTTCCATCAAACACTTTGTGCTTCTGCACAGAAGTGGTCAAACATCCAAGAATTAGTCAAACAGTTGTGTGGAAGGAGACTTCAATTTTGTTGCAACAAATAGGTTTGATTACAATTGAAATGCAGTTTGAATGTATTTACACAACCCTAACCCTAACCCTACTCCTATTTTATATTGTCAGAAGCCTCTCTCACTATGCCCTTGAATGTGAAACTTCTCGCTGTAGGCTTTTGTTGCGAGACGCCTTAAAGCGTCTTTCTGTTATACAATAGTCTTTGTCCCCATGACATGACAAGGACCCATCTTCACACTAAGCTCAGGGCCTGAGGCACATATTGTAATATGCTTATCCACAAGACATTGTAATACATGAGTGGGCTGCAAATTCCTTTAGTAATCCAAGCCGGAGGGCCTCTCTCCTTTTTACAATCAGTCTACCAGTCATTGTTAGTCCCCAAATCAATGCAGACTGTGACTATGTCTAAAACAGCAACAGGACTACATATTGATACTGTGGTATATGATATTGAATATTGTCTGCTATATGAGTATTGTTATCTTAATTAGAGGTGAGACGGGAAAATCATGTGATTGATTAGTCGACTGACAAAAAAATACATCGACCACTATTTGAATAACTAGCAATTGTTTAAGCCATTTTCAAGCAAAAAATAAAAAAAATAGTTGGTTCCAAGTTTGTCCTGTCAACTTTGTCTTTTTTGAAGAAGTCACACTTTGAAGTATAGCAGGCACTGGATTCATTGTTAAAAATAATTGAGAAAAAATCAGATGGATTGATAATGAAAATCATTTTTTGTTGCTAGCATAGTTGTAATACTATTGTGTATGAATAACCCATGAAAACACAGATGGTCAACCCTGTTTTTTTGTTTTTAGCTGGAACCTGGTAGCTCAGACAAGGAGGTAGAAATATTTGTTCAGTTTTTTGGCAACTCACCGAATATGAAGAGTAAAAAGCAAGGTTGGGAAAGTAATCTGAGTGACAGCTTCAACCTTGACAACAAGCATTACACCACCACCTCACTATGTCTGACATTTCTTAATTTTCCCTTTCCTTTTAAGGAAAGAAGGAAAAAGTAACCCTCGAGAATACAACAGCAATTTAATGTTAATGAATTCTGAATTACAATAATACAGTATGTTGATGAATCCAGTTGTTCTACTTCAATATCTGTGATCTAAATTTTGTTGGTGGCTTGTTTTTTATTTGCTACAAATCACATTTCAAAATATTTCATCTTATCCTTTTGAAAACAGCACGAGCTGCCGTTTGAGATAACTAGCTTTTTAAGAAAAACACAGTGGGTGAACATCCCTGCCGTGAACCTGCCTAATTTCTATATTTATCAATAAAACATTTCCTTTGATACATGTTGGCATCCATGTTTGTGTTTATGTCTTCAAGGTAGCAGCAGGTTTGGGTGGAATACAATCATTTCAAAATAACATTTTCATCTGTTTGTGGTTGTCATTTTATCTACAACGTTCAGCTGGCACACCCGTGAGCCAAACTTATGTCAAACTATTGTTATAGCTTTTTTCCAATGTTGACTTTGATCCACTACACACTTTTATCTTGGAATTGTTCCACAGAAACAGATATTGATTTTTTCCAGTGCTGGAGTCAGTTTCTAGTGACAATTACTGCATGATCTTGCAAAATCAGTTGTGTAGCTCTTAATGATTGGGAAATCCCCTTTGGGGTTAAATATTTGAAAATACAGTGAGTGAGTGATCTGATTCAGGTTGGAAGCTCTAATTTTTTAATAATCTATGGATGAGACCAGTGTCCTTAAATCCTGGTCCTCGGGGCTCCCTGCCTTACATGTTTTAGATGATTCCCTGCCTTTCATCGAACTGTGCTGAAGCCTGATGACAATCCATTCATTTGAATCAGTACAGCAGGGGGCTGATGACCAGGATTGAAGAACACTGGATTAGACATTTAGTGTATAATGTCGTGTCTCAAAAAATAGTCTAAAACCCGGAAAAATAGAGGAAAGGGGATGTTGGTACATAGAAGTTTTGTAACACCCATTTCACACTATTTTGTGTCAATCTATTGAGGGTCGATTCAGAACAAAATTGTTCCAAGATATTCAGTTCTTGCTTATAAACCAGTCAGGGGATAAAAGATGTCATGTACAGTAAATGTTCTTTCTGATTACTCTCTATATTTGGAATATCTATAAAACTCTGCACATGTTCACCCACTCGAGCTAAGATGTCTTTGAAGACACTTCATGTTTTCTGTCATTTGGGACTTAGGCTGTATTGGTCCATTGGCAGGACTGATCCGTGGCCTGGGGAAAATCTTTTTTGGTTACTTATTGGAATAAAATGACAAATCCCTAAACAACAAAATCTGACATGTGACAAAGCTCCACACATTCATGGAGTCTGCGCATGTTTTAAGTAGTTGAGGAAACTCCGACACCTCTCAGATCACAGGAGGAGTTGCAGCATAATGAAGCTACATGAAGCTTTCTTTGAAAAGTGTCTACAAATATCTATAAATCTAACTTAGTTTGTCACTCTAATAGAGACTTCAGGTAAAGTCACAGAGAACTGGAACAATTCTCTGCCTAATGTTTTACAAAAACTGTCAGCACCACAGTCAATGCAATCTCTGAGGGACTCCTAATTATGACAATGGAGCTGGTGCAGATCATGCTCCAGTTACTATTTCTGACAGCTCTATTTTGCAGGACCGTATAATAGACATCAATCCTTGTTAAGCACAAGCAATTAAATCACTCACTGCTATATCACCACAAGAACAAAACCAGGTCTTATGAACTTTTTTAAACAATGTTTTCTGTAGAAATGCAATTATGAACCCTGCAATCATAGAGCAGGAGCTTCTGTATTTGTTAACTGGTCTGTGAGATGAAAATATTACACAACACTTTGTACCCGCTGAAGCCTGTCCCTACCCCCAGATGTAATCCTCTTTGATAACAGTGATGAGAGAGCGACCCAATCCCATAAAAAGGGGTTTCCTCTTCCAATTTTTTCAATGAGCGCAGATATTTTTGGCCTTGTGTGGAGGAAGTGTGATAAATGTGGGCAGCTGTGTTGTTGATGTCTGTACGGATATGCCCAGATGCATACACCCACATTTAATCATTTATAAACTGTAAGCGGCCTACATAATGTATATGTAATTCAGAGTTAAAAATAAACCCTGCGCCGACGCATCTTGGTCTGAACAGACTCAAGGAGGCTCAATCTTACATGGATGTTTATGGACCTGGTGGTAGGGCAGATACATCAAGTGTATTTTGGTCAATGTTAGACATTTTTGTATTAGGGTTGTTGGGATGCTTATGTTTAGACAGATTCAAGTTGTGAAGTTTGGCTTCTTTTGTTGAATGATACAAAAGAACAAAGCATGGTATGAAATAGATTTTAGATAGATCATTACCGAAACTAAGATTCAAAGATTCAAGATTCAAAGTGTTTACTGTCATATGTAGAGTAAGAAACATGTTTCTCTGTACAATGAAATTCTTCCTTCGCTGTCCACAGAATGCCAACAATGTAAAAAGAAATATATAACAAAAATATACAGCACTACTGAAAAATATCAGATGGTTAGCAGCCATACTAGTGAGACGTAGAGTCATAGTATTTCCATTCCCAGTATTCCCATTTGTTACACTTTTTTAAAAACAGGAACAGCTGTTTAAGAAAAGAAAAAATAAACCATGCTGGAAGGATAAAATTCAAAATGACTGCTCTTCTACGGCTTTTTAATGTGATAATATTTTCAGTTGCACTTTAGCTGATGTATGTTCAGATCTTAGATCAAATTGGCATCTAAACTTCCCAAACGGGTTCCATCCAAGATCAGTGCTGATGTGCTAACATACTTATGATAAGCTTCACCCCAGTGTTGTGGAAGTGAGTAAAGGATTTGTGTCTGGGCATGCCTGGTATGTCTGACTGAGGCACTGATTCAAATAAAGGGCAATGGCGCCCTCTAATGTTACTGAACAGACACTGCTGACAACCAGGAGAAGATATTGTAAGTTGTTGAGGTCATCTATGTCATGCATCTTTTACTCCGGACCGCACTAGACTGTTGTTTAAAGCGCACAGCATACTGCCAAGACTTAGTGTGGTCATCTAA
This sequence comes from Pagrus major, assembly GCF_040436345.1. Classification (NCBI taxonomy): domain Eukaryota; kingdom Metazoa; phylum Chordata; class Actinopteri; order Spariformes; family Sparidae; genus Pagrus; species Pagrus major. Next base: position 23,371,274 of record NC_133219.1, read on the forward strand.
AAACTTAAGCCCTTTAAACTCTACGTAGGAATGTAGTGGTTATTGTTTAATGCTGGGAAAAACTGGAAGCACCACATGAAGAAGGACTTAACCTCTGTAGTAACTAGTCCACAATTACAAAGTCCTATTTAACGCCTTTTAGTACATTTTTTGTTGTTGTTGTTAAAACATCTGACAGTCATCTGACATTTATTTGTTTTCAAAAGATCACAAATCAATGAAGAAGCAAAACAAGGAAATTGTCTGTACCCCAGTCCCTGCAGCTTTTGAGACTAATGTTCCAAGTTTCTTTCATATTTCAAAGTGGGTTACAGCTTTTCCAGTGAGATGTTGAAAGAAGGCATAAAGCACACTAATAGAGACTAAAGGCAACAACACAACATTAAAACATCAGAAAGGGTTACTTAAAAACAAGTCTATAAAAGTCTTGAAGTGATTAAAAAGTATTCGTTGCTGCTTTCCAAAGAAGACGAGTGGTTGCAACTCACCTCACTGGAATTCAAGACTTGTTTAGATGCACATAAGAGACACAGAAAAGTAAAGTTGAACTGACAAGAGTTTAGAGCTGGTGTAACATTCACCCCAAACGGATGGAAAATTACTGGCCTGATGAGTCATTTTTCACCTTTTTACCTGGAGATCCTGTTGGATAAAAAGCCAAAAGATGTCTTAATCCAATATTATCTGCGACTGAATTGGCAGCCATATTGAGTCGATGATTGCTATCTGTAATTGTGTAATGGGCACGAAACATGAGACACCTTCGAGGACTCAGTGCACTCATCTGTACAAATACTTGTTCTCTCATGATATTCCTGCTTTCCAGAGTGATGATTTCCCTTTAAATGTGACTAGACAAATTCAGTGTTTTTATGAGACAAAGATTGTCTTCCATGTCTTCCAAGATGACTGGCTCTACTGTTCACAGAACTCTTATGGGATGTAGTTTAGCACAGAGTGTACATTTGGTTTCCAAATCCCCCTCATCTGTCAAAGAGCTTGAGACATTCCCTCTTGAAGAACAGTCTAATATCCCAACAGACAGAGCTTAGCGCATGAATGACACCATTCCAACACAGATTGATGCGCAAGGGCCTAATTCTTTGGAAGAGGATCCCAAAATATTGTCCAGCGTGTGGTAATTTTTCTGAGGTGTTAAAGTTTGTCAATAAGTCAATTGTTACCACTAGGACTGCAAGTTAAATAATAATCAACACATACCCATCGCAAGTTATCAGAGTTAAAGTGATGCCTTCAAGCTGTTTTTGTTTTTTGGATCAACAGTTGGAAATACCCAAAGTATCCAGTTTCTGACAGAGAAAAACAGGAAATGATTACATTTGAGGAGCTTGAATCAGCAAATGCGATACTTTCACCGGATAAATGATACATAATTCTGTCAATCAATTAATCTATTAAACTGGCAATAGACAAGAAAAACGATCCAGTTGTCTTAACAATAGTGGCGCCAACAATAATAACACCTACAACCGCTATGGGGGAAAGTTGTCTGTTGCCACTTTAATTAATTGATTATACGTTTCACCTCCACTGTGAAAAAAGGACAGCAGACTTGACAGTATCATTCTTTCCTGCTCTAAGGCATTAAGCATATTTCTGTTGCCTGGACATTGCTACAGCCTAAAGGCATTTTGATCTGAAACCAGTGCTTTTGTTGCAAATTAAGGCTTCATGGTTATTTTTCAAGTTTATCAAAACCAAATGCTGAAGGGTTTTCAGGACTGATATGAATAATGAAGTTTGAATTTCAGTAAAATAATATAAAAAAAATGTTTGTGTGATTCACGCACGTGGTTCAGTCTATAAAATTCACTCATGCGTCCTCTGGGTGGAGCCATGTAGTCACTTATCAGCTCATCAGCTCAGCTGTACATTTACTACAGAAGTTTGATATGATAATTTCTATTCAAACAAACTCTATTTCTTAGAGTATTGTGTCATATGTACGCGTTAATACACTGCATGCTACCTTTTCTAACTAACAGCACACACAGCCATGAATTAAGCTTCGTGAGTATGGACATGTGGAGTACTTGGCATTACATGAGCATAGGCTGTTGGATGCAAGGCTTTTAATATGTACCATGCAAAGTAAATCATATGCTATTGTACTCAAGGGGTCAACTGGGGGCATCTAACCCAGTAAAGGAAATTCCCTTCGTCTTTTGATTTTATATCACATGCTTAACTGTGGTTTGTTTTAAGAGCCATTAACCAGCATGGTCATAAGAGGATGTATTGAAAACCTCTGGGTAGTAAAGGGCAAATGAAAGTGGAGAATTTTTTGTGGTGATGTGTAATAGCGTACAAAAGCCACATCAAAGAAGTGTACATTTTAAAGGGTTTTGTCTAAAGACAGATCACCGTTTTTTCTACAAGCTTGTTTATTGTTTTCACTCTTTTAAAACTAAAGTGAAAGAGGGCCAAGAACGTCATCGATGATTAAGCCCTGCAAGTATTTGACTCTATGAAAACCATTAACCTGTGTATATTTTACTGTGCCACTTCTATTCCTGTAAACGATACCAGACTAACTTAACATGGAGTTTTACAAAGCAGAGTACTTCAAGAAAGAGATTACCAGACCATGATGATGACGTTTCTTTTTCATCACTCAACAACAGTTTAGGGGTATTCAGGATCTGCAGTCTGAAATAAATCCCAACGTTTTTCAGAATTAGAAACACCTTTAATCTCCCCAGCAGGTTATCACCAGGTGATATATTTCAATGCAGTTTCTCTAGATCTCTGTAGCACTTTTTCTGACATGCAGACATTTTCCCGGTGCCCTATCACACCCACTCATCCACAGTTGGTAGATTGGATGATCTCTCACTGGGGAGGGCAGCCCCAGGAAGGGCTTAGGCTACCTCTGAATCAAGTTGCACTGTGCAATGTCATGGATAGGCCTGTGATGGATCATGGCACAGTTGGCCTCAGTCTGTTCTTTCCTGTCTTTGACTAAGTAAACGTTTCCCTCTGTGCTCAGTCATTTATGAAAGCTCCTTTTGCGCAATGCTGCCGTATGCACATCTATCCACCAGCCTTGGCTCTTACTCTCTGTATGTGTGTGTGTGTGTGCATGTGCCTTGGGTCTGGTGTTCATTTCTTCTTCCGGTAAAGTATGATTTTGTTAGTAATGTGGAGTCATCTTGTGATCTTTCTGGATTGTAGCAAGTTGTTACACAGTCTCACATGTTGTTAATCTGCTCTGTTTATGTTATTATTTATTTTGCCATTTACCAGGCGCAATTCTGCACTGATTGTTGATGTTATAAAGGGCAACAGTCACATTTTTCTGGCTGAGATAACTCTGGTAGACCTTTTTATAGTGTTTATTTGCCACTCTGTATTACTACAATTGCATTGTAAGTCAGCAAAGTAAGAAGTAAGACTCTGACAACGTATGGCTATTCAGTAAGTGTCAGGATAATGCAGATAATACATGAATAGTGGGTTAGGGTATGTTCATAACCCTAACAGCATGGTAGTTCCTGAATAATATTGGTTTTGCTCCTGGCCATTTCCAAAGCTTTCAATATTTTCACAGTTTACACTCCTGAATTGTTACTGTAGAAAATCTGCTGTTTTAGTTTATTTGTTCTATTAATATCATATATTGACTTTTATGTCTGTTCCTCTAAAGGCAGAGGATGGGCTGGTATGATGTAATACATCTTTTGTCCCCTTTGAAGTAGGGGAGACATGTGGAGTCCATTGGCTTTAGTCAAATGCTCCCCGTTTGGGATTTAGTGGTACAGTTTGTATAGTGGTAGCCTTCACACACATGTTTCCCTGGTTCAGCCCATAGACTTTCCTATCTTCACCATCTTTCACACACATGTACACTGCAGTCACAAAGTATTAGGGAAGTGACACATGTTTTGTGGTCTTGACTCTGTACTCTAGCACATTGGATTTTAAATGAAACAATGGCTTTGAGGTTAAAGTTCTGGCTTTCAGCTTATTCCCCCCCAAATGTAGGGGATGTGAACTAAATTAATAGACACATAAAGCCATTATGATTAATTAGTTGTGCAATGGATCACAAACTCATGATTTGGATTACAAAACTACTTTTGAGTCACGGATCAGATCTTTTTCCAAAGGAAACAAATACAACTTTACTTTCCATTCATTATGTTAAGCAAGGAACATTTGTCCATAGTCTTAAATGAAAGCAACATACAAGATTTCCAGAGTTTGAATATCTTAAAATATATAAAATACTTAATTGTTAAATGAAAGTGGACAAATGCCTTCCTTCCCTACCTATTGCCTGGAGGTGTCATAGCATGATGTATACCTTGTAGATTTCTGACATCTGTCACCTTTTTTATTGTTAAGTCACTTTAGCTGTTTTGGTTATTTGTCAAATGTGATGTTACAATGAAAAAACAGTCATCACTATCCTTATACGTCCTGACTGCATTGCATACAGACATATGGGTCAGCTAGGCACAGCTGAACCTCACTGACCTTTTCTGTTTCCTGGCTAATGTTCATTCCTAAGCCAGCTAGTTACATAAGGATAAGCACCATATAATACCTGCATACTAGATGAGCAAGTGTTCAGCATTTATTTTGAAATTTGCACTGTAAGCTTGTCACTGGATTATCTAAATGAAATCCAGTAATGCAGGCATCATCACATATTTTGGCATGAGAGCATCTGCCATAGTATGATTCAGGAATAGACTTAGACTTAGAATAGACTTAGACTTAGAATAGAGTTTACACCAAGATGTTCTTGCTTGTATCAAAAGAACATGTGACACCTGTATCACATGGTGAAGCCTCCCAGAGCTTCACTTGGGTGGGTTTGGACCAGTGGAGGCCAAAATCTGGTTCTGATTTACTATTACATAAGCCCTTTGAGACTGTTGTTTTTGAGAAGTTTGTTTTGTACGGGGAAAAAAGCTAAGGAAATAAAATAACAAATAAAAGTTGTTCCAAAAGCAAAAGTAGCGTTAAACAGTTCTTTGGGTGGTGTTTGATTGGTGTTCACTCACAACGGAGGCCATATTATCTGTCCACCCCTGCAACCCCCAACAACCCTATCTCGACACAATTAGTGGGAGGTGAACGGGTTTAGACGGAGGGTTAAGGGGGAGCTGGTTAAAATAGGCGCCCACAAGATACAATGGAGAGGACCCCCTGAAATGGTGGATAAACAATGTACCTGAACCAAACAGCAGGCAGTGATAGAGGCATTTGCCGGGGAGATGGACACAAACTGGCGACGATGGGGTGAGAAGAGGTAGGTGAGAGTGGATTTGAGGGTTTTGAGGCTGGCCCTACAAAGAATCCGCCAGTCACAACTGAGGGGCCCAAAGCGTGTGATTATTAATTACTGATGGCTTCCCAGCCTTTGAAAATCAGGGGGCCGCAGACATCAGATGTGTGGAAGAGGCAGAGGAGCGAAAGGCCTGTCATTACCATCACAGAAACAATGTTCGAATTTGGCTGTCATGCATTTTTGCCTAATTGACTGTTTTGATGCAGGTTTTTTTTTCTCCATTTTGTTTTTGAGGGGGCACTGATGCCCCCTACTCCCCAGTCTTGATGAGGAGAACTTGGTGGGCTTTCAGCTTCACCCAGCAAGAACCTTCCGGAGGTTCTTTGATGGCAAGAAAAGCCACTGGAGACCTCAGGGGCCTCATTGGCCTCCATTTATGTATCAGCACCATAACACTCCATTTCTGATTCCTGACAAGAAATGAGTGAGGAGGAAAAGTAATGTATGAAAGGCATACAGTGTGTATAAGTGAATGTATGTGCTATATGGAGTGTGTGTGTGTTTGTGTGTGTGTGTGTGTCTGCAGGGTGGTATGTTTTGTGTGTGTGTGAGGCTGCAATGAAAGGGGGAGGCCAGGGACCCACATGACCACATGAGGGGTCTCCTAATTTGCATAATTAACTGTTGACACTTACTGTGCTTAATGAAGGCCTATTGAAGTCATTGACCCTTTTACACAGCCAGCCCCTGGGAATGAGACAGAGGCTCCTCCGGCAAAGGTTAAAACAATGTGTCTGGTTAACTTCCGACAAACGTGCCGAAACGCCCCAAAGTCTCAAAGATTCATGGTCAATGGAAGAGGTTATGGCACAGAACGACCTGCGATTTCCCAGCCCTGAAACACCACCAGATGTTCGGCTTTGGTGTCTCATCCCTCATTATTTTTGTTCAACAGAATTTGCCTAATAACTCAATTTATTGTGTAACATGCACGCTAATTTGATATCAGGGCTGTGTAACAGTATCGGATAGCATCATTTTCGATCAGGAATCAATGCAGAGCCATGCACGCATAATTGTGTGGACATGGTAAGAGAAAATGATCTTAGCAGAGGTGATTATTGTTTCAGTCTGTTATCTTTTTTGGAAAATTGTTGCTTTTGCAGTAATGGGGAACATCTCAGTTAAAATGTTTTTGACCTCCTACGAGATTGTCTCCTTATTTCATTTTTCTTTGACCATTTTTAAGACTAAAAGAAGGGATAGCGCAGTATTTTATACATTATGTACAAGCAGTAACTGTCATATTCTGGACTAATGTGAATATCTACCAAAATAGTATTCATTAAGTAAGTATTCTCCACCATGTTATAAATCTAGGTCTTCAGCATATAGTATGTAACTGAAAAATAGGGGCTTTGGGATTACGCTTGAATTTATCGATAATGTTGTTTGCAAGGAGTTGTCTTTGGCTTGCATCATTAGAGAAGGGTGGCACCAGCCACTTATTGGCTATTAAAACACCAGAAATCAAGTGAAAGCCAACAGTGTGTGAACTAGAGGTGTGTGGTTAGAGAGGGCTGTAGCCTGCGCTTCTGTTGTGCAAAGCACTCTTAAACACTGACAGACTACTAAGTATATTGGTGTGTTGCCTTCATATGGCCTTGTAAATTGGCTCATTCACTTCTCAGTAATTTTGTTTTAAAAGTATTAAAATCTGAACTACATTTACTGTAAATTTCACTTATTTCAATGATGAATAATTGATAGATTAGTTTTTTTTTATTTAAGCTAAAATTTAACAAATAGTCAAAATGAAAACAAGTTTTCTGAAACTTATAACTTTTATTAAGTGTAGTTACACAGGTAATTAGCATTACTTTAAAGACAACAATATAATGTAGTATATTTCTCCATTTCACTCATCTCACTGGACAAAGGAGTTAAGATTGATCAGTTTGTTTACGTTTAACCAAAAATATTCAATAAAACAAACAAACTCCCACATGCCAAAGCATACCTTGGAAGCATATGTGATGACACACTGATGAACTGTATGTTCAGTTTATTGGAAGTATAGCTCTAGAGACCCTCCAAACAGAGTCAGAGTCAAGTGAATTCTGCTGGCTGATGGTTAAAGCCATAAAAGCAGCACACAAACGTATGTTTTTGCTGATTAGCAAACATCATAGTTTCCCATAGATAAAAGCAAATCTGGTCACAAGTCAATCTGATGCATTTGAGATGCATTCTAAGTGCGGAGTCTGAAGATCTAGAGCTTCCTGACCTGGGAGGACTTACTGCACACATGTACCTGTTGCCAAACTGCATAACTAGTAGGTCTCAGAAGCACCTGTGTATAAGGGAAAGGACAGATAAAAAAAGAGAGAGTAGAACACATTTTGTAACTATTACTTGAGGTAAAATTTAAAGAGACCAGCGTCTTTAGGGTCTAATATGGTCTTTGATTTGTTATGACAAATGTTTTCTTATGATGCTTGAACCACTTGACGCTCCCTTAATGTACAACAATACTCAGGGATCACGATTCTCCTCTTCCTGAAAAAATGTCCCTCGGTTCTCTTCTTGACGTCACTGTTTGTGGTTCTCTCCTATTAATGGCTTTTCCATTTTGCTGGCCTCCAGGCGCCTATCTACCATCCCTGTTCAGGATTTGTGGAACAGAAGGATTTTTTCTCTATGTCCATAGTTCGTCATAGATCGCCAAAAAAAGCTTTTCCCATCTCCTCCCTCTTAATCTGCCCACTTTGATCACTCTCAACATCCCCAATGACCTCGTTGAACACGTCATTGTGGCTCAGCCTCATTTGTATGATGTGATGTGAGGAATAGTTCACTCCATTAAAGAATCCAAGATTTTCATATCCTGTGAGAATCTGTTTTCATTGAAAGGACTTTTCCAGTTTGTCCCCCTCCCCACTCATCAACCTAATTCTAGGCTACCGCACAATGTGTAAAAACAGATTTATTGTTCAGTTGGTCCCCGTCAGGTTTTTTTTTGTCTCAAAGGGGCCTAGAAATAGGTGATGGGGAGGGGTCTTTCTCTTTTAATGACAACGTCCTTAAGCTCGAAACTTTCCCACACTTGTTTCAGAGAGAATGGGGGCCCTAAGATTTGTTTTTATCAGAAATTGAGTTAGTGGTCGATAGATAGATGCTCTATGAAAATGTGCCATAACTGATGTAAGTGGGACAAGTGCCCTCCCCATCCACCCACCCTTTTTATGTCTATGAGATGGGGCGCCCCCCACCCCCCTTGGTTCTTGCACACTGGTTTCAGGGCCTTCAAAAGGGGGCCCCTCAAGCTTTGATCCTCTACATGGGTGCGGAAAAACATCTTTTTGCCCTACACTGTGCCCAGGAAACCAAAGTTTTTGCTGCCGCCGTATGCTAATGTAGCCAAGCTAATCACCCTTCCCAGTTACAAGATTTATATACCATAATGGCGCCCAGTGGTACCCCCTCAATTCTGTGGCCCCCTTATCTACCCTCCGGATGTCCCATGGAGCAAAGGTGTCTTCTGTCTGTGAATGCAGCTGCCTTGCCACCACCTCAGCCTCTTGCTTTCTTTTGCAAACTAAGGATAACATGAAAACAGTCCCGTGGGTGGGCCCCTTAATGCTGTCCCCCTCATTCTCTACCTAATGTACTTTTCCAGTAAATGTCATGAAACACACAGGAGCTCCAAGGTAGGCTCCAGACAGATAAATGTGTCGGGGAAAAAAGTTGTGGCCCCTCAGTCCCCTCAGCATGTCTAGTGGACCTGCTGCTTGGATTATATTCCTCCTATCAATACTTTAGCCATCAAACCCGTTTCATCTTCTACCCATCATATGAGTGAGCTCCCTCAGTGTGAGAAAACACATCCTCATTTATTCTTCTTCGCTTCCCTTTCTTCCTTTCAGCCTGCTAAATTCTCATTTTAATGGTGTTGGGGGACAGCGAGCTCGTGAACTTTGTTGATGAGGGGTACTTTGTACATTTGAAAGTAAACAAAGTGTAAGTAGCAATAGGGAAGCACTGTTCAGCCCTAGCCTGTGCTGTGGCCCACTCCTGGCCCCTCTGAATGGGACAAACGTTGAGCCCGTGCAGTGCTGGCTGAACCCGCCAGAGCTCTTGGATCTGTCCCAGGTTCTCCTCAGGTGAACTCTAGTTCTGCTTGTTGAGAGGGAGAACATGTTCTTTCAAATAAAAGGGCAGTAACTCAAAAGAAAATCTATTTTGGTTCAGCTGAATAGCAAGTCTTAACAGATTTTGGAAATTTTACTTGGACATTATGAAAATGGATCTCAAACCTAAGCACTAGCTCAGGCATGAAGCTAAAACAAATCTCCACAATCAAATCTGTGCCACAATATTTTTAGATTTGATCAAAAATTGTTTTAATAAAAACGTCAGAGAGAATTATGGATGCGGATGAAATATTTAAGAGGGCAGATTTCGATGTTGTGCTTCTTTTCGGGGCTATAATTGCTTCTCTTACAAGATGCAGTCTTTTTTTGGCCTCTTAAGCATTAGTCTGTTGCCGAGGGAATTGGTATGAATCAGTACATGTCCTGGAGAGAGTGTGTGACGTAGGTTTACTCTGACCTGACAAATGGAAGCTTTTGCACAAAATGGGTAATTATCAGGGTTCCTCAGCACTTTCCATTGCTGGTTTTGTTGCAGGTTACATTTTCGGTTACTGTGGCCAGTTACCGAATTTGAAGAGTGTTTTGTGTAGATTTAAAACTAGTACAATTCCTCTGGACAATGTATTTTGTAATAACGTTGTCAAAAGTATTGATACTTTATACTTTTCTCGATACCACATGTTTTAAAAGATATGATCTCCACATTCAATAGTATCGAAAGTACCAAAGCTCTAAAAAAGATGTACAATCACATTTTCACCCCAAGGCTACACAGATATTAACATTATTGCAAATGTGTTAGTATGTGTTCTGTTCAGCACTGTGTGTAGGTTGTTATTGAAAGAAGTGTGCTTAGGATTTTTTTTCCCTTTTTTCCACAGCATTGCAACAGGTATTGAAGAAGTTTAAAGTCTGGCATTATGGCAACCTTATTTTGTGTTGCACATTTTTTATGTGCACTACAAAATGTCCCTACTACACCCTGTTGTGCTTTTTAAATATATTATAATATCTACTGTATATTTTATTTAATAAATGATATAAACTCTAAAAGTTTTTATTGTATAGGAATGTTGACCATAGCACCTGTAGATATTGAGTAACCACTTGCCTTGAGTGTTATTTACTGTCATTGCATTACAATAATTAATTCAAGTTATTGTTCAGGCACATAAAGGTCAAAGCTTTTACAATCGCTTTAGGAATGGTGCAATTTCTAGCTATGATATATGTTTGTGTGTCTGTCTTAGTGTGTGTGTGTGTGCATGTGAACCATAGCAGCGGGCACTTACTGCCACATCCAGATGGTGCTGGAAACAAACAGTGCTACGCTGTAGGACCCCTCAATAGGAGCGTCTAGACTGGTCCCTGACCAGACAGATACAGCCTCCCATCAAATTAGCGTTTGTCAGATTTATGGTAATGGTCCGCAACAGTCTTCCTGTCAGTGACATCAAGATTTACAGCACTGACACCCATCCCCACCCCCTCTGCCACACAGATACACACATATACACCATCCTCATCCTGAGCACTCCCTTTATCCCACTCCCTCCTACAGATGCACCCCCCGCTCCATCCCTCTCCATCCTTCATTTCTTTGCCCCTGCTCACTGCTACTGAACTCTCGCCCACCACCAGCCGTCATCTATGCAACTGGGTGGAGAGGTTGTGGAAGTAGTTGTGTGTGTGTGCATCAGGGAGGTTAGAAAGAAGGCTGAGGCAGCGAAGTCCCACAGTCTCCTTTCTGTAAAAGCATCACAACCCCAGAAGAAAAAAAAAAGACCCACACGGGGTGGCAAAACCACCCAAGCCCCCTCTGCCTCCATAACAATGGCTTGTGTCAGGGTTTCCTGTTAATCCTCTGTGATGAAGCTTGAGTGTTTTTAGGGTGAAGGGTTGTGGAGGAGGGTGAGATGGTGGTGCATAGACGCTTGGGGGTGGGGGTGGTTGGGGGGGCGTGTTAGGTTGGTGTAGTTTGGGGGACACACAGATACAGAGTGGTCGAGAGTTTAGAGAGTGAGGAGCAGAGGAGAAGAAGGGGATACATGTACATTATTGGTGGTTGTGATGTAGTGCGAATGGAGCATGGACAGAGAGCCCCATGTATGCGGATTAGCGTCGCTTCCTCTTTCATGTCGGCGTTTTTGGGTGGTAACCCGATCCCTGGGCCCTAGCACTAGTGAGCCCAGTGGGAAAGGCTTCCTGACAGATATCCCGTCCATTCCCAGCCCAAATGTTTTTCCAAGGCTGCTCCTCTGCCTTTGATCTGGCCTCCTCCTCAACCACGCAGGGTCACAAGCTACCATGTCAGGCCAGATAGGAGAAGGCCAGCACTGGCGCTGCTTACTGAAAAGGGAAAGAGAAGGGGAGAGAGGGGAGCAGGGGGGTCGCTCCGGGCTGTTTTTCAAAAATCTTGCCCCATAGTCTAGACCTGTCTTGGTTGTCTCTTAAAAAGTGGACTTTACGCTCCAGATGGTCAGTTGGTCACATCACCTAATTCAGTCTTACGAATCTCCACCTTGCACCTCTGTTCATAAGCAGCGGGCGGTACTTGTCGGTTTTCACTGTGATGAAACCGAATCTTGATTCTTGTGGGGTTTTTGGGCAGGCTAGATTTCCTCCTTTCTTACCTGAAATGCAATAGTTATTTGGCTTATTGTATTTTGTTCATTTTGTTTTATCTTTTGTTTCATTTAAAGAGTTTTTGTTACTAGAAGATTACAAAATGCTAACTCAGTTACAGTAACCAAGTTACCACAATACATTGCTTCTACCTTTGCAGTGCAATAGATGCAGTGTGTTACAGCAGAAAGCTGGGGGGCGCTCTAACTTCACTCTATGGTTTTGTGTGTGTGTGTGTGTGTGTGTGTGTGTGTGTGTGTGTGTGTGTGTGTGTGTGTGCGCGCGCGCACGCGTGTTTGTGTGTGTGTGTGTGTGTGCGCGCGTTTGTGTGTGTGTGCGCGCGTGTGTGTGTATGCGTGTGTTCCAGCTTGTCTCCTTGTCCAGACACCTTAGCGTCAGGACAACAGTGATCAAGCTCTGAAACGAGGGCCAGACAGACAGTAGTGGGATGAATGAGTTGGGTAGAGGGGGCGATAGGAGAGAGAGACCGAGAAAAAGAGAGAGAGAAAGGATGTTCCTTCAGAATAAGGGGATGATGTGCCTGCAAAACAGTGACAAGCAAATCAGCTTTACAGGGCCTCTCCGTACACACACAGACACGCAGGCATAATGAGTTGTGGGTTGTTTTGTCGACTTAAGTAAGACACGGTCTACTTCACCAGACAAGATGTTGAGCTGGCGCAGACAGGGTCATCGTATTATTGCTGTACGTCTGTCATTTCAGTCCAGTAGGTCTCCGTGATGTTGTGTTTTAAGACGTTGAAGTCAACGGTGGACACATTCAACATTCACTGCATCAAAAAAATTCCACACAACTGGATGTGCATTGTCGAGGCAAGGAATGGGAGTGACGCGCATCCCCCAAATGTTCCAGTCTACTCTTTCAGTGTATATGTGTGTGTCTGCGTGTGTGTGCGTGTAGGTGTCTGTGTTTGTGCAGGGATCTATTTCTGATGTGGGGGTAATGAATGGCACCTGTTTAGTGTCCTCACTTGGCCATCATTTTTGAAGTGCAGTAAATCTTGTATTTCATCACCCGCGGCTACAGTTGAAAGCGTGTCACAGCCCTGGCTGCCAAATCCACATTTTGTTTGTTTTATCTTGCAATTAAGGTTTTAAGAAACCAGTCGATCAGGCATGTAGTTACAAGTATCGTGCCTCCAGTATCATCTCACCTGCATCCTCAAGGAGGAAAATGTGCTGCTACGAGAGGTGAGTGGTGGCAGCGGTGGTGGTTAGAAGGCTGCTAGAGGAGGAGTTATCAAAACATCAGGAGGACTTGAGCAACTAAACGTCTTGTACTGAAATATGTGTTATGATATGAAGCAAGAAAACGGGTGATTGGTCTTTTGGTGAGGTGCGGCGGGGACCCAGGGCGGAAGCTGTCTGTGTTTGGTGCAGTAACAACTAAGCATGGGAAGAGTCCAGGGAGCTGCCTTGTGTGTCTAGCATGTCTCTCTCGCCCCTTAACGAGAATGGCATGCAGTGCGCCCCACACACCCCCTTCCCTCACTGTACTGAGCCACACTGTGTCCCACCGTGCACCCCCCATCCAGCTTCAAAGCGGCAAATAACAACAACAACTGAAGGGGGGGGAGAAGATGAATGAGGATGAATGAATGTGCCCCTTCCATCCCCCCGTTTGCCCGCACACCCCCTCCACCTCCCCTGCTCCCCTCTACCCTTCCTTCCATCCCTGACAGACTGCCTTCCTGCATGCCCTTCTGTGTCCCGCCCTCTGCTTACCCCTGGTTTTGCAGGCCTGTGTTATGACTGTGGCCGGTGTGTATTACACACATATCTGTTAGCACCGCTCCTCCGTCGGGACGCCCATATAAAGGACTGTCATTTCCAAAGGTCAGGAGTGAGCCCTGCACACAAGTGTTGTCCCGACACTTGGTCTGGAAAAATAAAAACGGCCTGCTTGCGCGTCCGTGTCCTGTGTCTGTCTGTCTACAGTGGGTATGACTCCCAGAGGCAAGTGTCTCGGATGTCCTTTCCCTTTTCTCCTCCTCCTCTCTTCTTTCCTTCGCTTGCTCCGCTGTTGTTGGGGAATAAGGATACACAGCTTGTGTAAATTGGCAGCCAAGGAGGAAGTCATATTTGCCTTTTGGTGTGCCTTGCTATTGGAAATGCCTGGAGGGTAAATGTGATACCACAGATTTTAACAGGCATTATTAGACTCATTAGCACCATTGCTGGGCTGAGTGCAAACAGTTCAAGCATATCAGTTGATGTGTATCCTACCTTTCAAGAGGAAGTGTGTGGACCAAGGACATGACCCACTTTGTTGGTTTTTATTGAAAGTGCACATGGTTTTTGGGTGGCTGTGGGTAGCTCCATCTTGGTAACAGATTTCTTTTACCCATAGTTTCCAGATTAACATCCTTTTTGTTTTTGCCAAAATGTGGGCGAGACATATGCCCAGTTCAGGTGACTCAGTCATCAGGCACTTACTCCCTATAAAATGGAGCACTATAATTTCTTATTTCACACAGTCTGGAATTTTTGGTAACCGAAAACAAAAAGATCTAATATGTGATTTGCCCCCAATTAATGTGAATGCCTTATTTCCCCGCATTGCTGTTAGAGTTTTCCATTGGCAGTAATGATGCTGATGAGATCACTGATAAACCCTGCTCTTCACATTTAAATACACTTCTTTCCCTGTACTTTCTGATATATCACACACACTGCTTGCTTGCTCCAGTACTCAATTTCATATTGTTTTTTATGGCTGCATCAGTTCAAATGGAAAATTCATATGTCTTGTTCATCATTGTTAATACATTTCTCAGCCTGACATTTGTTATTTTTGGAAACATTTGTAATAACTCAGCGGCATTAGTGTCCAATGTTAACACCTTTTAACTGTATTTCTATTTCTGTACTCATCTACAAAGCAAACAACTGTGAAATTAAGTTTGGATAATGTTAGCCAAACATCTGGATTGACACAATACTAATGATGATCCCAAAAGAACCCTTTCTGGGCAAGACATTGGATTAATTATGCAATTGTCCTGAGTATTCCAGCAACAACATTAGTTGATGCCTTACACCTGCTTTAATGTTTTATCACTGAGCAGAAGCAGTACGTGTTCTATTACTATTAGCATTTATATGTATGTGTTACTAAGCAGCTTGCTGGGGAGCCCCACTTTGGAACATGCTGTCATGCCAGTGCTTATTTTCCTGTCCTGTGGTGTCTCGACAGTAGCCAGAGAGTACGAGAGTGAAACACGAACTAGTCTGCTGCGGCGGTAGTGGCTTCCCTCTAACCCACATTTATTACCTCTAAAAATACAAAGTGGTTTTCTAAAAAGAGCCTGGCTCCTGTTCTGTCCAACTACGTCAGGTGAATTTGCAACACGATGTGTTATGACTCATTGACAAAACTGTTTTCCTTTGAATATTTCAACTCCAACTGAACCCCTCAGTTTGTAGAGGCTGAACCTTGTGCCTTGATCTTTTTCCATGTATGTACTGTCCAAATATCCATGCACATGCTGTGTGCTAACAGTATGCAAATCAACAGACAGTCACTTGAGGTCAGTAGGCTCCATGGTGGTGTTAGTTAGGCTGCATGTGGTACGACTTGGAACATTGTTTAAAGGAAAACATTAGAGAAAAGGGAACTGCGGTAACTTTTTTCCTTTCATGCCACTGATTTCCTTTTTAAGTCCTCTTTTATGTACATGAGGCCAAATGCCATTAAGTTAAGCCTCTGTAGATTTATAGAGCTGCCCTGACATATTCTTACACAACCACTGGTCAACCAGCAGTGTCTTCAGCTTCTGTACTTGTGTACTCGAGCTTTGGTCTGCTGCCAGGAGGCCCAGTTATGTCACCCATTAAATGTCTCGACATCTTTTGCAAATTGGAGGCCAGGGGGCTGTTTGTTTCGTCTTTCTGTCATGGATCTATTAAGGATCATCTGAAAGAATGCAGCCTGACTATGTCTTTAGCCATATTTATATTCAGCAGTGTTTTCTCATTAACATAAAGCCTAGCTAATCAGCTTTCACAACAACAGTGAGGTAATGTCTCGCAGGTCTTTCAGGGAAGCATAATCAAAACACAATCCTATAAGAGGCAGCCGATCAATAAAGTCTAGGAATGGCAGACTTTTTATGGGGGTGTTTTGGCAAGGAGTTGCAAGTTTGTATTTGTTTTCTTTCATGATTGCCCTTTTTTCGTGCACAGGGGGCCTCATAGTAGTTTAAATGTAGCCTGAAAAAAAACAGGAAGTAAAGCTGATAAGCCTCCATAGGCACATGTTTGTCTTTGTGACCGTACATGTGAAAATATTTTTACAACTCAGTCACTTCCAGCTTGTGTTGAACATACTGTAAATCAGTCAAACTACATTCAGGGAGCTGTTGACTGTGTATGTTGAATTCAATTTTCAGTTTTAATCTCAGCTGTTCGTCTGGATGCCTCGGAGATTTATGGAGGCAGTCATCATCGGACAGTCTCATTTGAGCTCTCAGTGTCAGTGACACAGCCCACTGACTCTCAGATCTCTCATTGAGTGTGCGGTTGACAGGGGAGGGGCACCTCTCAAGGTAAGCAAAGGCCTTTGGACATATTTATTTTTCTCTTGTGAGCCTTTTGAGCAAGCTCTCCTCGTCAATCTTGTCCTGTCATGGAGGGCCAGAGGTGGGAGTTCCCATCTCTGTCTCTCTCACAGGGGCCACTGCGTACAGAGGGACCCCAGGGTCAGGCCCTGGATGCTCCTTTGGAAACTGTCCTGCCTGTATGTGATCATTTTGTGAGGGTTTGAATAAATAACCATCCAACTCATAGCAACTTCATAGCTAATATATATCTTGCATAGTTCTTCCATCTCTCCTTGACTCAACCCTTGGCTTTCTCTGAAAGATCAACTGTCAGTTCAGGGGATTGACAGCTGAAGGGCAGATTTTACCTCCTACACAAATCTTTACATGTGGCTTTAGGGAATTTGGGTGGGGGGCAGAGGTATCAATGGGAGAATAGGGCAAGAAAGAGAATAGAGTGACCTCATCAGACCAGGTTTTTACATGTGTTCCCCCCATCTGACGCGCGTGTGTTTCTGATCTCAACGTTTTTCTGGAAGAGGAGAATGTTTCCTGTTTGAGCAGACTGGCGGGTTCACCGAGGAGTCGGGGGGGTCGGGTTGCTCAGCCAACGTCTGGTTCTATTGAAGCAGATTCCCCACATCTCCATCAAACAGCAGCTCTGTTTTGGCACGGCTCTGAAAACTGACCCTGGTGATCACCGATGTCTGAGGGGTATGCGTAAGAATTGAGGCTGCAACACTCTCTGCTGCACTCTTGTTCCCCTCCAGTTTGAAAGAAGGTGTGTGTATAAGGAGCAATCGCGAATGTGAGGAAAATTCTTCCTCAAGAAGTCAGCTGCTGTTACAATCTAATTTTCAAAGGGAGTCTTGTCCTGAACCTAAGTCTTGAACATTTGCCCAAGATACTTGAACGTTGACACAGATTATTTGTTTATCTTTTCATTTGTTTATATCTGCGTCTCCTCGCTGAGGTATATGTTTGTAATGGCATGCCCAAGCACACCTGGAGAATGTGCGCACAGATGTGGAGCAGTTCACGTACACTTGTGCGTGTGTTTTCCTTCCTGTCAGAGTCTTTGATTGAACAGAGTAGCAGTGTTGAATGGGGTCGTCCTCTGACAAGAGCAGTAAGCAATCTTGTGTTGATGTTCTGCCACTTGAAATGTGATATAGATGGGTGTGTGTGTGTGTGTGTGTGTGTGTGTGTGTGTGTGTGTGCGTGTGTGCGTGTGTGCTTGCCCTGCCTTGTCCAGACTGGTTCCTGTCTTGCTAATAAAAGAGATCTCTTTTTAGTTTTGGATACTGATCTCTTCACACAAGTTTAAAGATCTCATTCACGGTTCACACTGCATTTGCCCCTTAATGTCTCACAGCAGGCCCTCAGTCCCAGGCCGTGATTCATGGAGTGACAGGTCTGCCTCTGGCCGCCATAAGGGCCCAGTAAGACAAGGTCCACACACATAGACACGAAAACATGTTGCATTTGGGCTAAGCTGATGCATCTCACACTCCTAATGCCCTTAACATCTTTTGTCATGAAGACTTTTACTCTGTATGACACGATTGTAGTGAGTCATAAAAGTTAAACCACACATGGTTTTATAATTTGTCACTGCTCTTTCCTTTTAAAAAAAACAAAACAAAACATTTTGCTCCTCTTACATCAACTGACAATCTGGAAGTGTTTCATAGAACAGACCTGTTTTTGACATGTAGTCTGGTTTCCTGCTTCATCATAAGAAGACTGCTGTAATGCTTATGAGAGACACAAGAGTTTATCCCAGCAATATTCACTTTAAGGGGAGAGCTTGTTATGATTTGCAGAATCTTAATCATTACTCCGCCAGTCCCAGGTGTAGTTGGTCTTTTCCAATGCACTCATTGTCTTATTTGTTTTGTTTTAGTGTTTCCGGGCACTGTGCTGTAAAGGACCCCCGCCGCCGAGACCAGAGTATGACGTGGTGTGCATTGGCCTTACAGGTGCTGGAAAGACCAGCCTGCTCTCACGCCTCTGTAGTGAGGGCAGCGACGGCATCGTACCTACGACAGGTATGTGCACATACCCTACATGGAGCAATTTTTTCAGATTAAATATATGTGCACTTAAAAGAGACCCTATTCTATTAGTTACCCAAAATAAAATTATGAACCGAAAAAAAGGGGCATAATATGTCTTCTTTTAAATAGATGCATCCACAGTTTATCCATCTCCTTTTCTTCACAGTCTTCACTTTTATGTTTCAAGAACATGTTGTCCTCTGGATTAGAGTCACTGCTAATACTAGCCAGGTATTACAGCTCTCCAATAGGGGGAAGCATGTCTTTAGTATGTCTTCCAAAGTCCCAGCGCTCATGCCAGAAACGCTCTGCTGTATCTCAGCAGCCAACACTCCGCTTCTTTCTTCTGGTCAAGTGGGAGGCTGGTGTTAAGTATGTCCAGAAGAGGAGGCTTTAGGGTTAGTACATCATTCTCTTGGTAGTCAACGCTCTGCTTTCCATAAACGCAATGCAATCCCTCAAGGACACGGACATTCCTCTTTCCTCCCCTGGCTTTGTCAGCAGTCGGCTTTGAGCTGTTGCAGAAGTCCCATTTTAGATTCAGTCATTGTGCACGTTCACTAGGAGAAGCTAAATATAAAGTAATTCCCAAATGACCTGTCTGTAAGTGTCAGTGTGTATGTCTCCGTGACAGGGGTGGTTCAAGGGAGTGAACACCTGTCTGTGTTTGCCACTGAGCAGGCCGTAATAGATCAAATATGTCGATTACTTATTGAGTGTACTTCTCTGAAATTAGATTTAGGTGTCAGCACCATCTGCATCTGCCAACATCTACAGAGGGAAGATAATGAAGAACAATGAGGGAAAAGTCTCCTGTGTTTCCCCCCACTTCTTACTTCATGATTTTGCACTGTTGTAATGTGCTTAAAAAACACATTAATTAATTAATTTAGATGTTTACAAAATCATAATAGGTTGTCTCTTCATCTCTCCTCCTGTTTGTGAATGTTTCCAGAAAAGGAATTCCCACCAAGATAATTTAGCATAATTTGAGCAACATTAAATCTCTTCCTTCAGTGGCTTTCATTACTATTTCCCACCGTGTGCACCCGCAGAATCAAACCACATATTACATGGTGGCACTTTAGACTTAAGCTCCATCCTCCTCAAACTGCAACATAGAACAAAACACTTTTCTGTTTAGCTTTTCTTGTTTTTCTGTTTTGCTAACCCGGACCACACAAAGTGTTATTTTCTTTAGTTACTATACAAATATGCTGTCGGCCCTCTTTGTGTTCACCAGCTGGTGGTTTGAAGAAGGTACACCAAATATCCTGGGGAAACCAAATGATTAAGTGGATCTTTTAAATCTATTTTTTTAACCATTCTCTCACTATCCAGCCAACATTCCTAAAAGTTGACTCTCATTACTCCTAACATGTGCTGTCCACACATATGCATACACACATGCACATGTTTTCTTTATGCCATTACAATAACAGATTTTAATTTTTCTCCTCAGGTTTCAGCATCAAAGCAGTGCCATTTCCAAACGCTATCTTGAATGTAAAAGAACTTGGAGGTAAGAAACACATGCCAAACATCAGCCTGTAAAGCTTAATCATTTAACTTATTACATAAATGTTAACTTTAAAAAACTTGTTCTGAGATAATCTCATCTCTTAACATTAACTATTTAAAAAAAACAAAAAAAAACTGTGTACGCAAGGACACTGTTTGTTTTTACCTCCAGTAGCATCACACCTTTCGGTCACAGACTGACACTTATGTACAGACGTCAGACCTGTTAGTGTTCTTTGAAGTGGCTGTACAATCTGCGCACTGTTATTCCTGGAAATGTACGGCGCTCGAGGAAGCAGTTTAATAAGCACAGATGAGGGATCTTGAGGTGGAGATCTGTAAACACACCAAATGCAATGGGAGGCTTCCAGTCCTTAAAGGGAGTCTTAAGAGAGGGATAAATCAGTCCTTTCCCTTCTCCTACAAGCAGTGCAGTGACACAAGAAAATTCATTGTTTTGCTGAGAGTTGAAATAATTTATGTTGTTTGCTGCGCACTATAGGCACATGACAGGTACAGTGTATATTTTGAAGGCTCACCCAACCTCTCTTGAAAAGATGAAAAACATACACACACATGCACACACACACATACACAAAGAGGCACCGGGGGACCACCAACGAGGGTGCTACCAAATTTGGACAGAGTGCATTAGGGGGTTTTCAAAAGAGGTTTTTCTGGATTGGTTCAAAGCCAGTCTGGTGGGACATTATTGTGGTTGGGAAAAACACTGGTCCCACACATGACACGTTTGATTTAGATACGTTAGTATAGGCTGCCACCACAGCAAAGGATGATGAAATCTGTTCTCTTTTTTTTCTTTGCCCCCTCCCTGCGTGGACCCTCTCTGCGCCTTTTCTTGTGAATACATAGAGCACAAGAATTTGAACGATTTACGGTGCCACCCGTTATGGATGGTTTGAAGAGGGTAAAAACAAGCACATGATGTTTTGATGCCTCTACTGACTACTTTTCATTTGGAGCGCAGTATCGGATTTAGGTTTCTGTCCAAGGTGAAATCTTGACACGCAATCCGTTTGTTTGGCTGAATGATGGCGTACTCTTTGAGTTCCAAATGTATGTGACGTAAATGTGGAGTCGGGAGAGTTGGTGTTCTTGCAAAATGTTCCACTAGTCAGTTTTCATCATGAGTCTTTCAGATCGTTTTCCGATTAAAGCAACCCCTTTCCACACTGTAAGAAACTTACTCAACACTTCCCATTTCTGTCAGTATTCTTGTTTCTCCCATTTCCCTATGGCTTTAAAACAAGCAAACATGCCTGGTTTAGTTTTATGTTATTTTGCACTGCATCACTGATGCAGAAAAATGACACAAGATGTGACGCACAGACATCAGTATTCCTGACCCCAAAAACCTTGTTTTACACAATACCTTTGTGGCTTGTTCTCTTCACTCAGCCTTGACTAAGGCAAGGGAAGAGGCGCTTGTTAAGAAGCATGAAGAAGTGAAGCACTTCCTATGTATTTCCTTTTTCTCCCACCGGAAAGCCCATTAAATGTCAATGAGGTATTCTCCCTTTACAGTAACAAATGTAAAGCAAGTCTTAAGTGTGCAGGTGACCTTAAGTGCTGGAGATAAAAGAAAAAAAAAACATTTAAGGCACAAATGCTGATACATTAACTATTTGTGAGAATTTGCTCCTTTTGGTAGAGCAAGTCTAACACATGAAATCCTTCCTCATAAAAGCTGAACCTTCACACTTTAGAAATGCAGTTATTTTATCTTTGCTGTTTGCTTGGCAGGGTAAGCCTGATCATTGCTCAACCCATTTCATCTGGGAGAAAAAAGTGGTTTAAGTTCAAACAGGATGAGGGGACAAATGAAACAAGCAAATGTTAAGATTAATACCTTTGTTGTGTATGCAAGATTTCTCTGACATGCCAAAGAGCAGAGTGTGACCCTAACATGACACTTGAAGTTGGCTTAGGAGTCCAGTCCATTCTCTGTCAGTAAACTGATGCAGGCTATGAACACATTTAAGTGCAGTTGACTCACAACTGTAACTTGTAATGTTACTAAGCCTGGTAATGCATTTTTAACTCTCCCTGCCTTGAGCGCACTGTGCCAGATTGTCATAAGCGCAAGATGTCCTTTTTAAACCAGAGGCACAAAGCAGCTTATGTGCAGACGACCCTGATGGTATGGTGCCTGTAATGATTCAGACCGGGCTATACGTTTGTCTCACTCATGCATTCGTCATTGAGGTCCCAGCTGTCTTTGTTTTCATGTTTTCTTTCACATCTTCACCTCTGTTTTTTGTTTTTGTTTTCTTCATCTCCCTTCTGCCTCCCATTCCTTATTCACTTTACCATTGCTTCCAGATTGTGCTGCTGCCTCTTTCAATCTTCAAGCATGCATTCAAATAACCTAGTTATTGTCAGCTTTCTGCTGTGCCCTGATTTCTTAAATATACTGTATGCAAAAAACCCAGTTCACCTCATTGGAGTAAAGGATTAAGAAAAAACAGTTAATACAGATAGATTTTTTTGGAGAAAAATTGTATTTCTTGGTCAGTCATATGAATAACAGATTTCATAGCTTGTTTTTCTACATGTGTGCATGTGCATGACAAAAAGTGCAAACAGGCATATTATCGCTGTGACAGAAGAGTGGCAGGATGAAAGGACAAAATAATTAAATCCAAAGCCGAATTAAGCGTAACCTTAAATAAATAAAGTCAAAATAGATTGGTTGCTACAGCTGCAGACTATTTTTAAGAAAATCAGACACATGTGCACGTTGAAAGACAAACTGTGTGGTCTCTCACCACAGAGACTGTGCTTGCTTAGAGCCATCAGTTTAAACGCTCCGAAATAAATAAAAAGTTGTCAGGCTGCAGTGTCACATATCACTAATGCGCATAAAATATCCACCCCTGGTTCAGAAATATGGTGGAAGGTAGGACAGAACACCTTCAAAGAGGTGTAAAGTCACCCTGTGTTCTTATCATAGCCACTTATCAAAATATAAGACTGGCACATCGAGGCGATATCAACCCTATGGCACCTTATATTACTTACTCACTTAGAAATAATCTGACATTGTAATCAGAAATCAGATGGATACCCAGAGAGAAATGTGTGTTTTCATCAAGGATCGTCGGCATGAAGAGATGGATATGCTATTCAGTTAATCAGCGGGCTGCAACACTGCAGCAAAACTGGGTATCAACGATGTTAATGAAAGCTCTTTGTACTCATCTGAATAATTGTAATGAAGTCTTTTCAGGTGGTTGACACTGAAAATTTTGCATTTTGGGATCTTTAGTCTGGCAGACATTTGCTACCCAGCTGGTACCAGGTATGGGGATTAGGTGGGAAGGGCACCTCCAGGGACACGGGGCGGAAAGTGTGTGTGTGTGTGTGTGTGTGTGTGTGTGTGTGTGTGTGTGTGTGTGTGTGTGTGTGTGTGTGTGTGTGTGTGTGTGTGTGTGTGTGTGTGTGTGTGTGTGTGTGTGTGTGTCATGACGTCAAGTCTAGACAGGCCATTTCACAGTGTGCATTCATGCCACGCAATGACAGCTGATGAAGAAGTGCTCCTAATAATCACCACTCGTTGCTGTTGAGGCTTTCGATTTGAAGTGTCACCAGTCTTTACAATACTTGTCATTATTCCAATATGTTTTTAATCAGACAGTTTATACTAAAAGATGTTTGCTTCATTCTGGCAATTTCAAAGGTTTATGTGCTTTTATTTGTAGATTACCGTGTGTGTGTGTGCGTATGGTGCATGCACTGCTTGTAAATGTCATTTGTGTAAACTTGAATTTGTCACTGCGCCCCTTACTGCATACGTACAGTCAATGGCTGTAACTAGTAACTGTTTTCTTTTTCCATTACTCTTGTTTCCGAAATTAATAGAATAATCATTTATAAAAGGTGTAAAAAAAATAATAAAATAAAATAAAAAATGTGAAAAATGCTCATCACAGTTCACCACAGCCCAAAGCTACATCTTCACATTGCTTGCTTTGTCCAACCAATAGTCCAAGACTACAAGACTCTAGATTTACTACCATAAATGTCAAAGAAGAGCAACAATTCCATTTTAGAAGCCTGAACCAGGAAATATTTGACATTTTTGCAAGAGTATGACTGATATGATGTTAATTTTCTTTTAATGGACTAATCAACAAACAGAAGACTTACATTAGATTCCATCATATTGACCATTATAAGTCCATCATGTACACATACAGAGAACATGGGGAAAGACAAACCAGATGCAGGAGCATCACAGAACATTTACCAGTTGTCTGTGATCACCAACGGGCAAAGAAAGAATGCAAACATATCTCAGAACAAAATCACGACGCTTTAGTCATCATCGACCCAATGTGGTTCTTATTACTATCAAATAGGACCACAGTGTGTGTTACTTTACTCAGCAGGGCAGCTTTTCTTTTGTGCTGGAAAAGACTCAACCAAAAGTGAAATAATTTGTAAATTGTCATTTGGGTTTAAAGCAGATGCTGGCAGTCGCAGACTGTTCTGATTTAGGAGTTCTGAGGACAAACGTGTAACTGATCTCTATTTGAGGCCTCATTCAAGGATATTACCCTGTTGTTGGGTTTTTTATTTCACTTGGTGAATGGTGTATCACAGATACTATAAGGGACAGCCCATTTATATCTTAAAGTGCATTAGCCGAACCAACTTTTGAGGTTAAAATGTTTAAATCATTCAGCAACAGTATGTCGTCTATTTTTACAATGCAAGTTTATAGTGCAAGGTCTAATGTCAAGTTAACGCATTAATTGTCATATGCACGATTTAAAAAAAGAAGTTTTCCCTCTACAGTGAAATCCTTTTTGTGCTTTATAATCTGTTTTAACTAGGGCTGCAACTAACAATTATTTTCATTATCAATAAATCTGTCAGTCATTTTCATGATTAATCAATGAATAATTTCGTCCATAAAAGCTCAGTGTTGTCTTCTTTTTTACAATCAACAGTCCAAAACCCGAAAGACTCTTCATTTACTTCCATAAATGACAAAGAAAAGCAGCAAATCCATGCTTTTAAGAAGCTGAAACCAGCAAATATTTGACATTCTCGCTTGAAAAATGAATGAAATGAAAATCTATGATCAAAAATTTGGCAGCTAATTGTGGATACGACTTATCAATTCATTGACTAGTTGTTGCAGCTCTAGTTTGTTTTGTTTTGAAGAGCTGTAATATTAAAACAATTATAATATAAATTAAGGAAATAAATAAATATCAAGGGAGATACAGAAAAACATACACTATAGGGCGACAAGTGTGCAACAACAAAGAGCATACATCCATGTGCACTTGATATTGTATAGGCACAGCAGCCTATACTGTATGTGGATATGGTAAAGTGGAATGTAAATGGGAAAGTTGTGGTGATTAGTCATTCAACTTTCAACCAGTGACTTAAACTTTAAACACCTGTGTCAGTCACAATGGCACATGACATAAATGGTACATCCGGTGGCCAGGAGGGGTCCAGAGTGTCAAAGAGAATTATTTACATACACTATCAAAGCTTATTATCTCAAATATTAAGAGGTGCCACATTTGTTTAAATCACATTTGTTAATTATGTGCATAAATGAGAGGGATTGGTGTGTGTTTCAGGCATGGCCTCACACAGGAACTGTTTACTTAAAAACAGACAGTGCTGTGACTGCAGGTTGATGGGTGTATCAACAGCTGAAGTGTTTTTCACCTCACTCCAGCTCCAGCCGCAGCTTGTTCCTCAATGAAGTAAGCAAACTTTATTACTAGAGGCCTCCCTCACTGGTCCCAGTGCTCCCTCCCATCACTGTATTGTAGCTGTTTTGTTCAAAAACACTGTCTGCTTTTCGTTAGGGAGACTTCAAAGAGGGTTTCAGTGTTTCAACTTTCAAGAGTGAAGAAAAAAAGAAGCTGATTAGCAACATGTTTGCGTTTTGTTCAGGATAAAAGCTGGTAAAAAGCGTGAAGGCAGAAATGTATGAGAAAGTGTTGTTCATGCTGACTGTGAATCTGAAACCATACCTGCATCCATACCCAACAACAAACAGCAAGCTTCAACAGTAGCCTAATTTAGACCAAATGGGAATACAGGGTAGTAGGTTCAAACTGCGTTGACTCGTATTTGAAATGAAGACCATTTCAAGCTGGTTAAATTTTTGGATGAATTCTGAGACAACAGCCAGAAAAGGGAGAATATGAATTCAAGAAGACTATCTGCTTCTGATTTTGCTGTGTAATTGCTTTCTTATGTTTTACTGGCATTCACCTCTAAGTTTGGTTTATTAACTCGTTGTCACACTCGGTAAACTCTTCCTGCACTATTAGCATCATGACTTCCACAGAATCCTAAAATTGCTCCTCTCTGTATTTTCACAGCGTGTTTTGAGCTTCACTTTTTGTTTCTCTGAACTCCAACCCCTCAATCTCTCAACAAAAACCAACTTGCTTCAATAAAGCTAATAAAATACACCACAACAAATGCATATACTATATTTAAACTATATACTCTATTTAAACAGCAAAGTTTAAACTGAGTTTTCCTACATTTTTCAAATGTTCCTGTCTTTGTAAGATGAAACATGACACTCTGATTTTCTGATCATATAGTGACGTTAAAATTACTTATTATGTACTACTAAGCTGCAACCAATTAAAGGGGCACTGTGTAGTCTTGGAGTAGAAATCCGAACTCGGAAGTGTAATATTTACAATATTAATGAGGTAATGATACAAACTCAGAAATATTTATTCTTTCCATAACTGAATAAACAAGCTGTTCTCATGGGAAAAAAGGATCCCCAGAATGCTTATTTTCCTAAAACACAGCAGGAAAAGAATGATAAGGAATGTTTTATGGACAGGGAAACTTTACTGCGTCAGTAATGAGCGACAGCTCTGGTATGTGTTTCACACAGCAGTGTCCCCGTGTTGGCTTTGAATACGCAATGAATCATCAAATTTCCAAGAAGCATACAATACAATCATTAAGATTCATGTCTCCCAGATCTCAAACCATGCATACATGTTAAACATTCATATATTGTATGCAGTACATAGAATAAGTAATTGCACTCCTTGTTTCAGGCTGCCTTCATTTGCAACAGAGGGTTGAAAAAGTCTGGTTGACTGAGAGCAGAGGGAGGGAGGGAGGGAGGGATGGCTGGGCTGGGCTGGGCGAGGTGTTTTCCTCAGATCAGATTTCTATCCATTTGATCCCAGAGAGGGTTTCTCTCTTGAATCGCAGACTGACATCACATACTTTTTTTTCCCACAGTGTAATATTGTCAGAAATGTTGAAATCATAGCATTGATGAATGTTGACACATGTAAAGGGCATAAAAGTACATTTACAACGACAAAAAATAAAACTTAGTTTTTTTCCTCTGCTCTTTTTTTTCCTGTTATCGTAGAGCTTCCATCTGTATCGATCGATGTAGAATTGTTTTATCACATCAAGATATTTCTAAGAGGACTTTAGTGAGTTTAATAAGGGTGCAAAATAAATTGTTTCCCCCCCTGCCAAATGGCTAGTGAGTACAAGCCACTCAATAGATTATCATTGTAAGTGAAGGAAATCTACCTGTCTAACTGTATGATAGTTAATTAAAAAGCTTGCACAAACACTGGTGGTAAATATTAAGTTTTAGTTAAGATTATTCTCTCTTACTAACAAGAAAATACCCCAAAATATGATGTATCATTTTGCATGAATATTTTACAACTCAAACAGGGATTTAATCCTTCTTGGAAAAGCAAAAGATACCAATTTCCTTTGCCAAGGGTGGCCTCAGTAGACTATTTTGTAATGCAGCCACAAGATATGTTTTATGATATCTTGTCCTGACTGGAAATTGTTGCTCTCTTTCCATTGCTAACATGATAGTTTGCTTTGTTGCTTTCTGCACCTACACAGTGAACTAACAGCCAGATGTGTCAGTGTCAGGCAAGTAAAAAGAATTTTGAAAGTTATTCAGGGAAATGCGAGTCGTAATTTAAGTTAGAAGTGGACACGAGAAGTTTAGGGACCTTTGATGTAAAATAAAAAATACAATAGGTAATGGATTTTTTAGTCATTCATTATTGAATTCATAGAAAATTAAACAAAATCTGTACAGTGAGCAAATGAGACAAAAAGTCTTCAACTGATGAGTCAGTGCTTGACAGGGTCAGTAAAACACATGACTTTTACTGACATGCTATTTTTGCCTCTCGTGACTTTTGGCTAATTCTGTCTCAGTGGAAAGTATAAAACTCCTTTTTCCTTTTTATAATTACAGGTTATATATAGAGACTATAAACGAAAGTGTTAAAGGGCAGAAAAGGAGAAGGAACAGGAAAGAGATTAGCAAAGCAATGAGGTATAACTCATGGTGCACTTATTTGATTTATGGTATGTAGTTTGGCTGCCAGCATCCCCCAAGAATCATGATGTCATGTTTTGAAATCCTCCTGTCAGACCAATAGGTGGCAGAAGTTGCCAACAAGATCCAATGAGACGTGACTGACATTCCACCATTTCCAGGCAAAGATGAGAGAAACTTCCTAGTCAATCTCTCAAGTGCCACTTTGTCTGATAGCTTTCCACTCCAGTGAGAGGTGTGAGTAGAAAGAGTGGGGGAGGAAAGAAGGAAGGAAGGGAGGGAGGGAGAGCACAAGGGAAGGGAGGTAAATGTCACTGAGAGCACTTCGTGATGTTTAAACATTTGCCAGCCTCACAGTTCGTCACTTCTTGGCAATAACCTTACTATGAGCAACAATAGCAAAACAACAGGTCACGAGATTGCAAAGGAAGTAACCTCACCAGACGCAGGATGATAATTTTAACTAGTACAAGTAGAACCTTGTAAAGTAAAATACATGTACTTGCTAATGCAATGTGATAGGATTTTTATAGTTGTTGAGTGTGGTGGTTAGAAGTTTGATGAGCGTGTACAAACAAACATTGAGGACAAATTAATGGAAAACATGTTGTGAAGAGGACATCATTCAGCTGAGCTAATGAAAACATCTCCCCCTCCATCCTGCCTTAATTGAACATCTTTAAAAGGAAAATATCTAACTGAGTACACATTTCATAATTAGTTTAAAGAAGAAAATTATGATTTTTTTCCCTTTTGTCAAGGATAAACTGGGACACTATCTCTCTGTAATGACAGTCCACCTTAAATATATCTTTGGAGTTACACAGACCTCCTTTTCTTCAAAGGAGATCAGCAGTTATGGTAAACGTGTGTTCAGTCAGTCACAATGGATGTCAATAGTCATCCAAAAAAGAGCAAGATGTCCCAGTTCTAAAGGTGCATGAGTAACATGGAGGATATGACTAGCATATCATGTTTTGTGCTGTTGAGTGAGTTTGTCAGCATCACGAAGAGAGGGCGACAGCAGACGCTGTCGTCTGGCTGTCATTCCTAACCTTACCCAAGATTCTTTTGTTTTTTTTCATGGAATGAGAAGTAATATGATGAGAATCTGCCATACATACTGAGCAGAAATGGCATTTTCTCACTACTAGGTGTAGAAACAAAGGTTTGTAGATGTGGTTGTGAAAGGCTGAGCATGGCCAGATCCAGAGTACTGTAGGTGTCTGGTTTGCAGACAGCATCTGCAACTGCATCCAGAATCTGTTGGCAAGGGACAAGATTGTGGTATCAGAAGCATTCGGGTTTCTGTTTGTAGTCACAGTTGTATTGACCAATTACATTTGTGCATCTGTTATCCAGATATTCTGGCTACACTGGAAGCCCTGAAATATTGGTTCATGACCCCAGAGGCTAAATCGTTGTCAGTCAATAACCAGTGGGTCAAGACTGGTACATGCAGACTGATTCTTTTTTCTGAGTATTAAATACAGAAATGGTGTTCGATGCAAGAAGATTGCTATGACGGGGGCCTGGATTCTGAAGATTGTAAAGGGACTTTATTGTCCTGATATTAGTCCATCAGGAAATGCCCCCACAAAGCTCTGCTAATCACATGACAGTGTTTTGCCTTAGGTGAGAAATGGGTAAAGTTATGGTAAAGGCACTGGTTGGATGTGTTAGTGTCTACCGAATCTTGCGAAGCAGATGGGATTGGAACAGACCCTAAGCTAGTGCCCTTACATTAAAGAGAGTGCACAGGAATTTGTCTTAAGAATAATAAAAAAAGGATGCTTGTAGACATTTCTCTATAAAAATGTATTTCTCTTCAAAAGAATTGCCTGCTTGATGCCAGTGACAGGACTGACTGGTGGTTGAAGCAGGGGGAAGCGATGACAGAACGGACACGAGTGATTCATTTTGTGAGCATGTCGGTTTCTTCCTCAAGTTACTTATACAGACAAATAAAGTTGTTGCAAATGAAGCCATTGTGAACGGATGTTCTTGCTCCCAATTAGCAGACAAGAAAGAAACCACATGTTCACTGAGCTCAATGTCAGCGTGGCCTTGAAAATAAACCCAGACTCTTAACAATGGCTTGTGCATCCACTGGGAAATTGGCATGAAAAGAAATTCACACTGAAGAGCTTAGTGATTTTGGTCAAATGAAATGTAATAAATACTTTGGATGTTTCACTTTAAATTGTACTGCATATTATCATAATACTTTTCCACCAAATGATTGTATACCATTTCAAACAGTACCACAACAGTAATGGCTTGGAAATAAACATTTTTTTAACCTAGAAAATATCTTGGTTGCTGAAAATCCACTGTCCAATCTGTACTGTTGACATTTCTGTCATTAGGTTGCACATGAAAGCAGTAACATCAGTTATGATAATTACCACTCCAGACGTTTAATGGCATCACATCTGTCTACAGGAGCTGACAACATCAAGAAATATTGGAGTCGTTACTAC
This sequence comes from Pagrus major, assembly GCF_040436345.1. NCBI lineage: Eukaryota > Metazoa > Chordata > Actinopteri > Spariformes > Sparidae > Pagrus > Pagrus major. Next base: position 23,402,307 of record NC_133219.1, read on the forward strand.
CAAGGGTCGCAGGGTGTAGTCTTCGTGCTGGACAGCGCTTCATCAGATGAGGACCTTGAGGCAGCACGTAATGAGCTCCACTCAGCCCTGCAGCACCCGCAGCTCTGCACACTGCCTTTCCTCATCCTTGCCAACCACCAGGACAAGCCTGCTGCAAGAACGCCAAACCAGGTAACTGAGCCCGTTCACAGTTCTGGTGTTTATTTATTCCTTTTTTTTTGTGCAGTTTTTTTTAAGTCTCTGGGTGGGTTTGAGAGAGAGTGCGACATGGATACTCCAAAGAAGCCATGGGGCTGGAATAGCCTGTCGAGTTGCATTTTGTTTTAGACTTCTGTTTTAGTTATTGGCTAAGATACTGAGAGCTGTTGACATATTGGTGTCCGACCTCATGTCTAGAAGACTTATTTTCAGACCTCAGTGGAGGTTGGAAGCAGGATTTCCATTTGAGCCATGTTTAGAGGCACCATAGCTGATGAGTCTTCTATGAGTTTTGGCAAGAAGGTCTTCAGTGCCTGTCATTGCAGTAACCTGATTATCTGCTGGTGGACACTACTGTTGAGGAAGGCTGTCGAACTGAAAAAAGAGACTTCTTAGACTTGATTTGTCCTCATTGCTGTAAACTTACAGTAGTAGATCTGCATATGAATGCAGAATCTGCAGGCAAGGGACAAGACTTATGAATGAAAGCAATGAAAGCATTGTTGCACTTGTTGTCTGTTTGTAGTCTGAGTAATATTTACCAAAAACATTTAAGCAGGCTTTGGTTGCACTCTGTGTGGAGAGCAAAAGGAAAACATTGTCTGAAATACAATCTCGGATCACAGTGGCTATTGTCTGGCGATTTAGCTTTTTATGAACTTTTTTATATAATTGTGCATTCATCCATATCAACATATATGCTTATAGAGATTAGCCTCCCTAAGCTTGAACTCCATTCTTGGTCTCAAGTTGCTATTCAGACTTTAAACAATGACCAGTGCACACAAATGGAGGTCTTGGCCTAGATATCCATTATCCGGATATCCCCTACCTACACCAGAAGCTAAATTGTCTGAGATGATAGCCGATAGGTTTCAAAATTGGGTTTGCCCAAAGGAATTTGGAGTCAAGAAGGACTGCAGCTTTTGTTGTTGCAAGGCAAAAACTTTAGTGTGGAAGGACTTTGGGGTGATGTGGGAGTAACTCCTGAGACATTTCTGAACTCAACAGACATGCCTTCTGTGGAGGAGGCACAATTGTATGACTTAGAAGCTTTACATATCTTGGATGAAGGTTCACTCCGCAATTCAAAAGGCTCTTAATGCTGTTTGGTTTACTTGGTCGACATGCCTCTGCAGTGGTGCAACAGTGCTTCAGTTTTGGGGGTATTACACTGCCCTACCTCCTAGGAAAATCTTTTGTCAAGGTGCCGTAAAAGAGACTTGACTTGACTTTAATGCAAATGTCATCCTGATTGATGAACAGACCAACTTTTTACCCTTGTAAGGATACTGTTTTTAGTGACTAGATGAATATAAATATGGATCAAGCAGCAGAAATGCATTTCTCCTGTAGCGTTTCTTTGCTCACTTTCGGGCACAAGAAGCAGCATGAATATCTGAAAAGAACTTTGAGAAACTACTGCTCCCTCAAATTGAAATAAAACACTTATCCCGGCAGTTTTCCAATATCAGTGAGGTTTTTTTTTTTTTATGTGGCAGGATTTCAATCTCAAACTTTTTTAATACATTCATCTGTTTTGTAGGGCATGTGCTTCTAAGATGCATGCTTTGTATCCATGGTGGTAAATGGTCCATGAAACAACTTTTGCTCTGGAAGACAGATTCCCCCTAATTTTTTGTTCGCCTTGATGTTTTTCTCTTTTTTGAAGTGGCAGCAGATCAAAGTTTGGCGTTTAATCTTTGAAAACCTTTGTGACTTGTCTTTATGACTGCAGATTACTCCATATTATTCTGGGCAGGTTTTGCTCTCCTAATCCTCTCTATATATTGACTTAGTAGGAAACAGTGTACTTCTGACTGAGCATCAACCAAGGTGAAGCACATTTACAATACATATTTTTTTATCTCGTCATGTTTTTTTGTTTTCTTTTGTCTCAATGCAAATAGCAGTTTTCGGGTCCACCAACAGGCAGGTTGTAATAGTTCAAGGATAGTAGAGGTGTCATGTAGTGGTCATGGGGTAGTAGGTCATATCACCACCTCCCCTCAGGACAGAATTAATCACTGTTAGTGGAGGCAGTAATAAAATACAGCACAACTCGGGTAGTCTGTCCCACTTCTCTCTCCCCCTCTCCCTCTGTGCCAGCCATGCTTTACCACTCTACTTCCCTCCAAGAAGGAGCCTCTTGGAGTGGCATGTTGTGGATAGCATTCCCTGTGCAATGCTCAAGTTTCAAAAACCTGGAACCTTACTTTCTTGGACACTGACAAAATGACACACATGCAGACGTACAGTATACACACGCATGTATCATCTACCTACTTCTACATCTACCGGCCTACTTAATGTTTCTGATGCCTGGAGTGAGGACCATCTGCATTTCCTAGCCTAGACCACCGGTGTTGCTGCTCTTCAGTGATGTGACATCTGCAGTGGAAAATTATAAAGAGAACATTTTTATGCCAGATTCTGCTGTGACCAAAACAAAATGCATCTGAGGAAATCCTACAACGCCACCTGAATCAGTTTAACTTAATAAACTAATTAGCATGGACTGGTTGCACTTGAGCCACAAGCCACTATAGTCACGGAAACCCACTAATCTTATTGATATTTTAAATGGAAACTGCTTGCTTTAAGCCCAGCAACACTGGTCTCTTTGTCGGCCCTCATAACGTAGCCAGTTAATCCAGTCTGTGAGCTGCCCACACTTGCCCACTGGTCTTAGCGTGATGTGTCCTCTGCCACCATTGCATCAATCTCTGGAAGTATTGATTTTTCTGAGCTGTTTGCAAACACCGATCACACGTGAGCATGGAGGGATGAGAAAAATGTCGCCTAAAGGCTGTTTTCGCACCTTGACAGAAGGTTCATTTCAGTTCATTGTGAAGGACTTACATAAAGTGAGTTGATCAGGGCAGCTGAGGATTCTGTTGTTACTGCTGTAGTTGCTTTCATACTGTGTCCATCAGCTAAACTTAATTGGGCATGTGGACAATGCATTGTCCAGGTACACTGTCCTTACATGCATTTACATTCAACAAAAGAAACCCATACATACAGATTACAATATATTTTTTTTAATTTCTAGTTGCTTTTATCTATTTCTTATACAAACTATGGTAAGGTTAACATCCACTTTCATACCTCCTTTTTAACTTATTTATGTCAAGTTGTTGATCTTAAATCTTGACATAAGACTTTGAAATCTTATGTCAGTGGAGACAGACATCTAATTGACTAAAATAATTCACTAAGTCTAATAATAGACTGGGTCTCTGAATGCTGCACTCTTAGCACTGGGCTCAGTTGTTGGTGCAAAGAAGTCCCTTATTTGGCATGGATTTATAAGTGTGTGTATATTGTTCGTAATGTGTTTGTAATTTCATTGTTATTATGAGTGTGACCATGCCTGTCTGACTCATGGCTGTGTCACTGAGTGAGCTTGGTGTTCAGTGACTCATGATTAATCTTTGCTAAGATAAAACAAAATTTTAGACCAACTATGAAAGAAATGATTGATTCTCTGCCTCTATTGTAAGTCAAGCTCACCCTTGCTTGTTCTCATTAACGGCAGTTTAGTTTCAAGTAATATGCCACACTGTTAAAAATAAAGCAGCAAAAAAGAAATTGATGCCCACTCAACCACTGGAGAGTGCAAGAGGGCAAGCCCTCCATATGTTAACCAAACATTTGTTCAACATCTGCAGGGGTCTTCCGGGGGTTTATTTTCAGTTCTCCCCAGGTTCCCATGTTATCGCTTTTAGTTCACAGCAGCTTTTACCTCAGCTATAGGACTTTGCATCTTAGAAATATATAAAGATAAAATATATAGTGTCGGATTAAAACATTATTACAGCATGCTGTTGCAAATGAAAAACTGGTACAGGTTTCAAAGTTAATGTTTTTTTTTAATTGTTAGCAGTCATCACATATCATCACACGCTACCGCATTGCTAAAATTAATATTTGTCTCGTAAGTGTAAATTAGAATTTGCTTGTGATTGTAGTTATAAACAGAATTGAGAGGGTTTTGCTCGTTATGCCCACTGGTGAGGTACATTGTTCCTTAGGGTTCCTTGCTTATGGGTCAGGAAGTTTGGGAATATTTATGTGTTCACATTACTTATTAATACAGGTTGTCAGAATGCTCTACTGTAGAGCTGAGTTGCTTAATATTAAATGAAAGTTACACTAAAAGTACCAAGGTACATGTCAGAAACAGGTGGCAAACCACTCTTAGCACTGGCCTTGCTGGTACAGTGTAAGTGCAGCGTGTCTCCTCAGCTGAGGATAAAAGCTCAATTAAAGATGTGCCACTTCCTATTTCTAAGATTTTATCATCCTCTGCAGCAGCAGCAAGGTTGTTGGGAGCATCGCAGCAAGGCCTCGGAGTGAACCCTAGAAAGTGTCTGTTTATGTACAGTGTGTCCAGCTGCATTGCTGAAAACAGTTAACACATACAATATCACTCATTTATTTAGGTTCTGGAGTATGTCTGCTTGCATTACATTTCTTATTGAATTTCTTGCATAACTACAATATATGAGATATTATATGTTGTTATATGCTGTATGTAGGCATACATACAACTAAGTTACTACAATAAGAAGTTTAAAACATACAATGAGGCAAAAGTGATGTTTTTCTTTGCCCAGAAACCAGTTTGTAAGTCCAAGGAAAGTAGGTTAACATTCTCATTTTCCTCCTGCTCCCACATCCATACCTGGAAAAAGTCTCTGCATCAATCGTACTGTGATGTCTGTTTCCACAGGACCCAAAAAATCTCACTTACGCTTGTATCCTTTAAAGGTCTTGTATAAGACACCATATATATACCTAGTATGTTATGTTTCTTTTCATTATTTATTAGAATTTCCAGTAGCTTCTTCCTAAGTAAACAAGTCCTGCTAAGGGTCAGTGCACATTACTTTGAGATGTTTTGGGCCAGTGGAGTTACTTCACTCAAACTTTTGCATCATAGAAGCTTTATTGTTCATTAGGTCATCGCCAGGTTAGGAGGGTACAGTGTACAAATACTATACTTTGTAGAGAAGATTATTTTTTTTCACCATTTTAAGTTTGAACTGTAATAAATGGTAAATTGAAGTGGTAGATGATAATTCGAGCAATATTAGATTGTGAATTGCAAACAATCCTCTTCTGTTTTTCTCATAATCAGTCACTCATCAATAATCAGTTTTTTTTTTCAAAGTAAAGGCTGTTATAATGTTTGAGATTACTGTAATCCATAACACCTTTAGAATAACCTTTTCAACAAGAGTCATAACCTTTGATCCACCATAACAAATGCTCCAGAAAACTGAGTCTGGTTACATCCTTAGTAATCCCTTTGAAATATTTAAACGTTTTAAGCATGTCTAAATGTTTATTAGACAGGTCACTCTTAATTAAAACAAGAAGTCATGCATAATGTGTTGTGTATATCATATGTGATGCATGGATATAATGCTGCTGGTCGAGTGTCCCCCTTCAATCCCTGACTCAAGTAAAAAACTATGGTGAAACTATGGTTTGAAACACATTAAACTTTGTGTAAATGTGACCTTTTCCAGTTAACATAAGTTTCATATTAGGGCTGATATATTTTAATAGCACCTCAGAGGAATCCCCACTAACAAGTAAGATTGAATTGCTTGGAGCAAAAATAAATTGGCACCTAAAACTTTCAAGCAGCTTGCAAACACATGATGACAAAATGATAAACTGCAGCGGAATAAAAAAAAAGTTTGAATTACTGATATAATTTAAATCAAAACAAGGTTTGCTTAAGAAATAACATTGATAAACAGTAAAATACTGATACATAGCTCTCTTACTGTGGCTTAATCAACAGAATGGGATATACATATAATGATGTAAAAACAGCAACAAAAAAGGAAAATTACTGCCTTGTTTTTTCAGGGCTTAATCTACTAAACAAAGTGGCTATTGGAGTCCATAGTACAAATGGTTACTTCTGAGGTGCATTATTAACATTGTACTCTTTGTTTCATAATATGTTTTGATTTTCCCGTCATCTCAGAAACCTAAAGCCTCAATTGGCAGTGATACACTTTGAAGCTTTCTTCTGTAAATCATGTTTAACGTCCCATATGGAATTTAAAAGGATGCTTTATATAAATATGAAAGCGCACATTCCCTTGGACAATTATATGGTGTATAATGTTACAAACATGGATGGAAGTCTGTAGAGAAAACCATGAAGTGCGTCTGTCACTGAAGGTCTGTACGTGATCTAGATTGGTAAATTAGATTAGGCCCACAGATGAATGAAATTATGTGTTGTCGTGGAGTTTTATTGGAACATGTATTAGATTTTGCAAACATCCCTCTGACTCCTGCAACAGCTCTCCATCTGAACTCCTCCAAAAACAGCAGTACCATTGCAGATTCCTGTGAATATTTGATGAGCACCACCCATGAAACAAGCCCAACTTTAGTTGGTCCGAATTCTATTGGCAGCTATTCTGGCGATGACACTATACACAGATGACGTCTCCATGTTGGCCCTCTTCTCACAGCAACCACACTGTTGACAGAACAAGGTGGCTCATTTCCTTAACACACATACATACCATTTGCTAGTGCTGTTTTCTGGGGCACTCCTTGTTTACGGTGTCACGTTAGGGACTTAGGGTGTTTCTGGCACTGCTTGAGCGAGGGGTGAGAGAAGGTGGCGGTGGGGTAATGCAGCTCAGTGGGCCTGTTAAGGCCTCACTGGGGCCCTCTGTGCTGGTGCAAGTGTTTTTCAGGAGCAGGGTGGGTCTGGACGAGGTTGAAGGAAATGTGGGACAAAATTCCTTGTTGACATCAATCTCCTGCTGTTGGGGGGCCCAAGGAAGCTGGGGAGGAGTGGAGGGGAGGTCACCCTGTTGATATAACACCTCAACAAAGCAGGTCTGTTTGGATGGATGGGCCTAATGGACTGCATCCACGAGAGGCTCTTGTTTGAGAAAAGGCTGTCAGTGTTTGAAGGCAGGGGGAGAGGTCTTTTTGGTTCTATTGGTGCTTGTCTTATTTGAGGAAGAGATAGAAGACAGAACAAAACTGATGAAACACTGCCCGAAGAGAGCAAAAGAACATGGGTTGAGTCACAGGGAAGACATAACACAGGGTAGAACCGTCTCATGTGGAAACCATTGACCTTATGAAATATGGATGGCGCTTCTGGGACTGAAAAGTGAAGCCCATGCAAAGTGCCTTAAATCTGCATTCTTTCTAATGGCCAGCAGGGGGTGACTCCATTGCCTGCATAGAGAAGTCCAATTGTATGTAAGCTTATGAGAAAATGACCATACTTCTCACTTGATTTATTACCTCAGAAAGCAGTTTCCTAATGACTTTATGGTCTCAGTCACTAGTTTCAAGTCTTCTCCAACATAGCATGATGTTCATTTTGTAAATTATGGTCCCATTTAGAGTAAAATAGGCAATAAAGCAGGGTATGCTTTAAGGCATGGCTACCTTGTGACTGAGAAGTTGCTACCATGTCCTCTGGTTCTCAGTCAGATCCAATCAGGATATCCTCCCCAGCTCCGCCCCCTTGTCCAAATATGGTTGCTTCTGGCCACGAAAAACCAAGATGGCAACAGCTGTAAAATGCCAAACTGGAAAATGGGAGTCCACAAATCAATGGCTGACGTGGTGGGTTGACATGTGCTGAAAACATGAGAGAAGACTGGAAAGCTGGAATGAAATAAATTTAAAAAAAATCTTTAAGCAGAGTAAAAAGGGGTGGCAACAGCAGTAAAATGCCAAACTCAAAAGTGGGAATCGGACAGCTCCTCTAGACGGAAGCATTGAAACAATGTGGTTAAAGTCTCCAAATGACTGAACGGAAATGGAAACCCCTCTACACTATCTTTTCTTTCTGTCACACTCTCAGTCCTTTACTCATCCACACACACGCATAAACTCAAGTCGATCCAGTCCGGAACAGTCCCTTTATCCTTTAGTCCATTGTGAGGAAAAACAGTGCCTGGTATGAATTGGAGCACATCTGTTTTCAGTGTACCAAAGCTAAATCTGATGTTGCTTATTCATTGTGACAAAGTTACACCATACAGACAAGCAGCCATTCAAATGCGTCATACACTCAGAGGACATTTACTGCCACACCAGTGAAAATAATCAAGTGAATTACAGAAGGTTGGCGTTAATTGTTAAATTGTGTTTTTTAAACACTGTTCCAGCTCTATCAATTTCCAGGAAATCAAGTCGACTGTACCAGACTGACAGCTTTTCACCTCCTCACCAACCAGCATACAAACAAATATTAATCATCAGTTTGCCATATTTTGATCGAAACAGATTGGCAGACATGCACTCAGACACAGTGTATGTATGACGCAGACATTGTTTGTTTCATATGTGCCATATGTGACATGTTTTCCGCCTTCAGTTTATCTGAGAGGGAATCATTTTACTCACAAATAGAATATTTTCTCTTGGCTACTGTTTAGCGCCGCTGACGCGATCGCAAGCCAAACTGAGGACATCTCCTTACTTGTTATCAAGACCTGCATAAACAAGCCTGTCAGTATGTCAAGAGAAAAATCACTCACAGGTCCAGTTCTGCTGTAAAACTCCTGTGCTTGCCCAGTGCCAGCACTAACTGCCTAGAAGACTTTATCTCAGTTATAACTTGATATAATTGTGTTTAAGTACGGTTTGTGAATGATTAGATGAGTTTTAGTTCATGCTAATGGAGCATAGAGTGGAAATCCCACTGTGAGTACTGTTGTCACAAGCTGCTGCAGCCTTTTACATTCACTTCAACGCGTCCCAGTCTAGAATCTACATTGTAACACTTACATACTGTGTATGTATGAATGTGTCAGGAAGACTCACTTACACACACTGAGAGGGGGTGATAGACAGTGAAAGAAAGCATTGCACATATCCTGAAATGCCATCTGATGAGTGGTGAAGTGAGACTTTGCATCTGCACTGCACAGATGAAGTCACCGTTGGCCAGTCCCCGTGGATTTAACCCTTTATTGGCACGTATACTCATTCTGCATTGTGGTGTCCATCCTTTATTTTCCTTTACTCTGCACATTTTTGACTTTTTTATTGAGATCGCCTGTAGAAGGATTCCAGCCATTAAAGTTCAGAATTAAAGTTGTGTTTGTGGCTGTTTTTCAGTTACTTGCTATTGGAGTTGTAGAAAAAAAGGCATGCCAATTTCTTAACATGTTTGCTTTCTATCCTCTTTTCCCACAAGGTTCTACAGAGTCAAAATACTATCACCTCCATTGATAAAATACTAGAGACAGGAAAGGCCATATCCCTGACTTTATGCCTACTCCTTTTCTTGCTCTTTTAAAGATTAATTAATCTGCCTAACTGCGCTTAAAATGTAGAGCCCCAGTGACTAATGGTACAACTCTGTACCTTGTTTTCGTATAGTGTTCATAGCTTCATGTGATAGATAGCCGCAAGGTAATTCCTTTATAGTCTGCCAAACTATTGTGTCATTAATTCTTTGATCTCTTTCCATATCCTCCTTCCTCTTTCCTCACTTTTAAGCTCCCTATGTAATTTTTTAGCTTTAAGTTCTCAAATCGTTGATTCTTCAGTGTGTGAAGACTGATTGGAAGGCGTGTTTTCTGCAGGGAACAACCTCGCCAACCCCACAGCTGACTGGGTTTTTATGCAGCCTGTTCTGTTCTCCTGTGGTCCACAGGAATGTGGCTCACATAATGATTGAAAACCCACAACCAAAAGATTTTTCCCATGTATGAGGTTTCGTTTGACCAATGCATGTGTGCCCCTTCTGGCTGCACACAATACAGATGACAGAGCACAGCAGGGGAGATGAAATAGATCACTGTGTGACAGGTGTGATTGCATGTTTTTGCCAAGTCTTATAATTAATGGACCCATTGTGAGAGGAAATGTCTTTTTAAAATGTCACATTTTACAGCTCTAGTAAACTCAAGAGATACTAATCGACTTAAAATGTAAGCATTGCATTTTGTAGACAGTCACCCAGAACCCAGTGACTTAGTTTTACTCCCACGTTGCTGAGAATCACAACTAATAATGGAGATGTTCTGATCAGTGACTGGTGGAACTGTCAGCTATGATTTGGGCCACCGCCAGAGATTAAGAACGTGGTTGGGTCATGGTGTGGGGAAGTAGTTAGCCAGCCTTTTTGTCTCTATTATCATGCTTCCTGAAATAAAGTGGGTGGAGTGGGGGCATGGGGGGGGGGGGGCTGGGCGGCACTCTCTGTTTGATCATTGATCTCCATGACCCCATTTGAAGGGTCTTAATCTCTCAGTTGACCTCCTCAAGGATTTTTTTGAGGAAGGGGTGACAGGGGTGGATGTTGTCTGGGAGCTAGCAAAGGCTGTGAGGATGCTGTGGGGAAAGTGATGGGGGTGTTTTTTCACTTGAGTGGAGATACAGGGGCGTAATGTGCCTGGAAGGTGTGTGGATACACACGTGTGCACATGCACAAGTGTGTGCAAATCTGAGGTATGGAACTTGATGCAAACTGCTTTTATGTTTCTGACTGCTTAACCACAGAAATTCACAACTTGGTAAATTTCGCCATCAAAGTTTACTTAGGCCCAGCTCACCCACGCGCAGGAAGTTTCAGATAGGATTTGTGGTTTTGTTGTCTTGCACAAACTTGCCTTTTGTGTACAGTTTTTGTTGTGCAATTTGCAATTTCCAGTAGGACTGATCTGCATCACATAGTTTAGATAAATAGTCCTCCTACTCTCTATTTTCTCTCCTCTCTCTTTGCTCCTTTTAAAGCCCTTTGAGCTGTAAAATTATTATTACTACTACTGCTACTACTACTACTAGTAGTAGTAGTAGTAGTAGTAGTAATAGTGGTAGTAGTGGTAGTCGTAGTAGTAGTAGTAGTAGTAGTAGTAATAGTGGTAGTCGTAGTAGTAGTAGTAGTAGTAGTAGTGGTAGTAGTGGTAGTCGTAGTGGTGGTGGTAGTATAATTACTATACCTCCATAAAACATAAAGGCACAAAAATATACCAGTGAATTCATTGATATCCAGCTGGCATAAAGGTGATTTTCTGTCCTAACCACACTGACTGAACATGGAGCCTTCCTCTGAGGATGTTCTTCCATCATGCAAATGTCTAACTCTATCCCCAAAGAAGATTTAAGGCTAACTTTCCTTCAGCCTTTGTGCCCTCAAGTCTCCAAAGCACCACTCTCCATGACAATAAGAGGATAACGCTGTCTCTGTCTTCAGGGCTCAAACTGAATGTTGTGACAGGGCAACCAGACTGCACCCTTTCACATACATCCTCACCACAATCATCGGCTTCATAGACTGAACCATTCGTGTTGTCCGTATCCTCATCATGGTGCTAATTGGCAAGGGTCTGTGTGGAATTGGCATAATAAGTTTTTACACTTCAGAGTTGTGTATTTACTTGTTTGCAAGAGTTACTCATTATATCATTTTTTTTTATAAAGGTTAATAATGACTCTTCATGTCCTTTCAGAGCACAGTTTGACTAATATTTTTCAAAATAGTTTTTTGGGGAGTTTTATTTGTCAGTGAACGGTCGAAAACAATACATTGACTTTTCATCAAGAAAAACATTTTCATAAGATGATAAACCCCTTTAACATTTGTGTTGTATTACTTATACCTGGATAGAATCCAGATTATATTTAAAATCACTGTCATTTACACTAATGTCACATATATGCATCTCTATCTATCTCCATCTCTATCATCTGTCTTTGCCCACTATATCTTAACCTTTTTACCCTCAGGGGTGCATAAACTACAGGTTATGAACTTATTTTTACAATATAAAAATGTGAAATTGTTATGAGTCATTGGTATCAGCTGTGAGAAGCAGATAATTTTTGGCTATCTGTACCGGCTGAAAAAATCCATATCATGCATCCCTAGTCTTTGGTTTCCCGGGCTACATCCGGTCCGTCCTCCTCCAGGTCAGGAAGATGTGAATGCACCTGAAAATTGCAAAAATTGCCAGAAGAAGAATAACTTCTGGACTATAGCTTTTAACTTTAGTTACAGCAATAACAGCTACCCTTAGCTATCCTTAACTTGCAACTATCCCAAAACCTAGCACAGACACAAAAATGAATCGTTTTTCAGAATATGAATGAATGTGTATCATCTTCACAGGCTGCAACTCATGCCGCTCTGTCACCAATACAGATCAATGCTTCCTCACCCACACACGTCATTTAGTGGTTGTCAACACACTGTCCACTACCAGACATTAGATGAGGTCACTGTTTGTGACTTATTTCCTAAGCAGTCTCCGTAGTTTATAATCACTTCAGCAGATTAACATCCACAACACCCAAGGGTTGGAGCATCTGAGTGATTCAGGTGGTCCATTTGATTTGATTACAGGGAATAACTCACACAAGGTTGTTTTGAAACAAGTTTTGTGTGTAATGACTTCTGACTAAAGCTGGAACTTCTCTTTGATTTTTGTTTTGAATCACAGTTTTGCAACAGTTATTGAGGTCACTATGTTTTCCTCTCTTTGTAACTGCTCCTTCCTAGTTCAATTAACAACTGATGAGAAGGTCTTTTGGTGCAGCTTTCATGTGGATTGCAAACATTTACCTGTTTTGTGAGGAGAAGATACATCATGACAGGAAGCGCGAAGAGAGGAAGAGATGGGAATGTTTTCATTTGACTGTCTTTGGTATTCAGGCCAGATAATTAAGTCTCTCTTTTAAATTGTCTCTTCTTCAAGACCTCCAGATGTGTCTGAGTGTTGTCAGACAAGGTGTGTCGCTCTGACATGTCCGTCCATGAGCAGCTGTGCGGATGTGCTCATTTATGCGCACACTCGTGGATATCAAACTGTTGTGTTTTACATCAACAAACCTTTTCACCACAATTTCCCCTCCTGGTTGTGTCACACTCCCACACACACCATGGTGTTATGTGGTCAATTCACTGCTCACCCTCAGGAATGCAGCTGCACCCCGACTACACCACACATAGACACACACACACACACACACACACACACACACACACACACACACACACACACACACACACACACACAGACGCTGTGGTCTCCCTCTCCTTTACTGTCTTCAGCTGGAAAGGTTTAAAAAATGAAACTTGCACAAGATTCCTGGGAAGGAAACCATAAAGAATGGATTTGATGTGAAGAGGAAAACCACAGTGCTGGGTGAATTGTGATAATGACAGACAAGACACTTCCTGGCTTCTTGTTTTGAGGGGGAGATACAAATCTCAAACAGTGTTACCTAAGATACTGAGCTTAGCCAGGTATAGAGATTACACTGACGAGGCTGAGGAAAAGGGAGAGGGCCAAGGAAACACAAAGCTGCAAATGAGAACGGCAGTGCCCCAGAACTCCCCTTCTGCTTATCTCTCTGCCCATCGTCTGCGACTCTTATCAACACACCAATTGTATCCAGGCCACGGGTCGTGCCTGTGTTTTAGTTCGTAGCTGTACTTGGTAGTCATGCTGGAACACATTCTTATCGACCTGCCGCATCAGTGATGAGGAATTAATGGACCGCTCCAGACTTTTTTCCTTTTTATTTTTAGACCTGAGGGGCAGTGGTCACCAGACACTATTTGTTCTGCCCTGATTATCTACCTCTGTTAACCCTCCTTTATCAAAATATTTTCGGGGTAACCTCTCTTTCCTGAACCTCATTATTACCATCAGCCTTCACTTCTATGATTGTCCTCCACTGGACTATTTTTTTATTGGCGGTGTTGAAGTCTATTCAATAACCACAAAGCAACCTTGACTGTGGGTTTTCTTTGTGGTCTGTCTCTTGCAGATCTTTACTGGGAGCTCAGATTCAGGATTGGGCATATTTTTTTGTGGAGTGCATCATCATTTAGGATAAATGATCTTTATTTCTTGACCTTCACAATTTCCCATTAGTTGTTCACAGAGATATATAACTCTTTGAGTGCCACTCTGATGTTGTAGTACTGCATTTTTCTTAAGTCACCAGGGTTGTCTTCAGCTGGTACAAGACCTGACCATGAATCAAACATTTGAATAACATTCAGTGGCAGGTTTTGCATTATCCTGTATTTTTTAGGGAGAAAAAGTCCAAAAGAAGTCCAACATATTTAAATCACTCTGGTCATAATGTCTGGTGGAAATAATTCCCTCAGCACATTTGAATTGTTTTACAGGTGGAGTAAGTGACTCTGGAGAAAGATGAAAGTAGTTGATCGTGGAGCCTTATTCCCGGGTCGTCAAATACAGATGCTTTGCATTGGTCTAATATTTGAGTGGATTTTTTCTAGTTTGTCCGGGACATTAAAATATTCTAGGATAAGTGGGTGTAGGCTATATGCATTGGCCTCCACCAGTGTACTGGTGTTGTATTGTTTTCCAAGCTGATTCCCATGTACGCTGTACCAACATTCAAAAGACACAGTCAAACTGATATAATTATGCTCTGCACTCTGTCCAAATCATCCATGTTTTAGCGTCTGCATTCCTTCATGGCACAACCACCTCCAGATGTTCTCCTCCTATACTGTACCCATGTACAAATCTTTTTCTGAAAAGTCAGGGAACCCTCGCTTGGGTTGGATTTCCCCCCATAAAACCACTTTATTTGCCAATGTTTTTCATCTCTTCAAAAGACTTTGACATTGGAGCCCCTCAACAGTGCATTCTGGATAAAACATTAAGGAAACCAGGCCTCACAAACAAACTCTCTCCCTGTCCTAAAAAGACAAATGACAGCTTGAGATATATGACTGTGTAGGTTTATAAAAAAGCAGGACAAAGACTACGCAGGTCCATCACAAGACCAACGTGTTTTCAAGATTTCCTGCTATCATACTTTGCTGAAAGAATATATTCTGAAATGCATCATTCACAATTTTGTGACTGCGATGACTGCACTGTTTTCTGATCTTTTTAAACTGCCTGCCTTTGCCTCAATTTCACACTCTGCTTGTATCTTCATTTTATTCTTTAATTGATTAATTTTTGTGTCTGAGCTTTCTTGTGTCACTGATCTGCGTACATGTGCATGTTTGTACAGTGGAGGAAGTAATTATTTGATCCCTCACTGATTTTGTAAGTTCGCCCACTGACAAAGAAATTAACGGTCTGTACTTTTAATGGTAGGTTTATTTTAACAGTGAGAGACAGAATATCAAAAAGAAAATCCAGATAATCACATAAAAAAAAAAGATAAAACATTGATTTGCATTTCATTGAGTGAAATAAGTATTTGATTCCCTACCAACCATAAAGAATTCTGGCTCCCACAGATTAGTCCTCTCGCTTTAAGAAAGTACTCCTAATCTCAACTTGTTGCCTGTATAAAAGACACCTGTCCACAGAATCAATCAATCAGACACCAACCTCTCCATCATGGGCAAGACCAAAGAGCTGTCTTAGGACATCAGGGACAGGATTGTAGACCTGCACAAGGCCGGAATGGGCTACGAGACTATTGGCAAGAAGCTGGGTGAGAAGGAGACAACTGTTGGTGCGATTATTCAAAAATGGAAGAAACACAAAATGACCGTCAATCTCCCTCGGTCTGGGGCTCCACACAAGATCTCACCTCGTGGGGTATCAATGATCATGAGAAAGGTGAGCGATCAGCCCAGAACTACACGGGAGGAACTTGTTAATGATCTCAAGGCAGCTGGGACCACAGTCACCAAGAAAACCATTGGTAACACACTACACCGTAATGGATTAAAATCCTGCAGCGCCCGTAAGGTCCCCCTGCTCAAGAAGGCACATGTACAGGCCCGTCTGAAGTTTGCCAATGAACACCTGAATGATTCAGAGAATGTGATGTGGTCAGATGAGACCAAAATCGAGCTCTTTGGTATCAATTCGACTCGCCGTGTTTGGAGGACGAGGAATTCTGACTATGACCCCAAGAACACCATCCCCACCGTCAAGCATGGAGGTGGAAGCATTATGCTTTGGGGGTGTTTCTCTGCTAAGGGGACAGGTCAACTTCACCGCATCGAGGGAAAGATGGATGGGGCCTTGTACCGTGAAATCCTGGGTGACAACCTCCTTCTCTCAGCCAGGACACTTAAAATGGGTCGTGGATGGGTCTTCCAGCACGACAATGACCCAAAACATACAGCCAAGGCAACAAAGTGGCTCAAAAAGAAGCACATTAAGGTCATGGAGTGGCCTAGCCAGTCTCCGGACCTTAATCCTATAGTAAATCTGTGGAGGGAGCTGAAGCTTCGGTTGCCAAGCGAAAGCCTCGGAACCTTAAGGATTTGGAGAGGATCTGCGAAGAGGAGTGGTCCAAAATTCCTCCTGAGATGTGTGCAAACCTGGTAATCAACTACAAGAAACGTCTGACCTCTGTACTTGCCAACAAGGGTTTCTCCACCAAGTACTAACTAATGTTTTGATAGGGGATCAAATACTTATTTCACTCAATGAATTGCAAAATAATTTATATCTTTTATTTAATGTGATTTTCTGGATTTTCTTTATGATATTCTGTCTCTCACTGTTAAAAAAACCTACCATTAAAATTATAGACCGTTCATTTCTTTGTCAGTGGGCGAACTTACAAAATCAGTGAGGAATCAAATAATTATTTCCTCCGCTCTATGTGTTTTATCCAAGAGTTGCATCTTTGTTTTCCTGTCCATCCTGCAACCATCTTACCCCCTGCTATGGCAGACATGACTGATCTGCGGGCTTGTCAGGTACCATCAGTGCAAAGCTGGTGCCATGTGACGCCCCCGGCGGCTTGCCAAAAGCTAATTGTGCTAATTGGCGAGCGCCAATCCTGTAACAAGGCTTTGAGGGGTGACCCACCAACACAGATGAAAGCACTCAGATTTGTCTTGTGTCAAGGACTTGCGGGTAATCGGTGCGTCCGCTGACCTGCAGGGCAGGAGGGCAGGACCACAGCGCTGTGGCCAGTCCGTGTATTAAGAGGACGAGGATGGGCGACATGAACTAGAGGATCCATCCTCTGGGTCCTCCCAGACCTAAAGTTCAGGAGATTAAAAAATACATTATTAGCTGCTTGTGTCTGAAACTAACTTTCTTCTTAAATCCCTATTTTATTATTATTATGATTTTCATGGATCCCCTTTTTGACGGTTCCACATTCATTTTTGTTGACATAATTTCTTTATTTCTATTTTGGTAACAGTTACTCAGGAATATGCACACATACATCTATAAAACCTGGCATGGCCGTAGACCACTTCCTTAAAATCCAAACCTGTCATACGCTGAGTTGTGTGTTTCTGAGGTCAGGTCTATGCTTTGGTCTGTGGAAACAGTGGAGTATATATAATCCAGTCTCAAGGATTGATAGATGAGCCCAGAAACCAGACAGAAACTCTCCCAAGAGATTTACCAGTCACCAGGTCATTTTACTTTTGCAGCTTTAGTTGTCTGATAGCCTTAGCTTGGGGTGGGGGTGGGGGGTGTTTGGTGTCTACAGTGGAGAATCGGTTTTGAAAAAAACATATGCCTCTATTTGTTCCTTCAGCTGATTGTTAGTTGTCTCAAGCTAATTCTAGCGGTTGTAACACCCTATTTATAAAAATCCTTTAGTCAGGTTTCACACTGTCTGGGAACGCATTTAAGGGTTTTCACAGAGCACTCAGAAAGCCTTGTGCTGGATTGTCTGTCCTCATGTATCAAGACAAGTCTGACCAAAGACATTCAGTTGGCTGTGAATGTGTTGAGAAAAAGAAATGTAGGCATGATAGGGAAATGCTGTCTGACAATCTGCCAGACACTCGGAAAGAGCGGCGAAGTCTGACAGTTTTGTAGATGTTTGAAAGATAAGAAGACTAAATACCAGTCTGTAAGATTAATCAGGCTGTGGAGATGTAGTCAAGACTCGGATGGGAAGTGTGATCTGTCATTTCAGCACACTTTCACCTTTTATTATTGAAAGGTAGCGTGCAAACAAACAGACTCTAAATCCTTAAAAGACCAAATGTTCAATGCACCATACCTGGAGTCAAGCCACATGCTGTGATCACTGTGAAACATTTAAAGATTTAATGCACGACTCAAATTTAAGGGTCAATGGTTTCATGATTCACACTGTAGCTTGCAGTCCCGCTTGACATCATGTGACATCATTTGACTCATGCTAGGCAACCTTGATTGGCACTTTATAGTGCAAAGCCAGCATGCAATCACACACATGCATGCACACACACACCACTAAACTTTCTGTTTCCCGTCAGTTCTCTTCAGCCCCGCAGATATTCTGGGACGGCTTACTTTCCCGATAGGGGGCAGCCCAGAACCCTTATAGCCAGTTTCTTTACTCCACTGAGTTGGGATGACTCACTTGGAAATCATGGAGTCAAGGTGTTGCTTGTTTTGTGGGAGTTTGATGTCTGACCTTCCCTGTCAATGAATAATGTAGCAGTCTACTCCTCGACATGTATTTAGTTTATCTCATCTATGCAGTGTAGGTGGTATTATAGTTACGGTAATATACTGGCACTTAGCCAGAAGGTTTTGCGATCTTAACAACAATGGTGTGGCTCACTGTACTTTACTGTATTTGATTAAAAAAAAAAGTTACATTTTATCACAGATTAAAGAAACCTCAACTGTCAGTGATCTGAAGTTTTAGAAGATTTAATTAAATGTTGAATCTAAGTGATTGAAATGTATTTTACTACTTTCCTTTGTACTGTAATCAAGTGTGAAATACAATATTACCTAATTGCAGCAGATTTTTTTTCTGCATACCTGGGTTAAATGATGTCTGGAACTTGATACATCCCTGTACCCCAATTCCATTCAGCCATCACCGTGCTGCTCGGCACTAAAATGATGTTCTTTTCACTCAACTCGAATGGCGCTGGATATTAAAATGTAACAAAGCAGAAGAATCAATCAGTCAAGAGCGGTGAGTTTTGGTTGCCCTTCGCTGAATTGAAAGAAAGATCAAACACAACTCCCCCTTTGACTTTGTTACACCTATGACAGCACACGTTGGAGGGGTTAAAGTGTGTGAGCCAGAAATCAAATGAATGCACAGAATACTTGGCAGATCACTCTTCCCCAGTGCAATGTAGCTACATGAACATGTAAACTGTCTGAGTTTTGCAGACATTGCTGCAGGGCAGAGGGAATTACACTGTCACACAGAGGATATGGAGCTGCCGTGATATCCTCTTGGCACATAGTTGAAGACCATCCAGGTGGAAATTGGTATGCTCTGCCAAGAGGGAGGTTAGGAGTGAGGTAGTTGCGTGGGAGGTGCTCATCTGCATCGGCAAGCATTGTCTTTCATGTAAACAGTCTAAAGGTTTTGAATGTTGTAGCTGTCAAAGGGAGAAGAGGTGGTTTGTGATGTTGGGTGTGGAAGCAAGCACATGTTAAGGCTTGTTTGCACGTGTGTGAGGTTTTGCACACCTGTACATTTTTTGGATTAATAAAATTGCGCACATCTGTCAGCACTGCAGTTATGCCACACAGCAGGGACACATGTCAGTGAGATCTAGTTGGTATATTTGCCTGTGAGTGAAAAAAGGAACTGCTTTTCAACAAGTATTAACTCCTTTCAGAAAAATATGAACTTACTCTGAAGACATTTAAAAAGGCCTGATAGTGGGGTTTTGTATTTTTGCATTATGGCCACAGTACATAACCTCATGTGTCCAGTCACTCAGAAGTCAAGTTCAATGCCTTTTCAGTTTCTGTCTTCAAAGTTAGTGTGAATGATTTCATATTTATATATACCATCTATATTTTGAATCTCTTCTGAACTGTTTCAACTTAAAATACTCTCTTAATGTTACTGAAGACATACTCAAGTGATTGCACCATGTATTACAGGTTGTAACTATCAATTAGATGACAGGAGAACCGTGGGAAAGCATTACAGTAAAAACTTGTTACACTGCCAGCGTCTCTAACGTTAGAGTTTGAGGGCCCTCAGCTGGTACAACAAGTTCAGTTGCATGATGTATCCAGAAATTGTAAGCCTGCAATTGAAAAAATCTACTCAATAATTTTTAACGACAGTGTTTGCTTGAGAGTTTCTATTGATAGAAACACAATTTTTTCTTCATATATAGGCTTAAAAGATGGTCTGGTAGTGCTTCCTAATTTGGTCTGGTTGAGTTTACTTTCTCTTCCTTAAAGGTTTTCTGTTTTTCAACCCTTTCAAGAAAAAGCCTAATCAAGTGGCTATAAATGATATACTGAGTGCAGTGTCTAAAGAGTATGAAGGATGATTAAGAAAGACTGATGGCATTTTTAAGCATAACTGAAAGATCATTAAACTGATGCTGAATAAACCAGCTTGACTGTTTGACCATAAAATTGAGCAGATAATGTGAGTAAATCATTGCCTTGTTTTTGTCTCTCTCTAAAATTTTAAAATTGGCACCCATCCACATTCTTGCACTTTTTGACTTAATTTCCAAACATGGACAGAAACAATATTGAACAACCCTATTCAGTATTAGTGAGGAGGCACAAACATTAGCTTCTGCACCAAATAACATTTTTTTGCTTCTGTATTAGTACTGAATAGGGTTGTTCAATATTGTTTCTGTCCTGTAATACAGAAGCAAAAAAATGTTATTTGGTGCAGAAGCTAATGTTTGTGCCTCCTCACCAAACACGTCTGGGAGTTCTGATTCAGTCTTTTGTCAAAAAAAAAACAAAAAAACCCACCATTCTTTCACACTCATGCCCCAGCCAAAGCTGGTAAACAGCCATGGCCACCCTGTCTGCAGACACACTGAGGCACATTTAATGGCTCTGAAAAATTTTAGCCCAAAAATGGAGATGTGACTGGCAGAATTTGGCAGCCAGGTGTTTTGAGCAGCACAATCCTGCCTGGGTATGATTAAAGCCTCAGCATTATCGCAAACATTCTTCAAGCGAGATAGCATATCATGCTAATGGGGTTACTGACCCACACCCACTACTGCTTTCTACTTACTGAGTGTATGCAATTAACCAGTTCTCACATCACTTCCAGTTAGTGGATAGGTTGGGTAGAGTTGCTTGCTACATATAGGTTTTGATGACAAATAATCAAAATTTGTTCCTATATTTAGAAAGACTTTGAGTGTGGTCTAAGTGCATGTGCTTTTTGTTTTCATTTGACCAGTACACATGGACCCCACACACCCTTGGGACTAAAATGTGATCTGTGTCTGGATATGCTATTTGTATAACCATTAATCCACCCACGCCACGTGTGTTTACACATGTTATTTATGTGTTGTGTTGTCTGCATGCTGTCCGCATTGTGATCGTGTCTCGCTTGTCATGCAGACCAAAGAACAAAGGTGAGTGTGGTGAGCAAGAATAGACCAGGCAGATGTAGGACATAAGACATGATTAGACGTGCTACCAGTACTGGGTTATTTGACTCACAGTAGGAAACAGAATGATTTATTTTTAGCCATCCACACTATAGTAAGGAAAATTAGTGATGACTGGCGGCAGACAGGGTGTGTGAGCAATGCTTTGTGGAGTCAGTGCAGGAAGTACTGTACAGAGCGGCTGTGACACAGGAGGTAGAGCAGGTCAGCCATTTATCGGAAAGTTGGTAGTACGAGTTCCAGATCCCCCAGCCGCCTAAGTATCCTTGGGCAGTATACTGAATCCCAAATTACTCCCGATGGCTGTTCCATCGGTGTGTGGGAAGTGTTGTGAAGCACTTTGAGTAGTAAGTAGTCCAGAAAATGGCTATATAAATTAGGGGTCGATATGGTTTATGATTATTCGTAATCCAGGAGATGGATAACTGATAATTGGAACCGATCCACATCTACAGGACAATAAAAATCGTATTCTCAAAGTTAAGAACTAAACTAGTACTGCACTTATGTACAATTTTGAGGTACTTTCCATTTTCAGTTTTCTGCTACTCAATACTTTCACTCCACTCCATGTATCCAATAAATTTAGCTATTAGTTACTTTGCAAATTCAGTTTGTCAGTGCTGATTGGCTGTTACTCATAATATCAGATAGTAATGGGGACACTGAGACCACAGAGTGGCAGAGAAAGGATGCTGCATCAGAGCAAAAGTGCTACATTTATATGTATTTATTTTATCAGCAATCGGACACATAAAACACTAGATAATCGATACCGATATTCGGAAAATGCTGAATATTGGCCTCGAAAATTGGCCAGACCGATAATCGGTCTACCCCTATTATAAATGCAAGTCCATTTGCCAAGTTAATTTACAAACCCCCAAAATTGGCAGCATTGGACATCATATGACAGATGATCAAAAGTTATCATCTCTTCATCAAAAAAACCTGATCAGATCACCGTTACTTCAGATTTTTTCCCCTTTAAGGTGTTTTCAGTCTCCCATGGATTTAAATTCTGCAGACACATTAAACTGCAAAGACATAAAAGGAAAACTGTTGTGATATTGCTTGCAAAATTTCTGTCAAAGCTGAGTTCCTGACATAATTACTACGTTTAGCTCTTTGAACTATTTGAACTGAAAGTCCAGAGGATCTGAAAAGCTGACGAGGGACCTCCTAAACTCCTAAACTGCCACTTAAACTCAGCCAGCATTAATCTTTTTCTCCTAAGTCACTCCCACACACTTTTCAAGGCCGGCCCATCGCTGTTTGTGGTGCGTGCTGCATTGAGCAGTTTCACTGTCGCAGCTCGATTGTTCGTCTTAATCGCTCAAAATGACAGATGAGTCCCCTGGGCTGTCTGCACCACATGAGACACTCCTCCTCAGCTTCCTGTGATCAGGGTTACCCTCCAAAAGTGCTTTAGAGCAACGCCAAAAGAAGACGATATGACATGATTATCCTCACAGATAATTTAAGGTTGTATAATGTCTTAACTTCACCACATCTTTAATCGAATAGATTCACCGAACAAATCTTTACAGTCACCTCCATTTAGAAAATGTCAACAAAAAACGCTTTGATGGCAGCTTACATAGTCAAGATTCATAAAATAAAGCGACACGTCATGGCATGTCCTAGCATCGTATTTTTAACTCTTTCCTTCTCTGATGCAAAGAAAATAATTTCCCCCACATATAACACAAGCACAAGTTTTTAAGCTGTGACTTCAACTGAGTTTGACCCTTTTTTTTCATCCACAAACCTTCCCCTCTGGGAACAGTTCGATGCTGTTCGTTGGAGCTGATGTGGGTGGTGTGAGCCATGCAACCCTGCCACCCTGCTCCAGTGTCCTCGTCTGTCCCTGTCTGGCCTGCCCACCCCTCCACCTCCCTCCCGCGGTGTCCTTTCTGAGGGCCAGCTCCTCTGAACCCAAACAACAGTTCCATTTGTTTTGCCAGGGCTGGGAATGCACTCAGCCATCTTTAGCTGTGTTTCTGCCAGCCCCACTGGATGCCAAACCTGTGGACCTTACTCATATGCCAGCTCTTCCTTTTCTTTTACTTTCTTTCACTTTGTCTGCCTGAGTTTGTGGCAGTGCCAATTTCTAAGTCAGTGGTGAAGGGTCCTGAGAAGGGACTATCTGTGTGGCTATGTGATAGTGGACCAATCTCACTGTGTACGCCACGATCCAAGTAGAATTAATGAAAGACAACACACTTCACTGACCTGAGTGAATGTCTGACAAAATATGTTGTAGATTAGTGATGATACATAATAATATTACCTCCACCGTGGAGGTCATGTTTTCACCTGCGTCTGTTTGTTTGTTGTTTTTTTCAGCAAGATTACACAGAAACGGATTTCCTCGAAACTTGGATAGAAAATGGCTCTCGGCCCAGAATAAACCCCATTAACTTTTGGTGCAGATCATGATAAAGTGCCGGGTCCTGGAATTTTTCCTCACTTTCTTTAACATTGCAAGATAGAGGTTTTTCAACATTTTAGTACATTTCTTGGGAAGTAGTCCATGGATTTTGATGAAAAGTATAAATAAAGTATATTTTCAATTTGCTAAATTGAGTTCTAATTTGAACATTTTCTGGTTCAGTAGAACTCAGTTTTGCTCATATGACACATGCACTCAGAATACATCCAAAGTAAAGAGAAGATTAAATATAACACTTACACTTACAATTTTGTTTAAGCCTGGGCTCTAGTGTTCTTAGCATGTATACTTTACATACATAAATTGCTAGATATTGTTCAGAAAGAAAAAGCTCTAGATCATCAGTCACATGTATTGTGGATATACAAATTGTATCATTTTCATTTTACATTATTTGAAAAATTATCATTGTCAGAAACACATTTCTTTATTTTTACAGCAGTGGTGTTTTTTACTTGAGCGAGTGAAGAAACAAGTAATGGTTATATTTTCTCAACTATTTGCATTTGAGCAGCCACTGCTCATTGGAGGCAAATAGGCCATGGACTAGACGTGAATGCCTCAGTGCTCAACACTCCTCCATCACCGTTGTGTGCAAGACGGATGAGTGAGTGTATGTAAACACTGCATAGTGTCCCAGCATTGCTCACGGAGCAGAACCAATGTGGAAATCTTGCTCTTGAAGGACTTAATGAAACACAAGTAGCTGATAGCAATCAGTCAGTCTCAGAGATCCGGTTGTGACCATCACTTCAAACAATCCCTGATGCCGATGTGTTTACTCAGAGGAACAGTGTGTAGAAGTTATGGAACAGGAACAAATGAACAGATTGTACCTATATCTCCTCTGTGAAGCACAGGGTTCAAGTAGTTAGTAGTTACTAAGTTTGTTCTCAGGTTTAAAAAGATCATGATGTTCTTTGTGGTCATTAGACTTTTCATGACTGGAACACCAGAACTCAAATCTTTTTCTAGATTTTTCTCTACAGCAGGTTTCAACTTTTCAAATTCAGGCACGTTAGTGGCTTCTCTGTCGACAAACATGACAACAGAGAAAGTGGGAGAAACGGTATGACCGTGGAGTGCTTCCACGGCTGGGCGGAGAGAATGAAGAAAGGGGAGTAATCTGCCCTGTCTGGTACATTACCCATGAATGAGGCCTGAGCTCGTGAGGGGACTCATAGAGGATGCACTCTGGCCTTAGGACACAAAGAGAGGGCATGGCCAGTCACTTTGTAGCACTTAAATTCACCACTCCTGCTTCCACACATCATTCACTTCAGTCATTTCTGGGCTTTTTGTAGATTCGTTTTTTGGATGCAGTTCACATCCTCAACAAGTGGATGACCCTTGTGCGCTTTAACAATCAAATCTACATGTAATTTCTTAGAAGGCTTCAAAAAATTCCTGTTACTTCCACAAAACCCTCAATTTCTTCAGAGAAAGCTCAGAAAACATATAAAGACATTACCAGCAGGGGAACCTTTATGTCATGTTGTAATTTTTCTTCCCCTGACCTCAGTGTCAGACTGAGACCGAGCATCACTTACTTTCTTTTCCCTCAAGTTCTTATCTATGTCAGTGGGCAAACACCCTGTAAACAAGTGGCCATTTGATCCCCGTGCCCCATCTCTCTCCACTTTTAGAACCAAGTGGCCTCTTCATGGGGATGTCCCGGCTGGCATGGGTGTGTCCAGACTTGTCGCACAGGCTTAGCCCCCCTCCCTCTAACGACAGAGGCACTCCCCATGAATCATGGAGATGCCTTAGAATGGATATGCTCATCTTTCAAGTAAATTGAGCAGCGTTATCCTCTTGGCCTTATTCTTGACAACAGTTACCATGTAGGAGATCTGATTATAGCCCCATACGAGATGATCGTGTTTAATCTGCGGTGATGATGTCATGAACACAAGAGATGGCCATGACCTCAGTGTGACATGTTACTGTGCCTGACTTAATCCAAGGCACCAGCAGTGAGTGTAGGTCTGCATTCGTGTATTATGATCTCATGACATGTAGGATTCCAGTTTCCTTGATCTGTACCTGAAGTATATCATTACAGGTGATAAAAATGTCCGAATCAGTAGGAATCAGAAAAAAGAGACACAGTAGTCATGATACTTAATGTACCTTAAGTACTCTACAATGACTGAGTGCATGTGATGCCACATTTGAACTACAGTAAATGATTGATAATGGCATGGTACTTTATAGTCTGTTCTACACATTAGTGTATTACACATGAGTGTGATTACTGTAAGAAAGCGGTATTAAGGTAGCAAAGCAATGCTTCATGCTGTTCCTTTTATGTCTGATAATCCGTTTGCATGCACAGCTATCATTATTCTACGTTCTTCTCATGGATCGTCCACTGATCTTTTGTCATGATTCATATTTTATATTTTATTTGTTTTCATTTAAACTGTAAAAAGAGGTGAGTTACAGGGTTCATTCTTGGGCCAAAATGGATTCACAGGTAATCCCAGATGTAAGGGTCATAAAACTGCCACAATCGTCGGGTCATATATAAATTCATATTTTTGAAAGGAACATATTAGGTTGCACGTCAGGCGGTGATGCATTTTTGGCATTCAGATGAGCAGCTTTGGACTGTTTAAGTAGATTTGATCTGCCTCAAGACGATGCACCGAGACGTTTTAAGATATTTTGTTCTGCAGTGCAACACAACTGCAACACAGACATTGACTGCAGACAGTATTGTGTGGGACTTGGCAGACACCCCCTGAAGCGTCTTTTGAAAAAGGTTACCTTGTTTGCCCCTTGAGCTATTTTCGCTCTGCCTCTCTGTCTGGACTCGCCAGTCTGTGAAAATACTCCTCACTAACCTTACCTCCTCCTCCTCTCTCCCTCCCTGCCTCCCTCTCTCATGTCTGTCATGACATCACCAGCATCAGGTATCCAAAGCAGACGGCAGTAAACGGGCATTTGTTTAATAAGCATTATTAACACACCTGCTTTGCAGCGCATTCCTGATTACACGGTCTAATGGGACGGGCACTTCAAGTAGGATTAGTCGAGCCTGGGGGCCTACACCTGAATCTCAGAGCTACTCTAATATGCACACATCTCCTAACAAAAAGGGCTGCAGAAAAGTCTATTGTAACCCTGCTCTGACAGTGTGTTTGATCAACGGGTTTACCCATACACACCAAAGGCTGTGATCCTCCCTCTAATATTTGATTCAAATTGAAAGAAGACAAAATTATGACTTGAAAGACTAATTCTTACAGAAGCCAAAATGTTGTCTGTGTGTACTGAAAACATTGTAGTTACTCCCATAACACAGCGAGTTAACTGTGTAGTTGCATGTCAGTTTTATAGTCCCTGAAACAAATGAAGTCAAGTTAAATAACTGAGTATCATACTTAAAGTGATCTGAAGCCAAATGGTTGTGTTGTCCCAAAGCCGCGTGGCTGGTTAACCCATTTAAAGTAATTCTGTGTTTCCATTAGCTAGCTCCTGCTTTCTCCTGTCATTTTGGGAAAAAATGAAACTACACTACATACATAGTTAACTTGCTGAGGATTTTACCAGTGTTGCATCTGCTTTGGTGTTTCTGTGGTGAACATTGTTTTTTAAATAATCACCCCCTTATCCAAAATGTGATCAAAGTTTTGCTGAGCCACTGTAATGTACACCAGAGTCAAAATCCTAATGATGTGTTTGTTTTTGGTAGCACATGTTTTGTCATGCCCGAAGTGCAATTTGTCCTGTTGCTAAGTGCAAATATGAAAGAAAATCTGTCTCGTTTCCCACACACAACATTATTCTTTCCAGTCCCCAAGTGGGTGGTGGTAATTGTTGTCAATTTTGCCTCTTAAACTGTGGGCACAGCACATAATTGTCTCGGTACCACCGACATGTACCAGATTTGCAAAACCACCTATTCATCCTTTTTTTATCGTTGTGGATACGTGAGCACCGACTGAAAGCATTTCCCCCGGTGTGCCATGTTGTATTATACCATGAAGGAGTTGTGGGCTGGTAGTATGGCTTGTTTTTGGTGTTGGTTGGCAGATTGGAGGCAATTTTGGAACCAGGCAGATATAAGTGTTAACTTTATCATATTTTGATTTAAAAAAAAAAAAGAAAAAAAAAAAAAAGGTTTTTTACGTAACACAAAATTACAAAAGCAGTTTACTTTAGATGAGTGAATCCGTATCCCTGCATGCATCCTTCTTGCACATGGCATGTTATGACAGTCTTGAAGTCTAGTCACTGCCCCTCAGGTTTAACCAGTGAATGCGAGGGAACAAACAAAATGTCCAGGGATATGACTAAGCCCGCTAAGACCTAATGAGGGCTAATGGTGAAATGTGAAAGGTCTCTGATGTGATATGACCAGAATGACCTTACGTGGGTTAGCTCGCAGGGAGCCTGCCTAATGTCTGCATCCGCGGCATGACCAGTCCTCAGCGCTGACATCCTCTCAGAACACTCTGCTTCTGCTGATTAGATTCGGGCACTTACTGGAAGTGAATCAAATGATTTTGGGTGTTTGACAAGCAGCTGTGGCATCGATTCCATATGAAGGCTGCGGGTAGTTCTGCTTTCTAAGGACATGGATGCAGATGCACAACCAGAATACTTTTTCCTTTGCTTTTATTCTAGGGAAAGGTCACAAATCTTTTATTTTCCAATACATGGATAAAGATGTTAAAAGCTTTTCTCCTCCTTCCTGTTCTCTTTAAACAACTCCTTTAGTGTTTATTGTGCAGAAGGGGCTTTCCGCTATACAACATTTACAATATTGTTTGCTCTTTTCTCTGGTAATCCTAGCCTGTGGAAAGATAGTCTGTTTATCACCTGTGAAAATGAACTGTCAGTCATTGACAATGGAGAGGATGGCATTCCAACACTCACAATTACTGCTGAAAACTGAATACATCCGTACAATGGCATGTTTAACGGAAACGTTTATGTGTAATGATCTCTTGTAATTGAGGCCTTTTGAAGTAATGCAAGGGTGATGAGAGGCTTTATTGTTTACCTGACATACACACCAAACAGTTACAGTACACTCACACCTCCAGTGACTTCACCACAAAAAATAATAGTGGAAGAAGTACTAGATCTTTTACTTTATTTACAGTAGCAATGCCACAATTGAAACATATTCTGTTACAAGTAAAACTCCTGCATTCAAAATCTAGTAAAAGTACATAATTATCATCTAGAAAAGCCAAATAAATTCTGTCATTGCTACATAAGTATATCTATACACTGAGATTAACACTGACGCAGTGATATGTAAGCAGCATATTTATACTATAGCTATTTTAATGTAAGGCTAATTAAAAAATTTTTTTTATCCTGTTAGCTTACTGTGGTTTAATTTACTGTTTGACAATGCATTGCGTGTTATAAGCTCATTGTAGATATTTGAAATTTGCAAAGTAACTGGTAACTACAAGTACCATATAATAAATACACCAATTTTACACATTTACAGGTCTTGAGGAGTACTACTGCATATGTGAAAAAAGTAGTATAAAGCCTTTTGTGGCTCCAAAGGAAGCTGCATGTAATCAGATAAATTAACTCCCCTTATGTCGCTGGAGTGGTTAAGTTGCATTGTGGGTAATGTAGGAGCCAGGTTTTGAAAAGGAAGAAGAATGTGTGGGATAAAAAAGGTAACAATTCTGGTTCTGCTGTATCGACTTTAATCAATTGTTTTCAGACTGTCCATAATGAGTCCAACAGTGGTTTACGAGTGCAAACCAGACCAGTGGACTGCTTTTCAACACGTGGCACCTACATTACCCACTTAGCCACTGAGTGACATCACTGGAGGCAATTTATCAGATTACATGCAGCTTCCTCTGGAGCCACAAAAGGTTTTATACTCTTTTTTTTTTTTTAACATATGCAGCAGAACTCCACAACACCTGCAAACACCCATTCACATGATGTGTGAAATTGATGGCGCTACCCTTAAATGTAGTAAATGTACTAAATGTACGTTGCAGTCCAACTGGTCTGAACAGACCCAAAAGGGTCTTAATAAAGAAAGATGAAAGCATTGGAACGGCAGCCAGACAATGAAAATGAACAGCTCTTTGTGCAACTAAACAAGCCACTGCCAAGTTTTGGAACAGCTCCAACTGCCACAACAATGCTCACTCAGCAAACTATGCTTTATCTGCTTTGATTTGATTTGACTTTGATTTAGTAATTTATGTGCGTTTGACTCGTATCCAAAATGTAATAATTAACTCCCCACGGGGAAGGCCTCACTTAATCACTTGGAGGTAATTTGCCGATAACATTGGAGAAGAGTTCTTTCTCAAGGCTCTCACCTCTGAGTAAGTTTTAGGTACAGTAAATGTTGCACAACAACATATACAGTTACCGTAAACCGAAAACCTCAGAGGCATTTCGTTAGCGTCACGAATGCCTCATTAATCTGATGAGTGTCATTTAATTGAAATGTTTAATTTAATTTAATGAATCATGAACAGCACGTGCAAAAGTTTTATTTATACTTTGAATGTCACTTAATCTTCACAACTGTATCATTAAACTTTTTTATTCTACAGCCCTGGTTCTGTAGAAACTGGTTCACACAAAACAAAATAATGGTACGGTCTGATTTCAATCTATCACAGACAGCTTCCTTGTTGTCTTTTGTTTAATACACATTCAGGACATTTGTTTAAACAAGTGTCCTAGATCCTTGGGTTTGGTGATAATGATTTTGAACTTCCCAGCATAGCTCTGACAGTCGGTGACGGTTTGTGTTTCTAACGGAAATCTCAATGAAGTGATAGTATGATTATCTCTTTCAGTTTAGACATTTGTTTGACTCACTGATTTATTAAAGGAGATGAATACAAACACCATGAACTGGAGACATTTCTCGCTGTCATCATGTAGAGGTTCGCTCGCCTTTGAAAGCATCGCCTAGGCTTTCCTCACAGTGGATCATTGGTACCAATTAACCGTTGTTCTACACTGTAACACTTACCAAATATACAATTGTATCATATCATTTCAGCATGTAGTTTATAAAATTGTAAATGTCATACAGAAAGTAGAGGCCCCAAATTGACACTGACATGTTTAATGTTACGGCAGTAGATTCACATGCAATTAGGGAAAATTTGAAAATACAAATATTGCCCAGGTATCCAGATTATTGTAATACTTGTAATACTCTTGACCGTTGTAATACCTGGTTCATGTGTGTTCATGTCTTCTGCCATGTACAAGCTCCATGCAACGTTATGATGATGATAACATACATAGAGTGATTTAGTGATTTAGCAATATCCAAATTTCCAAAGTAGAACTGAACAAAACAAAACGCAAAAATCTGTCCATAGTTAGTTTAATACATTCAACCTGTCCTGGCCAAAATATGACGTCTGCACACTGCAACACATTTGTTTCTGTTTCTGTAAGAAACATGAACCAAACTCAAAGGTGTTTAATAAAAGTTCTGGATGCACTCAGGCAATGTTAATGCACTGTTGGACAAAACCAGTAACAGGCTAATAAACATATTGAGCAATCCAGAGAATAATTGAAACATAAAAAATTCACAGAACCATGTCTTAATTATACATGCTTTATTTATTTATTTATTTATTTATTTATTCAGTTTAGTTTAGTTTATTTGTTTGATGTGTGTCCTAGCTCCAGGCCAGGGAAAGCCCACAGTTTCATGAAAATAGAAAGAGAAAACAGAGCTGTGTATGTTGTGGGTTATTTGTGTGATGATCCATGGGTCTGAAGTTTTGAATGCATTGGGCTGCCTTGTATTGAGCTTTGGTTTTATTGACCAGAAATGTTAACATCTAATAATAATCAGTTGTTCCTGCTTTCATTGTGATTCTTCATTCAAAATGATCTCCCTCAAAAGACTCTGTCTGTCTCTGTCTCTCTACCGCCTGTGAGTGTGACGACTAACACACGTCACATGTCCCCCGTTTGCCTCTCGCTCAAAGAAAACACAGACTGGGCTCTGTGTACTCGCTGCTCGTGTGCCGACTAAAAGGGTCTGAGCACTGTGAAAGATATTCGTAAATATGTTAATCGGTTCTTTAAAAAAAAAAGATACTGCAACACTTGCTCTCAATGTAAAGGGAGTCGATACCACAATGTTGCAACTGACTCTGTTCATGATGTATATGCTGTAGCACTAGAAATGAGTTGCATTACTATTATGTTAAATTCATTATTTTTATTTTTAAAAAAGACCAATCCAACATTTGTTGGTGGTAATAAATTGTCACTTGAAAATTTTTCTCTGCATAGTCATTTACATTTCTATACATAGGACATTACAGTGTTCACTTTGTCACAAACCTTTTCAACAAACACTTTTGAGTTTTTCTTTTGTTATGCTGTCTGTCAAAAGGCACTGTTATTAAGCAGTGCCTGATTTTCAAAACCTATTAATGGAGGAGCAGATGTCTACCTTTTTATTTTAGGATGTCTTCTTCCACACAGTTACAAAAATACAGTGTTATAATTATGTATATGTAACCTTTATTTAACTAGGAAGTCACATTAAGATTAAAAGTGCGGGTCAAAATAACAGAATCAAGGACATGAATAGACAACATCAAATCAAGTCATAATAGCAGAAGTAAGTACAAAAATACATTTCATACTACAGTGTGTAGACAGGGTAACAATATTTAGGCATGAATGATTGCGGTTTTATGTCACATGGTAAAACAATACATAATATTGGATCCTGTCAAGGCTCACATTAATTGACTGCATTTGACTAAGTGCATCAGCTGAATATATCCAATTATGTGCGTCATGACTAATAGCCATAATGACAGTCAAAGATAATAGCTGTGTGAAAAGATTTGTAAATGATGGCTAAACTGGTAATTGGATAGATTGGTTGATTTATCAGAAATGCTCTTTAACTATTGTAGTAATGGCCGAAGTTAGTAAACAGTGACTAGTTTGAAATATGACGCATCGCGTTCCTAGCCACATAATGTTCTTACTCACCCTCGACAGGTGGTAGACATCCAGATGGCTACTTGAATGTTACATCCGATAGACCACTTACTTTTAGCTATTAATTAGTTTAAATGTTCTCTCAGCATGTAGCACGTAGGTAGTTATGCTCCCAAGTATGTAATGCGATGCTGCGTGTCCTGCCCTGCACAACTTATGGAGCTCAGCTCATGCTGAATCTTGTCTGCCTTCTTTGCACCTTCAATATATAGCACATAAATGTGAGGAGATTTATTATAATTGTTGGCACATGATCTGGCAGCCATGATCAAAACAGGTAATTTGTTAAAATTGAGGCTTTTAAGATGATTGAAGATAGCACCTCACACAATGACAGGCAGCAGATATGCATATATATCATGTTTTGGTAACCATGGAGTTGTAGAAATTTCTCAACCTTGTTTGGACTTTTATGAAATTCATTAGAGGGATTGTACTTTAATCTACCAAGGCGCTTGACCTTTATCCTAAATATATGGAAATACTGGACTATTGTTTCAGAAATTTTGACCTAGAAGTTCACTCATCTATAAGCACTTAATAACACAGTTTAAATAAAATGACAGCCTGCAGGCCAAGAGAAATCAATTTTAACAAAGTTATCTACTCTGTAAAAACAAGGGGGAGTTGCTGTTGAAAGATTTGTTCCTCATGCTCAGAATAACATTGTTCTGATGTTCAGCTGTTAAAGACTGGCCCAAAGAAGTCCCATAGGTTTTGCATTCCTCTTGTAGCTGGAGCAGTTATTCTATTTTCAGTGTCCATTGCAGTCACTTGACATTGCAGAAAGTGCGATGATAACTTTTGATCAAACTGTGTCGGGAGCCGGAAGTGGCTAGTCAACCACTGTCCTCTGTCACATTTTGCACATGGTGAACTTGCAGGTCTTGGCACTCATTGGGTGGTGGCTGTGCTCAGTGACTCATGTGGCGCCCAGTGTCTGAAACTTTCGTCAAACGTCTGGCACATGGTGTGTGTGTCATTGTGGCCTGTGACGCTGGTGGCTCTAAATTACCCAGTGTCTGCTGATTGGTTGTGTAGAAGATGAGGCACAGGTAAGGGCCAATCAATGGACGAAATGAATGAATGAAACAATGAACAACACAGTGTGACCAACTCTGCTACCAAATGGCTCTATCTAACTTGTTAAGAGCACCCTTACAATACCTTGCACTTGCGTCATTACTGAGTGGAAATGTCTGGTTATTGCCAGCTCATTTAGAATAATCAACAGGATGAAAGTCGTACATCACTCACAAATAAGATGGTTAAGTGATGTTTTAGTTTTAAGTTTTCTTTGGAAATACTTCTGTTAGTTGCTTTTTAACAGGAATGTTGCTGGTTTTACTTTTAGTTTCTTCTAGTTTAAAATATCAGAAAACTACTCAGTTATTGACTAAATACAAGGAGGAGGATGATTCTTATTGTAACTTTCCTTTAATCTCTTTGAGATTAAGAGAGATGTGAGTACAGCAGGAGAAATAAAGAGATAAGACACTAAACATCCCTTCACATACATGAACATACAGCAGAGGCGGAAAGCAACAAAGTGCAAATACTTTGTTACTGTAGTGTACTTTTTTGGTTTTACTCCCCACATTTTAACACAAATGTATGTACTTTATACTCCTTACATTTTCAAAACAGGCTTGTTACTTTAGTTTTCATACTTTGAGACTGATTTCAGCCTATCAGTGCATATCAGTCACAGCAGACATAGCAAGATGAAAAGAAGTAAAATGTGGAAACAGTCAGAGAGGGGAGACTTGAATGGGGAGAAAAGGTGTGTAGTGACAAAGACAGCGACATGGATGAAACTAAACCTTGGCAAGATACGACAGAGCAGATACTCAGAAGCAAGACATCCCCTCTTTGAATCATATTAATTTGACGTGAGGTTCAGTTAGCTTTGCAAAGAAATGGCTGGTAGAAATGTCCTTCAGAGGGATACTTTTATACTTTTATATCGGTACATTCAAGTATCTGTACTTCAACTTGAGTGAAGAATGTGTGTTCCTTTGCCACCTCTGACATATAGACAGCATCAGCAACAACCACAGACATCTCTGCAAAATCTAGTGCAGTAAAATGTTAGATTGGTCATTGCAATTCCAAAAGAATAACGTCTTGATCACTAGACAGAATCACGTTCAGTTCAAATGTGCTCTATTAGAGGTTGAGGATCTTAATTAATTTGGGGTCTTTGCAGGTCATTTATGAGGGGGGACACGTCAAACAAAGTAAGGTGATGAAACATAATTACTTGGGGTCAGCTGTGAGCAAATCCACATCTCATCAGAAAGATTAATCAGTCTGTCACCAGAATTGCTGTTTTCACACAACTCTGACACCATCAAGGCCCTTTGAATTTTGATCCAGTCATGAGTGTGTGCGGTGCAGTTGTGTGTATCTCAGATGTCTGTGTCTCAAGTCGTGATTGGTCCTGATGGGTGTGTTCTGTCCTCCCTGTTTGTTTTTGATTAAATTTTTTTTTTAGGAAAGGAAGGGATGGTGACATTAAAAGGCCTGGAGGGGGCATGTTGGCTTGTACAGAAACACTGACGCTCACAACAAAAATGATGCCATTCTTAACACTGCACAGCGTGTCACTATTGCGTCGGCTTTGTTTTTTCACATACCTCATGGCCGGAATAAACTACGGTCAGTGCTTAATCATCATGAGGGCAGTCTGTGAGCTATAACCTCTCTTAGTCTTTTCATTTAATCATCAGTAATAAGCATTCAGAGCCACCAGACAATCAGTAACAGTTTGCTGCAGCCCCCGTCAAATGATTCAGCAGATGTCAGTATCCTTCATCGGGCGGCTTTTGCCTTAAGAGAGTTAAGTATTGTTGCAAAAGTAGAAGCGAGCCAATATAATCTGTCTTCTCTTCTCTGCAGAAAAATAATTAAGAGGACTTCCAAAAGGGCTCAGTGCCAGTCTTGTAAAGATGAGATCATTGCACAGTGTCAAATATTTTTTATCAGCTAGACTGCCAAAGATTGGGACTAATGAAAACTGCAAATTGAGTGCAGTCAGCATTTCAAAGACATTCTTTTTTGAAATCTGCTAATTTCCCAATAAAACCACTCTTCAGGATGCCAAATGAAGATGAATGTGCTCTAAACTTTAAAGGTCCAGCTGCTGCATAAGTGTTTCTGGTGCAGAGTTTAGACACAGGCATCAGCAGAGAGACCACCATTGTGTTTTCAAACATTTAAGGAATTAACAATCTATTTTATTAGAGAAAGGGAAGCATTCAGATGTTCAGCAACATCATGCAGCTGGATGGCTCTTTTTAACTTTTTATGCTTTTGCTTTAATCAGACTATATAACGAGATGAACTGTAAAATACCTCTGGAATGACGACGGTGTAACGATAGAATATTTGTGCAATCGGTGAGATCAGATTCTCTCCACGTGTATGCTGAGTGAGCAGACGAGACTGATGGAGGTACTGAGGGGGAGGACAGGGGATGAACAGCAGGAAAGCAGACAGGCGGAGAGGGAGGGGGGGTCAGGTGGCGTGACTTTTTACTCCGCGGCTCACTGACCTTGACAATGGAGCCACAGCCAGCGACTCGGATAGCTCTCTCCGGTAGCGTCTCTCACTCTCACTCTCTGCCTCGCTATCTGTTTCTCTCTCTCTTTCTCTCTCTTCCTCTCTCTCTGCTTGCTCGTAGCGAGTCTAGCCTGCTGGCTGTGACCAAAATGCACCACCATCTCTCTGCTGCAGCTCACCCCCTCTTACCTCACGTCTGCTCTTTTTCCAGACAAGCGGGTTTAAAAAGTCAACTGCGTATTGAGCCGTCTAGACTGAAGCCGGTCAGCAACCTACCCTCCCCACCCCCAACTCCCCTCCCCAACCCCCGACTTGTAAGTTGCTGGCTACAGTGGAAAAACGGATGAGGAGCAGGTGACCTTGCTGAGCTGTGTCCCTCATTTCAAACCAAGTGCAATACGGCTCTATGGCTATTATACAAGCATAATTACCACGATATAACAATACACTGAAAGCTAAGCTCAAGTTGGGCCTGGATGTATTAACAGTGTGACAGTGGTGTTGTACTCTTGGACATATTCACTGATATCACAAGTAATGTAATGGCAACACCTGACTTTGTGTTAAATTCCTCTTATTATTTTCATTACATGAATATATAATGTGTGACAGTGTTCTGGTGTTTACATGTAAAAGAGATACATCAGTCGAGAGCCTCATCTTCTTTACAAGGTGTCAGAGGTATGTAAATGAGAGCACACACTCTCCAGATAATGTACAAACTCCTGTGCCAAAGTGAACATCACACTCTGCTGCCTGTTACTCTTTTGATGTTTGGTTTTATGAGTAATTTTTAACTTCCTGTTTTGGACGCCAGTAGCCACAAACTGGTTTACTTAACGCATGCTTGGTATAATTGTGGTTAATGTTACGTTACAGCGCACGAACAAATCAT
Source organism: Pagrus major (assembly GCF_040436345.1). Classification (NCBI taxonomy): domain Eukaryota; kingdom Metazoa; phylum Chordata; class Actinopteri; order Spariformes; family Sparidae; genus Pagrus; species Pagrus major. The sequence goes on from NC_133219.1 coordinate 23,439,741, forward strand.
TTAGTTGGGAAACCTACGGTATGAATCAGCTGGCAGACATTTGAAAAGTACAGTTTGCGGTAAGGCACAGCTCTCACGTTATTTTAGCACTGAGAGAAACACCACATTCTTCTGGCCAGCGTATCATTTTCCTCCTGTCAGTTGATGAGGTGTAGTGTACAGCACCCTGAAGTGTGACATTCCATGTAAAGCAGCGCGTGATGGTTTTTTAAGAGGTGTCTCCAGCCAGCCAGTGGTCCCGCCATGTGCAGTAAGATGACTCTATCCTCCACTGCACTGACAGCTTGATTTTCCAACAGAACATTAAACTGGTACAATTAAGCTGTCTTTTAAATGCCAGAGTCTGCCTTGCAATCCTGCCATTGCTCTTCATTGTTTGATTTAATCTTTTAATGATGTAATTTAATGCAGAGATGTTTTAAAGCCCAACAAATCCCATCAGGTATTCATTTCATGATCATTTCTATCCCCTCGGGCTAATGTGAGTGATGGTATTGGTATCATTAGTATTTCTTGCTTGAGATTAATAGATGGGGATCTTTGAAGCTCACAAAATCAGTCTTCCTTTATACAAAGTCTGTAATCTCTGCCTAAGAAGTGACTGGAGAGTGACCACCTTTGCATTTAGTATGTGGGACAAAGTGCCTCTCTCCTGTCTGGTTATCATACCTTCTTCAGTTTGTGGAAGTAAATAAAGTAGCAGGAAGTTTTTTTTTTCCTTCTTCTCATGGTGACCAGAAAGTTCTCTTGACTGTCGGGCCCTGTTCAGACCTGCTGTCAACATGCGTCCTGAATGATCCGATCGCAAGTGGACAGCTCTAAGTACAGGTGTAAATGCCCCTCAAGAGGCATTGAGGATTTGAGGTCCAATCACCCAGACCACATTCTTTAGGCAGTGTGTACACACGTGTCCTGAGCCACATTGAAGGACTGCCTGCTCAACTGACATCCTCTGCGAAAAAAACAATAAGAAGCCACAACAACAACAAGAGGCATAAAGGATGAGGATCCCCTGAAACCTTTAACAAATTGTGCAATTTTGAGTGTTGTTTAGTGAGGAGAAACTTTAAAAATGTGCTGTTTATGACAAATTCTAAATCATTTCGGCATTCCCGTAAATATGGCATTAAATGCAATGCAAGCTTTTTTTTTCTCCTTGTAAAAACTGTCACGACATCGCTGTTACCAGCTTACGTGTCTAAAGTGCGTCATACTTTCTAACAGCTGTTTGAACATACTGTTGTAGCTGATTTCACCATTAAGACTAAATTCATGAAAGTTAACATTTTATTGGCAGTAAACATGTCAATATTACAAATGCAGTAAACAGTAACCAATATAGACTACACGGAGGAAGTCCCCAGGCTCCCTTTTAAAAAACATTCAATTTTGAGAGTTGTCAAGGTAAGAAACTTCAAAAAAACTATGAAAAATTCAGAATTATTTGGACCATTTGTAAATGCATCCAATATTAGACATTTAGGATGGATGGGAAAACCAGGTCCAAACAGGCCATCAGTCACCAGTTATTACATTTAAAAACAGGACAGAGTCAGAGTGTGGGGCAATGTGTTTGTCAGAGAAACTCTAAACGTATATTTCCATGCAGTCTAGGTGGCCTCATGTCAAACTCTACTACAAAGAGGAAGAGAGTCCAGATGTTTTTGCTAGTAAATATATCTGACTCTTTCATAAATGGTGAACCACTTTCAGAGGTACTGTAGCATACATTTCCATAGTGCCTATTAACCTCTGTTTGCATGTGTGATGTGTGACTGATTACACAAGAAAGGACTGCAGACCCTCAGTGTCAGGAGAGATCTCACAGAAGTGTACCCAGTGCTTCATCCATCCCACCTTGGGAGGCAAGGGTTGGAAAACCAGTCAAGCAGCACATATTGATTACCCCCTAGAGAATGTGGGCCAAGCGCAATATGTGAAGCTACTTAGAAACTTCTCGTTTCTTTGATGGTTTATCTCTCTTACATCTTTGTCTATCCCACTAGTGCAGCCCTCCCGCCCACCTTCATCTCCGCTTTCTTTCCTTTTCCCACCCATACAGCCTTTCTCATCCTGTCATCCCTGGGCTGGTGGTCTGTCCCTTGGGGAGGTTAAGGGGCACCGTGGGTGAGAGGGAAGTCGGCAGGTTGTGCGGGCACCGTGCTCGCCTTTTCCCACAGCCCACGTCAAATGCTGCTGAACCCTGACCCCAGTGGGTCCTCACTCTCAAAATCAGTGTGGAACGCAATTCAGCCAGCCAGACCCTATTCAAGACCGGACTCACCATTGGGTGAGAAAGAATCTCCCCCCATCCCAATTGTGGTCACTGCCCTCCCTTTTGTCTGCTGGCCAGGCAGGGTCGGACGACCGGCCGCCACTAGCCAGGACAAGACTTCCGAAAAGCCTATTCAGCATGTGATTTGACCCCCAGGTTCCATTGCTGACTCACAGGGATCAAACGCTGGGAATCTCTGGGGGTTCTCTACCATGAGTATTTTCATCCATTGAAACGAACCCTTTTGACAAAACTTGAAATGACGAATGATTTTTTTCTAAAAGGTTCCTTGATGGCATAGCAATGTTTTACAAATTTGGAAGTCCTGGAAAAGTTTCATCCAGGCTCCACAGAAGTGGTGGCGATGGAAGACTTTTGTTTCAGCCTCCTTTGTCGTTCACTTCCTAAATACCTCACTGTCATTGAGTATACATATAATGAATTGAAAAAGAAGGAGCACATGGGACAGCTGTCATCCCTGACAATTGTGGTATGAAAATGCTTTTGCTTGGCCTGGGCCACAGCATTGGCTGTACACTCCTGATTTTCCTGGTAATGATTAAAACCAGTCAGAAGCCATTCTGTAACAGAGGGAATTAATAGTGCATAAAAATAAACACATTTTCTGAAGTATATCTCGTTTCATTCTTGATGCTGCGCCCAGGGAGCACTCATCAGACACCACTGATGTGTGGATTTAACAAACAAGTTTTGTAGAGTGATGTAACCCACGGTTGGTTAAAGTTGGACTTTAAACAGCTGGAAAAGTTGCCATTTAATCTCTGTTGTGTATTTGAACAAACAAGCCGTGATTTCATTATATCCTTTAATTTATGATTCGTTCTCTGATCAGTCTTTTGTCCCATTCGTCCCCTCCGATGCCATTTACAGTAAGAAACGTCTCTGTGATTAATTTACAGAACAAGCACACAAACATGTACAGATGCACTGACACAGAAAGAAACACTGTAAAGCTGTGGTCATCATTACAAATAGGAGAAGGTATGCAAGGCAGAAAAGTTAAGAAAACCCAGAAACCTTGACTTTAAAATATGATGGTCCCATGGCATATGAGAGTGTGTTGTGTGTGTCTGTTTGTCTATGTGAGAGAGTGTGAATGTGTGCGAGTGTGTGTGCAGTCTCCAACTTGACGCATGGTTTAAATCTTTTGCAGAAGGGGAGCACTTTGATTGTAATGCCGCGTGCTGTGTGCTAAAGCGGGGGCCTGCTGCAGCTTTAAAGCTGGTCAACTGTCAGGACTGGAGCGTGAAAGGGGGGCCCCAGAGTGAAAGGGGTGGAGGGTCCCACTAGGGGGGTCCTGGAGGAGGAGGGGTGGCTTGTAACGGACCTCCTGGGCTTTGAGGGCCCTCTGTGTGGGCTGCTACAGCAAGGCGGCCTTCTTCACAAGAAGAAGAGAGGGAGGGCAGGCGGGCTCGAGGGAAGGTGCTGGCGCATTGGCCTCTGCAGCAGGGAGCATGGGCAGAACGCCAGCTCACCCGTTCAAGTCCCACAGACCAGATGTTCCTTGTCAGGGAGCTCTTGGCCTTTAATAAATTGAGTTACTGTAAATCTGTAATAAGGCAAGGCAAACATAGGCACCCCACGTCCCCCGCTTCACACACATCCGAGATATTGTGCCCTCACAGACATTTCTTACTGTCCCACAGGTCAACCCCTGGTGAAGGGGCCATGTCCCAGCTACTGAACCTGCCAATTACTTTTCAACCTACACATGAGGACGGATGTTATTCTTCCCCTTTGCCCCCAACCCGCACGCTAACTATTGAAAATGTCATTCATGCTTCTAGACTGTCGGATCACCTGGTTTCTGATCTTCAGCCCTTGATCTTGTTCAGAGACCTGACCCAAAAGAAAATGTATTTTGATATGTTATGGTTACAAATAAACTCATGGCTTTAGATTTAATAATCTTGTTTAGGCAAATGTGCATTTTAGGTTCGCCTGTTTTATGTGCCAAGATCTGGTTTTGATAAGTTTGCTCAGAATGATTATGTATGATTCTACTGAAAGTGGATAAACATTGAATTGATAAACACTGAATTATCACCTAGCCCCAGTCCTCAGTGTTTAAGTATGTTTGAATGTGTGTTCTGCACACACCGCATCTGCTGTTGCCACTACCAGACTTGAGGCATGGGTCATTTACCCAGGTAAGAGCGGCCAGTGTTTTTGGAAGTCATCTGATCTCCTGCAAGAAAAATAAAAATAAATACCTCTGTGCTACTGAAAGGGTTAGGAAGAACATCCCCTGTGCAGTCTTGCTTAGATTTACAGCACCTCTGAGGATGGCTCTTGATCTGGCAGTGGTCAGTTGGCTTTGAAGAGAAGTGTACAGCAAGTGAATCACTTTGAACCTGCACTGAACTGAGCCTGAGGGAGACCCATGGTCCCACCTGAGTGGAACAGGACAGTAAATCTAAAGGCAGCTCAGTTTTTGCACCGTGACACGGGGACTTAAGTCTTAATTTGTTGCCTGCAGAATTCCCTGGTCCAACAGTTCTACAACTATGGCTTGGAGCCAGGGTGGCCTAAACGCTTTTACGTGCTGGCTAGCCTAGATCGTTTCCATAACAAATGGAAGTACTAAATTGAAAGTCCATATCTTTGTGTCTTTCTCCCACTCCCTCGCTCCATGCTCGGACTTCAGGCTTGTGGTCCTTGCATTATATGCTTGTGTTGCCATTGGTTCTTTTAAACTTGTTCATGGTTCTGCATGGGTCAGTTGCACTTCTGCACACACCTGCAAACCGCAAAATGTACTGATGATTGACCTTGGCCTTTGTTACCCCTCCGCTGATTGCTTCCTCTTCAACCTCTTGCAAAAATATTTCAGCCACCAGATAGTTAATGAATATTTCAAGACAACAAGAAGCAAGTAGAAAAAAAACAGGTCATGCTGTAAAATGGCAAAATGCAGCGAGAGGTTGGGAATCGGAAACAAAACCAGTTGTTTGCCAACCGCAAAAAAACAAAGAAAACAATAGAGGAAAGAGAAAAAGAAGAAGCGCAAAAATGGCTGATCGGTCAGATGTGAGATCAGATGTGAGTTAAATGTTCGCTGGGTCAGAATTTATTCAGAAATGGTTCCCCATCTCCCATTAAACTCTTTTTCCAAAAGGGCAAGAAACATCTCAAGCAAGCCTAAAAACTTTAAAGCAACATCAAAGAAGTTTTTCCAAATTTTGCAGTTTCCATCAACCTTTTCTAATGTAATACTTGAAAATAAAAACATGTTGATGGAAACATGGCTCTTGACAAGTCCTGAGAGGATGTCTGAATGAAATGTTGTGCACACGAGATGGGGCAGGGTTTGGCACGAGGACCATACCAAGCCTTTTTAACTCCTCTCTCTGTGCTGTGCCACCTGAGAGCTATCCCAACAAACTTCAGAGGGGGGTCTTGAAGTCCCCACTTCACATAATCTGGAAACAAAGGCGGTCGTGTCATGTCCCTCACCTACAGCTGATACTTTCACTTAACAGGTGATCAGGTCATTATCTACCTTGGGTAGGGCTCACGAACAGTAATCTCCCCTGATGGAAAACCGTCAGGGTTGTTCGAGGTGTTACAGCCTTGCTTAAATAGGCTTTAGGTTTGACTTACTGGCTAGTGGGCTGTTTCATTTGACACCTCCCACAGTTTGTGGTGCAATGTTTGTTTTTTCACAGGCTTCCCAAGTGTTCCTCTCTTGGGGACCTCCGGGCTTTCTCATGTCTTTAAGGCTCTTTAGGTAAGCCGGAAAAGCAAACAAAGGCATATCTATTATATGGTAAGTGGATCTCACATTACCCTTCCATTTCAATGCAGTCGCCAGTGTGGGCCACTTTCCAAGCGACTGATATTTTCACAGGGGCCAACATGTCAAGGGATGGTGTAATTGATTGTCTTGGATATTCGAGTATGCCACTTTCCCTAGACCCCCTAATGCTTCCTTCTCCAGTTATATAGCTTACTCGTGTGGTGAGGATTTGACACATGACAGTGAAGCAGGATAGACATGTGGTCATGGTACATATTAGGACAAGGGCATTGGAGGCCATATCTTCCACTGAGTGACTGAGGCACTGTTATTTTACAGCTAATTCTCTATTAAAAATTCCCTTTGAAAATATCTAATGCCGTATATAAAAATGTGTTTGGCTGCTTTCTGCTTGCCAAAGTTAACTTAATGCACACATGCTCTTAAGTAGCCCTCAGACAAAGGATGTTATTTTTGTTGAAAAAGGATCCCTGCTGAAGTTTGTCCAAATGAAAACCTCAAGGCTGAAATCATTGGTTCTCCAATGAGTTGATTGAGTAAAGCTCTCTTTGCTCCACAGAGGAGTTTTGATCGTTGCCTGCAGGAAAGCAACGTTTAAAGGATAACATATCTGTTTGAGTAAGTCTTTTTATCAGCTACCTCTTTATGTTTTGTTTTTTTAAACATGGCTCAAAGGCAAAATCTTCTCAAGTGAACATTTCCTGTTCTTCCTTTTATGATCTTATTACTTAAACAGGAAGAGATTATTACTATTATTTGATATTATTGAATTTAGTTCCGATATTTTTCTCAGACTTTTGGAACCCGAGGCAACTGCAAGAGCCAGACTCGACCAAAAAAAAGAAAAAGAAATTGCCCTAAAAGAAAAAACTGAGAGTTGACAGCGCAGGTCATTTAACTTTCTTTAACGATACTGATCTGCTGTCGGAGTGTATCCAACAAAGCTGCGTCTGCTCCATCTGGCTTTGCTGTTAGCCTCTGCAAGAACGCTGGAACTGACTTTAAATTTCCCAAATACGTTCTTGTACATAGCGCAAGACCATTGAAGCACGGCAGGTCCTTTTATCAGAAAGATCCTGAACATGGCATGTTGACTGAGTGTACTATGTTGCCTTGGATCTCTGCCATCACACCCTTGAGAAGGGCACTTAACCTGAATTACTCGGCACAAACTTGACTGCCAGAATGACTTTAGGAAAAATACAGGGTAGAGATAAAATAATGGGATCGCTCTATGGAAATTGTTGAAGTGAATAATTCACCATTCCAAACATGGCCAAGGTGGATTGTATGAGGCTAACGTGTACCATTTTACCATCAACAGATTCAATTTAACTTAAGGATGTAGGCATTTGAGCAGAATACACCTGCTTTATAGTTTGATCCTTAATTTTGTTTTAAACTGAACACCACTGCAGAACAGAGGACATACATTTTGTCAGGGGGATTTTCTCACATATATTCTCAGCAGCCAACGTTATGCACCTCCATGACTAGAACTTGGCCTCAGGCATCTTTCTCTTCTCTCCTGTCCAGTCAGACTTTTTTTTTTTTTTTTGCCTCTGTCTGCCTCCCCGGTGTGTTTAGTTGGTCAGGAGGCCAGAGCAGGGCTCTGCTGGCAGCAGACAGCCGCTAAAGCTCCTTTTATTCTACCAGGATATCCTCTTGACTCGACATGATGCCAACATTGACCATCCCATGTAATAATCTGGCACAGGTCAGGAAGAAGCTGCGTACACGTGCCATGCATGCCCATCCGCTGTCTTAAAGAGCCTGAAGTAGGCTTGCCAGGGTTGGAGCTTAAGCTAAGCTGACTCACTGTGCAGACACTGGGTCACAAATTGTCAACCCTAACGATGTATCTTAAATGAAGTGACATTCCCTCCAGACTAATTTTCCGTAAACATGATTGACGAATTTTCTCTCTTAATCAACATGTAAGTTCGAAAAACGAATTCTTTCTGGAGGAAACTTAGTCTTGTTGGCCAAGTTTATTTTGGTATCTGACCCACAAATAGCCCAGATACTGATTTCCAAAAGTGATAGAATAGGTGCCTACAATTTCCCACCCTGACCAACTTTTCCCTCACCTCTCCCTCATAAAATCATTAAGTCGCTTGCATACATGAACACTAATTTATGTCCTCCATCATCAGCCAGTTTATCACCAAATCTTTCTTTGCTGTTCCTGAATGTGAGTAACTGTTAAAAACAACTGCAAGCCATAATTCATATAAACTAAAACATGTTACCTGTGTCAGATGTTGGTGCAGGCAGCCAGTTATTACGAAGTTATTCAAGCGTAGTAGTTCAAATCACCAACACGAAGGTAGTGAAATAGGAAATGCCAACCTTCATATTGCCTAAAAAGTGGGATTAATTGACCACTCGTCCACCTTGCATAAATTGGTGACACATTTCTGTTAATCAGTTATCCTTACAATAGAATAATACGGTAATGCTGAAAGTCACTGTAATTGAAAAATGTCATGAAAATATATAATCCAGCTCATGCAAGTTCTCAGTCATTGCACTGCCCGCTCTGCACAACTTGTCACATTCAGAAATCACTCCAACTCTTCAGGTCTGTTGCCAGAATGTTCTGCTTTCCTGAGTTTTATGGCTCTCCCCACAACAGCATACCCGGGTGGTTAACACGGCAAGATTCCAGCAGCAGGAATACAGTTGACACAGACACAGGTGATTAAAGATTTTTTGACACCCTTATGCATGTATAAGCCGCTTTCTCCCATGCACAAGGCGAGGCCCCCGGTCTGTATGACCTAGAAGAAGCTAGACTGGATGACCCAGTGGTCATCCTAGGAGCCATCTGGCAACCCACGTCTTGTGTGGCTTACCCTTCCCACTGCCTCACGCAATTCCTTAAGCAAGCATAAGTGTGCTTAGGAGGACTTAATCTCAGAGAAACTGGTTTGGGCCACAGTGTTGACTGCCGATGTGGATGCACCCGGCTGTTCATGGGTCACGGGGTTCCTTCTCTCATGTAACACTGAGACAGAGTTGTTGGCGACGTATTCTGTCCGCCTGTTGTAGGATTAAAGTCTGTGAATTGGATGTACCCTGTCAATGAAATGTGGCCCGTATGAAGGTGCTCATACCAACAAGGTATTAAATAAATCAGGGATTCTTTGTAGTTTCAAGCTCTTCGTGTTCCCATGACTGCACAACTGTAAAGCTGCACTGAAAACTTAATAAGTCATCTGGGTTCATACAATCAATCTTACCAACGACAGAAGGCATCTGCCGCGCTGTGAGAAGCCCATGGGTGTGTTCTGAAGCAAGGAGGGGAAGTGAGAGAAGCTTGAGCCTGTCTGCACTTGCACAGAGGTCACTGCTGGCCTTTTGACTGTCTGCCAGTGCAGGGGCCAGAGTCTTCCAGAAGAGGGCCTTGGCTACAGGCAGACAAGTGAGCCAGCCAGCCAGACAGGCAGCCAGCCGCATCGTCTACAGTCTAGGTCTGGGGCTAGAGCCTGGACTAGGGCAGCTCAAGTTACCCAGACAGATTTGTTAACACTGTTTGGGTCCGCTCGGCTTTCTAGCCAGGCCTCTGAGCCAAACGCGGCTGAGGTGACTTAATCTGTCATTAAACTCACATTACACCCGGACAGAGACTCGGCTCAGGGGCAGAGACAGTGCTCACTCTCCCACTCACTGGCATGGCTGGCTGGATTTGAGCAGACACAAAGAATACCCCCCTCCCCCTCCTCCTTCTCCTCCTCCCCATCCTCTTCATGCCACACACCATGGCACAGCTAGACAGCCCAGCACGGTCTAGACAAAAGCAATTTCACTTGAAGTTGAAAAGTCATTTGACTGTGTGACGGGCACCTGTGCGGATACAGTGGTGTTTACAGCGTGCACAGACGTATTTGTCTTCTTGTATTGGACTCGACTTTTTAAGACGGTTATCTGCTTTTTTGATTTTAGGAATTTGTTCAATCATCAATCTTCATTTTATGTTTGCAGAAAATATGCAGAGATACTATCTGAATCTAAACAGATTTTGATTAAACTCATAATTTCTAGTCATGCAATGTCTTACATGGTTTCACAGCATTGGTATTTCTGCAGTGATTGATGAGTGTCCCCTTTCCAGCGTGTGTCCTTTTACAGACACTCAATGTGAAAACCAGATCACAGTAATCAGTACAAGAAACCATTAGAGTCGACTGTGGGAATGTATCATCGAGCTCTTCATATTTTAACAAGAGAAGATAACTGAGGAAAATTTGAATATTTTCTATCATCTTTTTAAATCAGTTATGAATACTTCATCATATACTGATCCAACTGATAATTATCATAAATGATGAAACATGAAACTGACTAAACATGGCGGGAAATTGTTCTTGTATTGCATCAGTGGCATTATTAGCATTTAGATTTTTGTCTCCGAGCTGCTGACAGTACACATTTGTCTTTGTGCATTCTTCACTGGCTATCAGACAAACAGGAGGAGATGGCTGAACTTCACTCATGTCGGGCAAACGAAATTGCTTCCATTACTCTCGGCTTGAAAATGTCAGAAACCCTAACAACCTGCAGTACCTTCAGCGGAGGTCTAAGACATTGTTTCCCTCTGCTGAGATTTGTTTTTACGTAACAGCTGGTTCTGGTTCTCCCCTCAACCTCACCGCACCCCCACTCATGAGCTGCTAAGAGCCTGCATATGAACTTTATAATCGACTGTTACAAAGAGCAGTGCCAAGCCAACGAGCCACAGACGTCTCACATGAGAAGACTGTTTTATTTCATTTAGTTTTTTGTTCTATTTTATTTATTTATGTCTTTACTTTGGTTGCATTCTGGATGCAAAGCAGTGTTTGGACAGTTTCATGGCTATGCCTTTGTGCATTTGTGAGTGATTATGTGAAGAAAACACATTGTGCATGGAAAACTATTTCAAGTGCAGGAAGGGATGATACGCAGCTCTCTTGTTTTTTTTCTTTTTAATGTTCCTGGCCTCAGAGGACAAAGAGTGTGGCCTCTGAAAACGGCAATACAACGGTTGAACCGGGGCTAATGTTATATTTTATAAAAATTAAATTCTTAGAATGATAATCATGTTCAATCACTTTGTTTTAGCCGAGTCATGAACTGACCATATACTGATCTAAAATCATCCCAAAGCTTTACCTCGGAGAGCAAAAAAATCTGCGGGTTTTCATCCCAATAGTCAATAAAGCACAAGATAATATTGGCTACTGTCTCCCAGATGTTTAGAGGTTTTATTTACTGAAATCACCTGGTGTTGTGTTTGCTTAGGGTGAGAAAATCTTCTACTATCGGCATTAAATGATGTAAGGTTTGAGTCTTGTGATGTAATTGTTAGTTTGAACATTTATGAAAGAATCAAAATGTGTTTGACCTTGAATGAAAGAGCTCTGAAGGATTTTTAAAATGTAACTGCTGATATTTAAAGAGATTTTCCCAATGTAAATAGTTTATCATATATCGCTGTGTTGGTATTGTTCCTGCAACATCATAATCAATGTTGCACTAGGACTGTCATTGCAACTTAAAAGGCTTAAAAGCAACAAAGTCTAAATAGAGAGACCAGGAGACCTGGATACATGTCCAACCATTTGTCTCCCATGCTTTTATTTTCATTTTGCTGTTGCAGTTTGGTTCGTTTTAGGTAACAATTATATTTGGTTAGGTTTAAGCAACAGACATACTTGGTTAGGTTTAGGTAAAGGTGGTTTGGGTTAAAATGGATCCTTTCACAACATTAACCACGTGTTAGATAGTCTCGCTTCTCTCATGTGTGTATTATCACAAATACCTGATTGGTAAGTAGCAATGATGATCCTGAAGCCACGTTTATTATGCTGTTGTAGGAACAACACAGCCATATCATATCATGCCATGAAAATACCATTTAACATACTCATTTGCTAAAACTGATTGTTTTGACTGAGGGTTTTCTCTGTTTTCCTGCAGGTTAAGAAGTACTTTGAGCTGGAGCCGCTGGCCAGAGGGAAGCGCTGGATCCTGGAGGGCAGCACCACCGACAATATGGAGGCAGTGAAGGAGATCTTTGGTCAGTTCATTAGTCTGTTGGAAGATAAAGACACAGAGCCTGCAAGGATATGATGCTAACGCTGCTAATGCTAAGAGACATTAGCGGTTAACCACGAGGAAAACACAACGTCCTGCTGGTGCCCATGTACACACACTCATGCACAGACACAAACATGCACACACAAAAAAATAAAGCAGAAGTTGGCCTCTCTCTTCGAGAAGTGTATTGTATGTTATCTTCCCTTCACTGCGCTCTCATTTTTCAAATTGGATGAGTGTGCACAAGCAGCAGTCGGCCACTGCAGCCTGACAGAGGAGAGCTGCCATCAAACCCACCCGATGTAAAGCAATCAAGAAAAATCGTCGAACTTTGCCAGAAATGGAAATCTTGTTTACTATCGTCTGTGCCATTGTGATTAAACCAGTGGCATGTGGGACATGTGGCATTCCTTCAGCCATCATTGGACACTAACACACACATTCTCACTCTCTCTCACAAACACACACACACACACACACACACACACACACACACACACACACACACACACACACACACACACACACACACACACACAGTCACACACAAAGTGGAGCCCAGGTTGTCTGTAGATATGTTTAACATCTCCAGTAATTACTTTACAAGATGTTTGGGTGGGCACTGTTGATGTTCTTTCCACTGAGAAGTACTGTACAGCTGTCAAGTGTGCTTCTTCTGTTGACTCGGTAACAACGAATGTCGTTGTGTGATTGGAGTGCGTAGTCCAAAGCCTTGTGTTATGTACGGTAGTTACATATCGGTGTGTTGCACCGTGTCTGAATATCTAATCTGAATAGTGTAGTCTGAGTATCTCCATGGAGTATTATGTACATGCAAACAAGTACATTGCTGTGTACCCTCCTGTGCAGCCATACACAAGTACTACTAATCATGTGACTAAGTGCTACATGACTTTTTGGAGAAGTGAGGAGAAAGTGGGAACAAGTCTGAATGCTTTTATAAATGTGCAACTTAGGATATATTTTATAGCTCTGTATGTTAACCTTGTAGAGCTACGTTCAGATTTTTTTATATATCATACCACAATTATTAATTCTTTCAAATCAAAGACCAAAAAAGATTAAAAAACAAACAAAAAAACTGCGATGATTGACCAGGCTGGATGTTGCCACAAGGTAGAGAGATCTGAAGGATTTAGTTTTATTTCAGTGTTAAGCAAATGTCATGTTTGTTTATTCTTTCTTTGTTTTTCTACATTTTTCATTTTTACTGTATTTCTTTTCTTTTCCTTTTGAAATTGACACAATCCCTCTTAACACTGGTGGGCGACTCCAGTCTCCCATCAGGGTGGAATACAAACTATCAATCAGCCACAGCAACAGCTGCATCTGACAAGTCCCTGTCCGACACCCTAATGCCTTCCAACTGTCTGTGAAGACCCCTCCCTGTCTGCTCTTCATCGCAGACCAGTGCCCAGCCTCATCCCAGCCCTTCCCAACCAACACTGCCCCTCCACTGCAGCTCTGCTCCCTGTCCCGGTTACTGCTCAGTGGGGTTTGAATCCTACATCTTTCAGTCCGGCTGCCCTCGTGTGGATTCCACACCTCTAAAACGAGTCGTTCTGATTGTGCCACAGGTGTGTGGACAATGTTCACACCTCCTCCCTAGGTGCTTGTCTTGTTGTTGTTGCTTTGTTCAGTATTTTGTCAGGTTTTTAGAGATTGAATCACTTTTTGTACCTGACATGAGATCAGCCAGGTAGTTTTTTACAATCTGAAAAGATCGGTGCATTCACTTGAATGCAAATAAATATGTCAACTGAGGATTATACCAATGTTGGACTTTGCGTATCATCTGCTCACACAAAGGTTTTAAAACATTCACTGTAGCCGTTTTTTTTTTGTTTTGTTTTTTTATTTTTTTTTTCAATCATATGTTTTGTCTAAAATGGCAATTAAAGTTTTAAAAATTTGAATATTGTCTTAGTAATTATTTACATTTTGATTCTGCCATGATGTCTCTTTTTCTTATCATGACTTATTATAAAAGTTTTGCCAGTTCAGAATGATTCCTGAATTTTTTTGAATGTTTTACATGTTTATTAATAGGAGAAATTCAGAGACCAGGTGTGAATATCGTACTACGTGCCATCTTTATGAAATGTGTGATCAGTTGAATGTAAATATGCGTCTGGAAACATTTTTCTTCACCATGTCTCTGATTTGTCATTTAAGGTGACCTGTGGAAATCTGAGAGAGCGCAGATGAGCCAGTGGAGGTTGAGCTAGGGTTTTTCTTTTATTTAAAAAAAGCACCCAAAGTCAAAGTGTAGCAGCTGAAGAAAGTTTCGAGTGGAAAGTTAACCGAGTGAGACAGGAGTTCCTGATAAATATACTCCACTCTCTGCTACCTCTGCCTCCCCTTTTCTTCTCCTCTTGCCCTTCTTCCATCTCTTTCAAATTAACCGTGTGGCTTTAATACAATGTGTGTCATGCAGGTTGCCCTGGCGACTCTTTGATCCTGTTTTCCAGTCTCTGCCTCTGGGGCAGACGTGCTTCTCTTCAGTCTGCTGCACACCAGCTCTGGAAGCTGCTGCAGCCCTGAGACAAACCATGGGCTGCTGCGCTCGTCTCGCTCCCCCCTCTTCTTCCTGTCGCTCTCACTTTCTCTCTGTTTTTTTGAGTCCTCGCTATCTCTCTCTCTTCTTGCTGTTATTTTCCTCTCTGTAAGGTTCTCTCCATCTCTCTGTCTCTCTCTCGCTCACTCGCTCTGCTTCCCTTTGGTCACGCCGAAGCAGCCCTCCCTCAGCATGGGCATCCAGGATGCCCAGGGGAAGGGAAGAGGCCAGGACCTCAGCGAAGCAGCCCTCCCGGGAGAAATAAGAGAGAGTGAGGGGATCTCTCTTTCTCTCTTCCACTCCTCCTCACTTGCTCTTTCTGTCTGTACAGTTGATTTTATTCTGCTGAAAAAGATGCAGCCAGTCCTCTCCTCCCACGCTGAACCTTTACCTGCGCTACCTGTTTAATTGCTGGTGTCTGGCTGTGTTGTTGGGTGGGGTGGGGGGGGTTTCCTCTTGTCTTGTTGGCAGCAGACCCTCAGTGTGGTTTACAGATAAGAAGAAAGTTATGTTGTTGTTGTGCGGTAATACAGTCCAGACTTTTCCAGTCCGCCTGCGCTCACAGTTGCATTACAAAACAACAATAACTTGATGTGTACTGTGATGGATAGAAAACTTTCAAGTCTCTGCAAGTTGATTTTTATGATTTACTAAAATGAATGATGATTAATGACTGCCTGGAAGGGAGGAAAAAACACTGAGGAATCTAACAAACAAGCCTAATTGTTGGCACTAATATGAAGTGTTGCAAGTTTTAGTTTTTTTTAATTCAGCATGTAAAGAATGACACCATGCAAGAAATTAACTTGTAGTAGAGTTCAAACATGCCAACCACAAACATTCTTGCAAGTCTGCAGCTTCCAGCAGTCATTCCGCGTTTTGGTTTTGATTTTCTTCATCATTATTGTTTTCTTCCTTTGTATGGCCTAGGACTAAAAAACAGCAGAATGAATGGAGCCATGTGGGCTTTTGTAAAATATTACTCTCAGGTTTTTGCCACATTTGATCGCAGCACTCCTTAAACAGTAAAGTAGGTGTAGTAGTAGTAGTAGTAGTAGTAGTAGCTGCCTGAGTGTGTTTTAACTGCTCTTTACACTTAAGAGACAGAAATCTGTTTCTGCATTTCAAAACACATCTGATGATCAGCCAACTAAAGAAGAACAAAGAACAGCACACAGTGTTTGATAAATCCAGCCACACCTACCAAAAACAATAGATGTTACATAAAACATCAACAAAAACAAGAACAAGTACTGGCAGTATCAAATTAATGACAGATTTTAGGAAAAATGTCTGAAGTAAACATTAGTGCGTCCAACAGCTGCAGTTTTAGCTCTCCAAACTAAAAAAGGAGTGAAATCACATGTACAAATATTCTTGAATTTTTCAGCATTTTTTTTTTTACCTGAAAAATCTTGACTTCCTTCTAGAATACTGTGAAACTATATAAAACAAAGTTACAGGAATTTTAGTGACAGACTTGAATATTTTGTAGGTACGGTTTGATGCCACATACAGTATAACGACCTACCAGAAGTACAAACAAATACGATCACACACAACAAAACAAATCCTGTGAGCTTTGTGAAATGCAAATTGCGCGACCCAACGGGGAACCTAACTTTCGTTTACAAGACAAACAAAAAGACGACATGTTTTCTTAAACTCTGCAAAGAATTCCCCTTTCTCTCAGTCTTCTCCCGTCCAGTGTGTGTGGCAGCATTTCTGCTGATAAGACCCAGCCAGGAGGTGGAACAGATGTTGCCCTGACATCCATCTGGGCCTCGTACCCCTGCTCTGCCTCCCACAGCCGACGCTCCACGCGGGACACCCCGCATTCCCGGCCCCCTCACAGCGAGGGGCCGCTCCTACGAAAAGAAAGCTCCCCTGCTCTGGATCCTCGAGCAGTGACGCAGCACAGAAACCACCTTGATGCTGCTTTCATTCATGTTGCGTGTGTGTGTGACAGAGAGAGATATACTAGTCAGTTATCAGACAGGACTTTTGGGTTCATTCGAGGTGTTTCCTCTTTGTTTCAACACTCTCTCACACACACACCCTTTTGAAAAACAAACACAAATGACGGAAATGCATTGATATGATGTAAGATTGTGAGAAAATGTTCCCTGGAGCGAATAATCATTTCCAAATACGTTAGACGACGGTTCCAACAAGTCACAAAATTGTCAGCACTTTGACATTCTGACTTGTGTTACTCCACATGTTTTCATTTATTTCAAGGTGAAATTTGTAAGATAGTTGATTTCTGGTTCTCATTTCCAGGAAATGAGACTACAAAATAAACCATCTTCCTCTGGAATGCTGCACTTTTAGACTGACCAGCAAACTGCTAGTTTTGTTTATCCTGAAGGTGTGAGAGCCAAGATGAATGGTTGATGTCCACCCCAAATGTCAATTTTATTTTAATTTGATGGATTAATACACATGACAAAGCAAATATTTGCATTTTTCAGTGGCCAAACCATGTCAGTGTTGAACGTTAATGTTTTCAGTTTGAATTATTTTAAAGGAGGCATATTCTGCTCATTTTCAGGTTCATAGTTTTATTTTGGGTTACTTCTAGAATAGGTTTACATGTTTTAATGCTCAGAAAACACATCAGTTCTCTCATACTGTCCAGAACTACGGCACTGTATTCCCCCTCTGTCTGAAACACCGTTTTAGCTCCTGTCTCTTTAAGGCCCCTCCTCCTTAACACCCAGTCTCGTCTGATTGGTCAACTCACACACACCTGAGCCATCACCACTAACAACAACAGAGCAGCTGTGTTAAATCAATTCTCACGTGCCAAACTAGCCGAAAGGCATTAAATTATGCAAATGTGTGACACGATGACTTGGTGTGATGTCACAAAGTTACAGAATTAAAGGCGGGACTACTGACGAGGCGTTTCAGGAGCAGTGTTTTCTGTAGGAGAGAGGAGCTTCTGTTGGTGCCAACTTTGACCTTTTTAACTTTCAAGATATTTTACACGCACAAGAACCGATATAAAACACTGATGGAAAGCAAAAAATAACAATAATAATATTAATATTAATCTACTTAAGTAGAATCTGAAGTTAATATGATGATACTACAACTTTAAGAACAATCTCAAACAACATAACACATATGGAGCTCTAAGTAACAAAGGAAAAGTAAAATATTTAGTGAAATGTATTCAAGCTTTGCCTGATAAGAACTTTTTCCTTCCCACCAAAGCAAATAAACTGTGACTTTTTGTTTTTACTTATTTAAACACTGAGTCACGAACAGTCTTGTTATTGTGTGTTAGTACCCAGTGATTTATCAGTAACTTACAGGTGTTTTTTTCCATCAGCTTTGTGTTTTCAGATGTGCAGCAGGAGATTCCTCACAACTGACGTCCCTGATTCTGAGGAATCCCTCCTGTCGTGCATGCGATCCTGCAGGTTTGCACTTGAGCTGTAAAACTAATGAACAACCTGAAGCTGATCTGATCTTAACGAGTTCCTCTCCTGCCAAGCAGTGAGTGAACGCACTCTGCAGCGACATGCCACAATCATTCTCCCCACTAATTAATATTCGACTTGATCCACTTGATTTTCCCTTTGTGGAGCTTTATGAGTCACTATTGTTTTTCTTTTGAACTTGAGTTTAATCCTTGATTAAACTTTGGTTCACCTGAGGATAAACTTGATTTAGCTTTTGATGTTCTACTTGTCCCCACATACTCTTTCAGTTTCATTACATCTGATAGAAAGATCATGATACACGAGCACATTTGAGTAAATTAAATCAGTCTGGATTTATTTAAGTAATTCAATCAGAAGTGGAAATTGAGGATATTGGGCACTGAACCAGACAGCTGCCACAGTCATTTCTTTCCAATCAATCCAGTTAGTCTAGACTGGCCGCTCAGACTCTCTCATTCTCATTTCTCATCACTTAACAAAACATTTTTCTTGATGTAACAATAAATAAACCCTCACAAATTTGTCTATTTCTGGAACCGATTCGGCATGCTGAAACTTGTGACCCCTGCCTCACAAACTTCCCAAACACATCCACAGATTGATGAACCACAGCAGGTAGATCTTGATATTTTCTGTCGTTGTCTGTTCTGGACACTTAGGTCTGTCTGTTTTTCTGGTCCTGCATGTGAGCAATGAAAACATGTCAAAGTAAACTAACACTTTCTACACCAATTTCTTCCTTTAAACAGTTGTCGAAGACGTATACAGATCTTTTACTTCAGTAACAGTTGCAATAAAAATTACAAGTAAAGGTCCTAACTAAAGATGAAGTGCAGAGGTGCTGCTAAATAAGCGGGACAAAGCGCTTACCAGATGACTGACGAGCCAATAAGAAGACAGACCACTTGTATCAGATATTCTGTCAGTGAAGTTTGTATACTCGGTGATTTTGTTTTTTGTTCTGTACTCGCATCGCAACATCTATTGCATTTCTGTCCGTCCTGGGAGAGAGATCCTTTTTTTTTTTTCCTTCTACAAGTGTTTCTCCTTACACAAATCGAGGGTCTAAGGACAGAAGATGTCACCGTACAGAGCCCACTGAGGCAATGTGATCGTGATTTTAGGCTATATAAATAAAATGGACTTGACTTAACAAGTGAACAGACTTGAACAGAGTGAAATAATAAGTTGACAAAAAATACCACATAAAATAAATCAAAAGACAAAAGATGAAAATGATGACAAAGAAATGCAATAAAATAGATTTACAAGCTATAAAAAAATAATAGAGTAAACAGTAATAATGCTGACAAACAACAACAAAACAAAAATACTATTAATCAGTTACTAAAATAGAATAAAGTCTATAAACTCTTTGTAATCAAAAGCCAGGCTGTAGAGGTAGGTTTTCAATTTACATTTAAAGGTGCAGTATGTAGTTTTGGAAAAGAAATTCGAACTCAGAAAGTTAATATTTACAATATTAACAAGAAAATAAAACAAACTCAGACATATTTATTTGATGTATCTCCATTTTAAGCAAGCCGTGTTAGACAGGCGCTAGAAAAGGTGGCTACTTAGAAGGGACCTGCAAATATAAACAAAGTGAAAGAGTACGACATTGTGTTGCCCGTTGAGGACATTTTGTTTATTCTGCTTATTCAATCATGACTGATGTTTTTCTCTCATTCTCTTCTCTTTAAATTTCTTCCTCAAAACTACATAGTGCCCCTTAAATGACATCAACATTTCAGGCACAGACGATCTAAAAGCTGCCTCACCATCACGTTTTCTGTCTCTTAAACGATGATCTTTAACTAGTAACTGTAGCTACCAAATAAATGTAAAACTACAATTAAAGAACAAAAAAAATCTCAAAAAATCAGAGGAGTCGTGTTACAGTATCTGCAAGTTTTGTGGGTTTGAGATTACCACGATGCTTTCAGGTAACCCTGTTTGGATATTAAAGGACTTAAACTTATGCTCTTGAAAAAAAATCGAGGAAACCCTGCTGTGCAATTCTCCTCGCGGCCCTTTGTGGCCACCTAAACGCCTCTTGTTTTTCCAGCGTGTTTGAATGCCTCGTCTGTTGGGTGACTTCCGTGGGATTCCAGCAGGCTTGTCACTCAGATTGTTTGTCCTGGGGACGAGATCTGTGTGAGTCCTGTTTCTCTTCCTCTCTCCTCAGGCCTGAGTGCTGATGGAGACCCGCATCCCAGGTGGCCCACACATCAAAACAAGAGGGATCGCGGCTCTTGGTTTTCAGACAAACATCACTCACTTTCTTTGTTGTCTGAGGGACAGGGGGCACGGCGGTTTATCTCCAGAGGATCTCCCCCCGCTATCGCCTTCCACCAGCCCACCGCCCCATCCCACAGGAGCCGCTAAAAGCAAATGTCAGTCAAGGAGACGGCGTTGCATTCCTTCAAAAGGTCAATTAGTGGTGGCCACTGAAGGATCTGTTGCATGTTTAAGACTATTTTTAAAAAATCCTTTCCAAGATCAGCCAGTCCAGTTACAGATTTACTTCCTCTCCACCGCTCTGTATTTTAAATCCCTCTATATGATGACACCTCTGTCACGTTGCAGTCCATGTTTTGAAGATAACTGCCCTGCATACCTACCGCACAGTTTAGTCTACTGTGAGTTATTTGAAGCTGAGCCTGATTCACGATGTGCCGCATATGAAACCTATTGCTCCTGCAGGCCGTGTGATGGGGGCCCAGTAGCAGCTCGCAGTGGAGCAGCTCCTCACCCATCTGTGCAGGTGATTCCTGCTCCGGCTCATCCCCTCCAGGCCTATAAGGAGCAACCGTGTCTAGGGGACTTTTATGAGCGTGACCTTAACATGCCCGTCTCGAGTGGTCTAGACTCAGCGCTCTGTTTACTAGAGTCCCCGTCCCACTGATGGCTATCAGACTTTTCTTTCTGTTTTAACCGCTGATTCTCTCTTGTCATAACTCTTTGAAGACAAGCCGACATGACGCCTTGACTGTCCTTTTTGTGGATCTTTGTAGAATTTACTGTCATGGCTCAGAAAAACAGAATAACAGAGGGGAGGGCTCTGACAGGGCGCTGCCTCTCTCATATGAACATGTGCAGGGTACAGCTGTGCTTTGACAAGGTGTTGAGGCTTTCATGTAGTGCAGACACCAGCTTTAAAGTCACAGGACGGATGGATCTAGTTGGAAAGGGATGTTTTCTATGAGACGAGCTCAAATTAAATTAGAGCATTGCCCGAAGTGACATTACTTGTACACTAAATTTTGCTTCGATGACCGTCTTTAATCATAGTTTTTATGAGCCTTGGCCTCTGATTAAGCCGACGCAGTGGATGTTTTTCGTAAGAAGCCACAGGAGATTAATCAGTCGTTAATGTAGTAAATATTTAATTGCTGCCATAAATTTAGCCTTTTATACATTATGCTGTGTTTGGTGTGCTGCATGGCACGGAGCCAAACACTGTAGGTGGATTAGCTCATTGAATCCAAACAGTTTACTGGGAAAGCAGCTCCAGTGACGACACTATGTGGGCAGCTTGCAGCTCTCAAAATACAAACGTTCCGTGTGAAAGCGAAAAAAAGGAGAAAAAGTGAGTCTTTCACAGGAACAATCTAGTAAACACGGTTGCTACGCAGAGAGAGAACACCTGTGTTTTACCAAAGTTCTGGCACGGAGCAGTTTGATCACTGCCGGGGCCATATTTGGTCGAGTGCAAATTGAGTGTTGTCTTTACAGCGATGACGAAACGCACCCTGAGTCAGGCAGGAAACTGCAAAGTCAGTCACAAATAAGATGTGAGTGGACAACAGAAACAGGAGAAGGTGAACAGCGTGGTGCTGAGATGATTCAGCTCTGACTGCAGACACAAACACGGGTTGGATAGTGGGAATAAGCTTAGAGCTGAGGCCAGAAATAGTGTTTAAGGTGTTGAGGATTAGGGTTAAATGTTAAAAAGGTCAAGTAAGAGACCAGTTTAGATTGGCTTAGAGAGGTCAGCTGGCAGTAAGAGCTCCCAGTCTGCCTATTCTTTTACAGTAACCAGCGGTATGCAGCGTATCTACCAGATAATGAGCTTGAAATGTTGAACTCAAAATGTTCAACATGTTTAAAATGCTGTGGAAACGATCTGTGAATCAGAAACATTTTATTTTATCTCAATGTAAAAAAAAAAGCACAGCGATAAAGACACAGATTAATTAAACATATTAATTATTATGTTGTATGTTATATATGTTGTTAATTTTTTATGAAACGTCTGCAGTCTGGTGTTGTGGGATCACATGGCACAGCCTCCTTTCTGTTTACTGTTGAGAGGTGAGCCTAAACGTCCTCTAATGGGATTAGCCAATGAGAGAAACCCAGAAAAAGAAAATGTTTACCTGCCAACAAGTTGACAGTGAAGCCCCAAAATATAACATGCTCGTTTCAAGCTGATATGTTACCTACATTTTCAATCAAATCCAGTGAAAATATTTTCATTATTTTGTTTCAAGATATAATATGTAACATTTCTGCATTGAAATTCCACTAACGACCGGATCTTTTGTTGTATATTTTGTTGAGTTGTGTTCTCGACAATGTTGAAATTCACGAATCTGTAATTTTATTTAAGATAAAAGTGAATTTAATTGGGTCGCCTGTCGAAGAACGTGACTCAGAGTAATGTGAATAAAACTTTAAAACATGACCTTATCCGTGAACATAGAGTTTAGATTGTATCAATGTAGATTTTCATCAGCAATGATGGTTGTTGAACAATGGAGACAACTCCTGTGATTCCACAGTACTAACATCTTTTGGTTTGATTGAGAGCAGCGGAAATGACATTCTTTGCATTTAATGTGTTTGCGTTATATATTTATGTTTTGCATTTATAATTAATGAATGAATTAAATTGTTTTTATTATTTAAGTTTAATTTCTGTCCCATTAAATTTCCAAATTTTGACAGAATAATGATCTGTTCCTACATAGGTAGGTTATAATCTGTTAAATATTCAATTCCATTTTCTTTTAAAATACTTCTGGACTGATGCTGAGTTTGGATTCCTCCAAACTTAATGAGATGATTACGTAGTTGTATCAGGTCTACATCAGATAAAAAGTGCATTTAACAGCCTTACAGCTAAGTTTAAAAAAAATGTGAATGGAGGCTTTTTTGCACTGTAGTTTAGTTTTTGAGTCACAAGTGAACACGCAGCAGAAATATGTCTCACTTTCCCTCACAGATCTCAAAGTATTTCTTCAACATTGAATAATCATGTTTAAATACACAATCAAAGTCCATAAAACATGCTTAAGTTTTATTGACAGAGTAATTGTTCATTATAAAGCTGCAACTGATGTTTATAAACCTTTACGACTGCTTCATAAATGGTTTATGAAGCATTTCACTGTTTGTAAACAGTGAAATAACTATTAACTAAAGTTTAATTAACTGCAAATTTACATTCTATTAATGATAGTTAATGTGTGTTAAGTGTCACCCAGTGTTATATTTAGTCACTACAAAGCAATTCATTTGCAATAATTTAGTTCCAATTCATGTTATTGATTAATATAGATAACCTGTTGGCAATGTCAACTGATTTGTTTATGCCTAAACAAACTAAATAAACAAACTGACCTTAAAGGACAACATAATTTCATACTGTTGTTTATATGTGGCGGACCCTGCCACCTTTCTAGCTTCAAACAGTGTTGTATTATTACCTCATTAATAATGTAAATATTAGAATTTTTCATTTGAGTGTGAATTTTCTTCTCTAAATCTACATAGTCCCTCTTTAAATGTGCAGCAAGCAGCACAACAAATCTGAACAAAGGATCAAAATCAAGAAATTGAATTTAAGACTTTTTACTTTTTTTCCCACCTGGACGAAGTGAGAAAGAATCGAGCTGCTGAAAGTTGAAGGAGTGACATTCTTGCATTCTCCTCAGTCTGTCTCTCCTATTTCTGCCCAGCGGACAGCCCCCCACACACCAGCCCCTCTGAATCTGCCTGGTTCACATACACAAGATTAAGTAGCAAAAGTGACATCCAAGACCAATCGGGCCACCCAAGAGAACTGCAACCAGCGGAGAGGCTGTCAGAGCCCCCTTTTGCAACATTAATCTTCAAGCCTCTCCTGCACTGCCAACTCACATCTCCTTCAAACAGGACAGGGAGGTAGAAAACTGAACTTTTCCCTCCCTGAAGGTTTTCTCCTCTCCATCAATTAACTCTTTGGGGGACAATTCATCGTCACCCGCCATGTGCCAGACAACTTCAAACACTGGCAAAATGAATTACTTTTCCAGACATTTTTAAAAACTCTAGTTGAATTTGTAATCGCCCTAAATGCCTTCTCAAGGACATGTGAGGCGGAAATCACACTAAGAAATATGCTCTAAGGTGATTTATGTCTGAGAAAACTACATTAAGTTGTCTGTGGAGGCATGTCTACGGTCTGTTCCACACATTAATAAGACGTTAACATTCAGCAACGGAATTTATCTTCGACGTCAGACGGCCGTTAAAATAGACATCGAGGGATCAGCATGCTAACTGAGCTACGGCTAACCCTTTTGTCTTCTCTGCTGACCAATGGCATCTTTGATCTCTTTCAGGAGGATAACTCTATGGTGTGTGTGTGGTGGGGGGTTACGCTGACCTTCCGAGGGGGTGGTGTCACATCCAACCTGATAGCGGTGTGAATGGGAAAACAGAAAAGATGAATACAGCAATTGCTAAATAGCGGAACATGAGTGTGTTATGCTGTGGATGCCTTCAGTCCCATGAGAGGGCCTTCCTAACCCCGGACCTTTCTTCTGCCCGAGACCCGAGAAGCAAAGGGGGACGTCGCGCCATCTAACAGCGGTCCTTTGAAGAGGGCGACGCTGAAATCAAGCAGCATGCCTCAAATACTTTCTGCTAGTTTTGGGTGAGATACCTTGCACATGTTTGGAAACCTAATCTATTGGAACTTTATGTGGTACTTTATGTTTTTGTTTTTGTCGACAAAGTCCATGAAAAGACCGAAACCAAGAAGGAATAGTACAACAAGTACTGTCCACATGACGTGCTGAACACAAGCACTGCATTTTATTTTGATCGATCCCACCATCCTGCTGCAGTTAACACTCAATACAATACAAGAGCACAACGTGTATCAATCCGCCGCTGAAAATAGTCCCCAACAAATGCATCATTTACTCCTGTCTAAGTCCCACAGTGCTCAGCTGTTTAAGGAAATTATTTGCCCCTTTTTTTTTTTTTTTTTTTAAAGATTAAAGCTTATATTAGCAAACATTGGCGAGAAAGCAGAACAGTTCTGAAGTTAAAATGTTTAAAGGAAGGAGTCAACTATGGCTCACTAAAATCTTGTGTAAATTAAATTCACAGAAGTTTACACCATGAGGATTCATTCAGTGGAGACTGGTAAGACAAATGTTCAGGGGAATATGTTGAGAGAAGCTTCATGTTTTTAAAATGATGCCAATATTTGGCATGGGTGGCAATATGTCGCCTCATCCTGTGTTACCATATATTGCTGTATCCTATAAAATATCACCAGATTATAGGGTTTGTTCACAAATTACAGAAAATGATATGTTTCCGACTTACCTCTCGTGAAATCTAAATATTGTCATTTTTATTTGCAGAGGATTCAAGATGGCTGTCTCTGAGACTTCTCCTATCACTCCAACCAGAGAGTTGACGTTAAAACATTTTTTTAAATTAAAAACGCTGTGCTTGATGATCTGGTTAGGTTTAGGCACAAATGAGGACATTGACATTGAGACATTGTCCTGTTGCCTCATGAAAAAAATCTGATTTTGCTGCCACCAACACGTTTCCCTAGAAATATCCAGTGGTTTCTTGCCTACACGTTTAACGGCCAGCTCGAACTGTGGCTTCGGACTCAGCAAACTTCCTGATATGAAAGTCAGCTCATATACACGAAATGTGAGCATGATGTGACACTTATTGTAGAAAACACTATCATCATCATGGTTCTATACAATTTTCTATCAATATGTACGCTGACCTAGTTAAAGTTTCTGGAAAATCTGATGAAATCATGGATAAAATAACATGTTTTTTGAGCTAATCTAAACAAGTTAGTTGTCACATTGATACGAAAATCACGTAAAAATACAAAAAGCTTTAAATCAGTCTCACTCACTGATTTACCAAAACAGACCTCACACACACCAAGAGATGTTCTCTGATAGTAAGAAAATGTGTATTTTCTCACTTAATGACTCGTGGTATTGCTCAGCCTTTTAGGTGAATGGACCCTTTAAAAGCTAGTTGTGATTATTTTAGACTGTATGACACAGCTGTTGTTGTTGTTGTTGTTGTCTCACTGTACAGAGGATAATAAACAGTACACTTCAGGTAAACAGGTTATTTTCAGTGTTGCTCACTATGAACTTTTGTTTGGATAACCAGAAGTCATCATCAATCTGTGATCTGTGCCCTTCAAAACAAGCTGCGGTCCACAGAAAACCCACACACACACAAACATAGACACACACGCACTCACACACCCACACACACACACACACACACACAGGGGAAGCAGGTCTTTGGCTGCAGACGAGCAGGCTTGCGTGCCTCATCGCCTGGGTTGGTGAGTTCACAGTGGTGAGTGGCCACAGACAGCAGTGATCATTAGGTCATAGTGGGCCACAAAGCGGTTTGCGTGAGTGAAGGTGTGTGTGTGTGTGTGTGTGTGTGTGTGTGTGTGTGTGTGTGTGTGTGTGTGTGTGTGGTTGTGTGTTATTTAGAGAAGCTCCATTAGCAAACATCTAATCATCTTGGCACTCGTTCAAACTAAAACTTTCACATCAGGTCTTCTGTCCAGCTGCTGAGTCAAAGCAGGACGCGTGGCTCGATAACAGGCCTGTACACGTTCCAGCAGAGTGTAGGAGTATTTTATTTAATAACACCAGAATGAACTCTTTACAAGAGAAAACAAAAACAATTCATGATGGATGTACATTTATTCCCCCGATGGAGAACACCACTTTTAGACACAGAACTCCTACAGGAATTCCTTTGGTTACAATCTGGACTATCCAACATCATTTTCTTTTGTGAAAACATTTCACTCATGGGAGCCACATTTCCCTGTCAGCTCTATAAAATCTGCCTGCATGAGTGAATGAAGTGTAACACAGATTGTGGTTTGTTTCAGCATCACCCGCTGCTCAGAGTTTTTCATTGTATCTTCCAGCTGGAGAGGCCAATTATTACTTAACCCATAAAACAATAAAACATTATGACAGCGTTAGTGACTGAAAACACTATGAAACACTGTTATAACGAGCAGGTGCTGCTCTGTATTAGTCGAAGCAAATCCTGTAATGATCTCCAAATCTGCTCAGCACATATGCAATCTATGTACTATGTGTAAATATGCTGATGATTGTCTTTAATCCAGTTTATACATGTTGATTAGCTAACAGCATGTTTTTTAGTTGCGACTAAAAAAAGGGGGTTGGATTTGCCAAATGTAAAGAAAAAAAAAAGCCACCTAGAATCAGTTTATGTAAATGGAAAATTCAATTAGAAAAAGTTTAACAGCAGCATCATCACAGAGCAAGTTCACCGCCGCACAGAACATTATTTACTACGGAAACAGCAGGGGTGCGCGTCAAAGTGGCGGGTGCCATATCGATTTTCCACCAGGTCCCGGCGACAAAAGTTCAACCAACTTGAACTATTACCCCCAACACGCTGACCAATTTCGATTCTGGTATCGATTGTTATTGCGGTGATAATTTATCTAGACACAACCACAAGGGAGAAGTTAATTTGCTTCATCTTTTAATCGCCCGGAGTTATGTGAATCTGTTGTCTGGTTCTGCCGGGGCTTGAAGAAGAAATCCGTAGCTGCTCTGTATGATTATGTGCTGCTCTTCATGCTGCACTTTACGTCCACAAACTTGAACGTGTAGTGTTGCGACAGAATGAGATTTTCATGGTTGGAAAAACATTTTAGAAAATTTCAGTTTCATGGTATCAGGGTAAACGGTCTTACACAATTATCACAATCATTATCAGATACAATAACCATGGAAGCCCTGAGGGGCAAGTGAGACTTTGTTTTTTTGTGGTGATCTATTTTCTAAGTCTGATCTGAGTTATTTTCTCTTCCGTGTTTATGACTTGCGATCTGAAATGAAAGTTTTGTCAGGATAATCGTTCTAAGTTCCATCCGCGAAAAACATGTGAAAAACATTTCACGTGTCAAAGTGAAATTTGTTGGTTTTACGAGAAAAATAGTTTTTCATGTGTTTACAGATGGATTTTTTTTTTTAAAGAACTGAGAAAGATTAGCCTGGCAAAACCCTTTTTCCCACCACATTGCAAGTCATAAACACGAGAGAAAATAATTTAGATCAGACTTGGCTGGATCACAGAGGGTTTCACTATAACCTCACTAAATATTATGTTCTGACGGACATGAAACTTGATATAAACTTAAAATATTATTTTGTAATGACACTAATATGGTATTATTCAATACCATAGATGAGCAAATGTACACGTCATAATAATTGTCAATTTTCATACTATGCTACACCTTGAGAACAGTATACTGTGGCAACCAACAAAGCCAATATGCTACTAATATACATGGTGATAATCAACTAGTTAATAGTTGAATAATGTTCCCTAAATTGAAACTGAACTTTTTGTACTTAAAGTGAACTGAGCCTTAATGTATGGCCATACTGAATTAATTACAAACAGGTAATGTCAGCATACTTTAAATGTAATATGTATTTCCATCACTGCAGACACAGACAGCATTGTTTCTACAGCTATTAAACTGTGTATGACCAAACACTTGTAGCCAATGTTTGTGTCCTGACCAATCACAGCAGTTGTATCTCTGATGCCGTTTGCGTTGTAATGATGATTTTGATCAATGCCACTGCACCGCCGTTCTCATTTTACATACATCACTGTGCTTATAGGCCAAGACTGGTGGAATGCTTTCAACTTTTTATGATACAAAGTTGTGCCAAGTGCGTTTTTCCCTGCTGCTTCTCTCCGAGGGGATTTCAAAGGGGGAAAGCAACACATGCTGTCATTCATGTCCCGACGTTCAGATGGACCATTACGCTCATATCAGATCGGCTCTTTTGATGTGCCGAGGGACAGAACAAAATAAATAGCGAGCGCAAGGCTGTGAAAGATTTGCAACGCAGTGCGTTAATTAACGAAGGGCTATACCAATTAGGCGCCCATGATTAGTGTGTGAATATCAGTGCAGTCACGCAGTTTGGGACTGGGCGCAGAGTAACACCACTGTTTACTGAACACAAAGACCATAAACAAGCGCTGGCAACAAATACACTGCCAAGTGTGAATAGCTGGGCATTTCAAAGAATTTATGGCTTTTCCAAAGATCTCAGCATAGTTGATTGTTTTGTTCTCTTTGTTTCCTCAGTAGGTGCTTCATGTTGAACATAACTACAGACTAATTCTCCTGCATTAAAAATCTCCATTTTCTTCACCATTTGGAATTCAACTATAAATCTGGATATATTATGTGATGGTTTAATGTAGAGCTCCAGAAAACTTGAATCGGTATCAGCTGAGTGTCTACAGGCATCAGACACTTTAATGCTTTTAAAGATCTTTTCAAGATTATTTTTCACCAAATTTAAAACAGATTTTTGGACAAACCATCGTTTGTTTGTTTTTTTCTTATTCATGCATTTCAGTCAAGTTTAAAGGTATCTAGCATATACGTGGTCCCGTGCAGAGGTAGGTTTTATGTAGGAATATGGTTATTAGAGTGAGTTAGGTAAGTCTACATTCTGCCAACAGGTAAGTGAAAGTAAAAACTAGGATTAGAGGTAGTTTTAAAGATATGTAACATCAGGAATGTTGCCTAACCCATTTTGAAAAAAACGAATGACTTGGAGAAATGGTGGTGAAATTAGATAAACTGTTTGTGGCTATTAAGATCTCACAAGTTGAAGACTATTAAGGCTTTTATTTGCTATAAAATGAGCGATGTCATGGTATCCTGACCACTTCCTGTGTGTGTGTTGTAATCCAAGCCTTTCTGTTCTTTGTTTTGGTAGCCGGGCTGGCTGTGTGTGAGTTAAGTGCTACAAGCTGCTAAGAGTAACTTGTTGTGTATGTAATGTTACAGGCATGATAGTTTATTAACAGTTACCAATATTATGATTTTTTTTCTGCAAATGTTGTAATTGATAGATATCCTTAATTTTAGTGATAATTTGCTGCTTTTCTTTGTCGTGGCAAACTGAATAATTATTTCATTTTTTGAAGACTTCTGAAGCCATAATTAATAATCTGAAGTATTAGTTAACTGCTGCTCACGTATAATGTGGATCATTGATCTATCATTTTAAAACTTTAGGTACTTCCAGATAAATAATACCAAAGAAATCAAAATCAGATGTTAATGTTGCAGGTCTCACTGGAAATAGCAGTGACGGTAAATATTTTAAGAAAATGGTCATAAAAGACACAATAACCCTTTTTAACAAGTTTTAGTAAAAGAAGACGGTTCCAGTCGAGCGGCTCTCCAAACACTGAAACAATCCAGGTAACATGATGGAAACAAACACTCACACAGGAAGTATGTCACTGCTGTTGGCCTACAGATATATTTATCACTTTGTTTAAACAGGTTCTAATTGTAATAATATGTTCCCCTTTGTATCGCTGACTCACAGAACCAACACTTCATTAATCGAGTAGATCACATTTGGTAGTCAGTAATGAGGTGTTAGAAGAAAAAAGCGATAATGACCAAAATGTTTGGTTCACAAGTATATAATTATGCATTTATTGACGAGAATGATAAAGGGACACATTGAGGTCAAGCAGACTAACAGATGGGCGTCTTCAGTTTACTTAGCAGACCTCCTGGTCCTCTTGTCCCAGGAGAAGTTTGCTCCGTAGGATTTCACCCGGGGCTTTGAGCTCTTCTTCTCCGTGACGTCGTAGCTCCAACCTGAAAGGACAAACACGAGAATAAGTGATGAGGCCGAGAACGTCACGTATATTCACTTTGGATGAGTTCCAACCACAATGAGGTGTTTTGGAGACATCAACAGGCTGCATGTAGTCAGAACTGCACTAATCACTTTCATGGTGCAATAAACAGAGTAGGCCAGTTTCCTCTGCTTAGTTTCAACAAACTGCCAGATGGTTCAGTCCTCTGAGTGAAGGGGACTCTCTGTTAGATGGAAAAATACATCAACTACATTTCACTTTAACTCACACAGGACTGTTGTTAAAATTGTCTAATAACCGAAAGGATTCTCTTCGTATTTGATTATTTGATTTGTTATAAGTAGAGATGATCCGATGCTGTTTTTTCCTTCCCGATACCGATTCCGATACCTGGGCTTTGGGTTGTGTGCAGCCACTTTTTAAATATAACAGTTTAAAACAGTAGTGCAACAGCGACTTAAATAAATCTAAGAATAATTAATTCCCTTAAAACGTTCTCACAGAACTCGTTTGATTGCAGCACCGCTGCTTGAAGGGCAAATGTTGACGGCGATACTGTGTCCACCCAGTGTGCAGTCTCAGCAGACACGCCGGAGGTCCAACTGTCAGCAGTAAAGCCGACTGCCTGCACGTCTCTCAGCCTACATGAAATGTGTTCCCTCACTGTCTCATAAAGTTTTCCGAGAGCAGTTTCATCATGCTCTTTTGCGTGATGTGTCTTCAAATGCTTTATAACGTAGCTGGTGTTGAAATTGGCAACACTCGTGCCACCCCTCGAAATTATAGCCCAGCATACTCAACATGTCACCGTTTTACTGGTGGGTTATCCAGAGTAAAAAATTGCCAAACACCTGACATGTTGCCATCAACATCTGACTCACCTGAGATCAACTTCTTCTTCGCCGCTCTAAAAACAGTAGTTGCCAGGGGCAGCACGGCACAACCTCCTGTGTTGGCTTTTAGAGCAGCAAAGAAGAATTGGTTTCTGGTGTGTGACGTTGAGCAGAGCAAACGGAGCCGTTTCTAAATTACGTTGTCATTTTACCTTGCAATGCAAGGGAGTTGCTGGTCTACTGTTCTTGCTATAGACAGCTGTTTTCTAGAACTTAAACTAACATGATATGTATAGGCCAAAAAACTAAATATACTAACCAATTGAGGCAATGGTAGACCAGCAACTTCAAGATTTTAAGCATTTCAATAATGTATCTTTCCTGACAATAAACTGCAGCTTCTCACATTTAGAGGGTTCTTTCTCACACATTCAATGTACAGTTTATGCAAGCAATATTTCTGTAAAATAAATAAATGAACAAAAGCTTTTCATATACAATTCAGGATGCACGTGTGCTCCAGTTATACTTGACATCATACTGTATTCATGCTGTTACTGGCTCTATTTTAGAGATTTTGGCTACAAGTGCACATTGATCCAGATGAAATCGAATTACTCCTGCGCAGAACAAATCACTCTCTGATGCAGTCAGTGGTGGCAAAGCTGGCAACCACCTCACTTCAGCATCACAGGCTTCATATTGACTTAACATGACTCTTAACAGTGCTAACAATACATCTAATCATAGTTAAATGTCTTTAATGTACTTAAATTGAGTTTATTTAAATGTCTAACAGTCTGTTCATTCCATTGATGACATGTCTGTGATACTCAAGGGATGGTGTGTGTGCCTAATTGGCCATGATTAGTGGAAGAATTATGTTATGGATGATGACATCAAAAAATTCTTTACCATTTTTCTCAGCAAAAGCAATGGCGTCTTCCTTAGAGGAGAAAGACAGCAGCATGTTGGACAAGGGATCACCGCTGAAAGGCAGAAAAAGGATGTCATACAGATTGTAAAATGCTTTAATGCTTTAATTAGCAATTTTGGGATGTATTAATAAACTTGACTTTATACCAAAAACAATGTGCTAAAAGTAAAAAAAAACTAATCTGGTTTCCGTTTATGTGCTGTTGAAATGAGCAGGTTCGGCTCAGAGGTTCTTACGTGGAAGCCCAGCCCATCAGAGGGTTCTCCCAGCGCTCTCTGGTATCAAAGTCCATCTTCCACTTCTTGGTGCTGTTGGCTCCTGACTGCATGGCCGTCTTGGCGGGCACGAAGATGTGAACTTTACGTGTTTTGATGTGCTCCTCTGGGACCCCTGTTAAAGTGGTGATGTCCTGAGGGGCAAACAGAAATACAGCTCACCGAAGTGTAACTAACAGTTAACAGTTAATGAGGCCTTTTCACACCGGAGAACATCAGGAAATAAAACTGTTTTAAACCTAAATAGTGCAGCTATTCAGATCAATCCCATGTTACAAACGTATGTTATACCCGATGTGCTGTGAGTCCTTAGCCCTGCTCCTGATACAAGTAGGCAAACAACTGACTGAAGCAGTACGATGCCCTGTAAGATCTTTAAAACTACAGTGAATAATAAATATTTATAAACTGTTTATCAAGCGAATGATTCAAGTGCATCAACTTTATAAGCGACAATCTTACAGGTTTCAACTGAGCAGTCAAAGCTTCCCACTTCTACAACCATGTGTATGAAAATAAAAACCTGACATGTTTTTGGTTGCAGATCAGCCAGAAGTCTTCCGACTTTGATCTAACTCAGTAACTGATGTCTTCTTCTTTCCTTGCAGAGATTAAGAGTTCATGAAAAGATATATGCGTGTGTGTGTTTGTCAGGAAAGGTCATCTGAAAGTTAGCTTGCAGGTGTTAATAAATATAACTTGAAGCTCTGACAACGTGTTCTTAGTGTCGGAAAAATGGGATTGGGAAAATGTTCAGTGGCTATAAAAAGTACTTCAGATTGTGAAAGTCAAAAGAAGTTTTATATTCTTGTTCTAAATCTGTAGAGATTTATTTCCCCCTTTAAATATCAGGGTAAGAAAAAAAGCTCAGCTACATCTTCAGTATCAGAGAAACAATAAAACATGAAAGATTCAAAGAGCGAAGAGCACAATAAAATAAACTCTAAATTTGGATTGTGTTTTTATTGTTTTTGGGATCTGATGTTCACAATGTGGTATTTTTGTCTTTTTTGCTGTGCTGATTTTGTCTTTGCTTTCTTATTTCGTATTGTTTTCAAGAGTGTTCAGGCAACCGTGTTAATTTGCATGCAATAACTGAACAACGGCATTAGAAAAACAAAACGAGGACTCAAAGAACAAAAAAGAAAATGGAATAAAGCCATCCTCATGTTGTTATTCATACTCGTTTGCATCGAGGTGGATGAAATTAATGTCTAATACTTGAGGTGATTTATTCCAGACCATCAGAAAGTAGGCCAGTGCGGCAAGAGGAGGAGGGGCCTTTGGGTGCACTAAATGCATATTCCTGAGCAACTGGAGCTCCTTCAAGCTCCTATCAAGGATCTGGTCCAATTCTTCAGGGAATTAGCAAACAAGCAATGGGAAGTCGGCGACAAAACACAGACGAACCTCCCAGCACGCAGGCACCAGCCACCCAAGACTGAGGGCTTTCCAGAGCGCTCTCCTTTCAATACAAGAATTTTACACATTTCAATGGCCATTACAACTTCAAAGAATCAAATTTTCATCATTGTCTGTCATCTGCCAGTTGATTTGTAGAAAGGGGGTCGTTTTGCATGAACTCCACACAAAAGCCCGCCTTTCCTTTGGCAAAGGAGCTTCCAGCAGTATTTAAACCCACAAAATTACAGGTCCAACTGCTAAGCTACTGCTCGTTTCAGTGAAACATCTTTTGCCATGCTCAGAGGCAGTCTGAATTTAATCATAAACAAGATCTGCACATTGAAAAGATTGTTAAAATGAAAGGGAAAGGACGAACAAAGGGGGGGAAAAAAACTTCACAAGTGCTTGGTAATTATTTCCGGCTGCCCTATCTACTTAACCTTAACAATTCCTTCTTGTCACAGAGAGGAAGAAAACATGTTCTCTTCACCCAAAGGGGGTAACGGTGGACGGTTCATGACACAATAACACACAAGACAGTGTGAGAGAGCAGCAAAATGAGATGCCAGGGTTTTTTTGTTTTCGTCTTGGAGCCTGCAGCAGGTAATCAAAGGTGTTTAATATGTCGCTGTCTGCGGGATATATTTTTATTCTCAATGGAAAATGTTCAAAAGATCTGTACTCCAAAACTGAGAGGTAAGAAAAACTTCCTGGGAGTTTTGGAGAAAACACAAGAACCATTAAAATGCTTTGTACACAGTGAACCGTAACACATTCAGAGCTGTGAATCAAGGGGAAAAAATCATGTACAAAAGTGAGTTGAGGTAAATCAAATTTGCGATCTGAAACATTTAGCAGTTGGTCTGGTCTGTTCTGGGGGATAGATGCATGAAAATCCCTCTTCGAGACGCATTAGAAATTATACCCTCGGGATTAGCAGGCCAGACTATGGTTACGCGTATGTATGTTACATAAACCATAACTGACACATGAGGCCCATGTATGGTAAACTGGTGCAATAATTTGTCCAGATGTAGCGGACCTTAAATCACATCTTCGGCGTGGATGAGCACAAAAGGTCCTTCATGAATGAGGGAGGATGTGTCAAAACAAAAGCTCTGCCAAATCACTGAAAACACTCTGCTCATTATCTGGCATTGTTTGCAAAAATACGAGTCTAGACTTCTATGATACTTGCATGCATTACACTGAAAGCTAGTAGGGTTATCGGCATAACAGGCTCACCCACAATACCCGGATTCACAAAGGGAATGATTGTGGCTGGAATGTGGTGTGTTCCCAGGAAGACTAGAGAGGGCCATCACAAAAGGAAAACCCACACGGTGGGCACTTTTTCTTCTGCCACGTACAGGAAGCAAAATGAGAACTATCAAGTTTGACACTATTCACAGGGCCTTCACGGGGCCCTACAATACCTGGCTGGGCAGGCAGAATGCCGGGCTTAAGAAAGGGGGGAAAAAGGCTGGCAAAGTCTCCGTCACGTGAAAGCGTGTCGATATTTCTGACACCTCCAGGCTACGTGCCAAATAAAGAGCATAGGGGCTTGTCGCTGTGGGGCCACTGGGCCCACCAGAATGCTGAAAGCTGGTACCCCTAATGCTCCAGCAGAGACCTGGGATAGAGGATTTCTATAAACAAGATTCAAAGATCTTGGTATGCTTAAGCGGTAAAAACTCAAGGAAATAACAAGATTTTTAAAAGCAAGAAAAGTAAAAACAACAGTAGGAAGAATAGTATTTTCTTTGGGGGATGGGGGGGCTGAGGTGTGAAATCAAAGTCTAAACATTTGTTCCAAACTGTTCTCGGATGAATCATATTAATCGTAACGTGGGGGGGTGGGGCTGGCAGTGTTTTCCGATTGGCCGGGTACTCTCAGCATATTATTTTAGCCACCATTTTTAAAAATCTGTAGCCGCAAACCAGTTACTTTTTTTGGTTATTATTATTTGACACATCAACATGAAGATACAGAAGAAAGCATACCACACGTGGACCGACGAGCTCGAAAATGATGCGTAGAAACAGTTGTTGTTTTTTCCATTCGTCAGCCGACTGATTCGCCTAATCTTTGTGGGTCTTTAGACCGCCATTAAAACGCAGACAATGTTTTAGTTCCTTGAAAAGTAGTTCCTAGGACGGAAAGTTGGGTGGAAATGTGGCTTAAGCTGGAGTTAGATAAGATCAAAACTGCTGATGTCTGTCTGTTAAATATGAAACTATAGCCAGGAACCGGTTAGCAAAGCTTAGCATAAAGACTGCAAACAGTTGGTTTGACTTTCCCTAAAAATATCTTACTTTAAAGTTCACTAATTAACATCTTATTTGATAATCCAAACCAAAGTGTAACCAGCACAGTACTATTCCTTTAAGAGCTTTTATTTCTGTAGGTCGACTTCCAACAACATGTCAAGCTGCGTCGCTCTCATCCATGAGGTGACGTCGTTACAAATCTCTCATCAGCTCCTATTTTCAAGCAAGGGACACATCTTCGAAAGAGCCCAACACCAAGAAGAACTGAATTACTGAAAGAAACTGGAGATGTGGTTGACAGAAATCAGGAGAACACATCTTCCTCTATAACTTCACTGGACTCTTAAACTGTCCTCCAGCCACTACAGTCCCGTATCATTCAGCGCATCTTGTCAGTTTCAGATGATTTGCAGGTAAATGTCCACATTTCCTGCTGCTCAAAAGTGGTTTTCCAGTGAGAAAATATCTCTTCAGGCACCAGGTAATGCTTTTGGATGTATCAGTGAAAAAATAGTAAAGTAAGGCTACACAAATCAGATGAATGTTTTTAACCAGGGACAGTTATGATGAAAATATCAATTGCACGGGCAGATTTGAAAGGCGGTTCACACCGTGGTACTTGGAGCATCCTGGGGTTTGGCAAAATGTAGACGAGGACTTGAAAAGAGATACGTATAAGGATTTTAGCCTCTGAATACATTACTGCTCATTCACTTGGTGAACTGAGCAGCCCAGTCTTTTTCACTCATTCACTTGATACTCCCTCTGTGCTCATTTAGAAAAAAGAGGATTATTTTAAAGCTTAAATAAACCATAAAGAGGAAGTTAACATCTGTTCTTGCAATGATTCTGGACAGCTAAAACAATAGATGTGAAAATGATCGACTTTCCAATAAACCAGAAATGTGGACTGTGTTAGACATACAAAGCAGTTTTAACGAATAACCATTCATAACAAGACTTGAGCTGAAATAATTTACTGATAAACTGACGTGAACATTTGATCGTAAACTTATTTAATAACTGGCTCATTTAATTTAATTGAAGCAAAGAGACTGAACATTTACTGGTTCAAGCTTCTCTGATGTGAGGATCTGCTGCTTTTTTATCACTGGAAACTAATAAATCTTTGGGTTTTGGTCATCAAAAGATATAACAATTGACTAAAGGGCTATTTTTCTGATAGAAAAACATATTGATCTATTAATCAACGATGAAAGAAATCATTAGTTGCAGACGCGTCTTTTATTTCTAGGAAAATAGCCCAGATACAGGGTCAAACTGTCTAAACACACTGGTGGTGGCAGTCCTTATTTTAAGACTTGTTAGGGTTTACTAATGTAAACTGAGGCACAGAGTGTATTTTCCTGTTAGTGCAGCAACCAAACAAACAAACAAATAAAAAATGTCTCTGCATGACCAGCTCACACTGAACATTTCCAACGTCACTGCCACATTGTTAGGGGTAATGGTGGACACAGTGACAGCCATGACACAAGTACGGTCCAGCCTATTATAGCACGAACATCCATATGCCAAAACTGCAGCTCGGCAGCCAGAAGGGGTCATGAGGTCGGCCGAGCTGAATCATGTTGAGTCAGCATGTGGTGAAAGCCCAAACACATCACCCTTAACCCCCCACTGTCCGGCTCACACCCAGACCAAGAGCCTCACTCATCGGCCTCCGCCGGTTCCCACCTTCAGACGTCTTTGAAGTGGAGAAAGCGTGCCAATTACTGATTGGACATAGGGGGCGTCTCTAATAGAAACAAATATTATGTTGCTTGTCCATGTGTGGGAGTGGTTCAACCCTGGAGAACAAGAAGCAGCAGGCGAGAGGGTCATTGCGACTCTCACATTACACATACCTGCGAGGATCGGAAAGAGAGGACAGAGGAGGGGGTCATTTATGAAGATGTCGGATGTAGACGCGCTTGTTTGTTTGTTGGCTGGACGGCATGTAAAAGACACCTGCTGAAAGGTTTCCGTTTGTTTTTTTCGAAAGTAAAATTCTTCATGAATAACCCAAAACTATTAAAGTTATTAAGCAAAAATGATGTGCTCCTTTCTCTCTGTTTTGTGTCACTGTTACTTGAATATGTGAGTTTTGGACTGTTAGTCGGACAAAACAAGCAATATGAAGACGTCTCCTTGAACTCTGGGAACTAGTGGCATTGGTCACAATTTTAAACATTTTATTAAATTTGACAATTGTAAAAATCTGATTATATAATGTAAACAATTAATCGAAGACAAAAAATTGTCTATAGAAAAAATTTGAATTTATTAACCAATTATTTTCTTAATTTGTTGATTTATCATTCGGTCTATGGAATGTCAGCAAATACTGGCATTTGCCCATCGCAAGTTCCCGGAGCTGATGATGACATCAGAAAATGTCAAAATGATATTCATTATAATGTTTTAAATGACAAAAAAAAAGACAAACTATTAAGTCATTATCAAAGTTGCCAACGTATTCTGTTACGGCTAATGGAGTAAAACAGTAATTGTTACAGCTCTAATAAACATGTTATGTTTTTATGAAATTCAAAATGCAACACAAACAAGAGTGGCACTCAGTAGAGTGCATAACCTCCGCCAAGTCCCCTCTACTTAAATCAGGCCTCGAAAACCAACTAACCAACAGATGGACATGGGTGAAAACAGACTTGATGGAGGTAATTGTATTACAAATGATAAAGTTAGCTTTCTGTTTTTGGAGAGACAAGAACATTTTGAAAGTCACAGACTTAGTTAGGGGATACCAGATCTAGTTTGTGGAATTCAAGCAAGAGCTGCTGGCTTACAACTAATGAACAAACGGACGTGTAGACAAACAGAAGTAGCAAGCCTTTTTTATCCGCTCTGCAAACATAACACTTAGCAGCTAGACACTTCCTAAAACTACCCAGCGCTGACAGGGCTGAGGAGTCCACTTAAGAGGCTTAGTCTCTATGGAAGAGAGTGTTAATGAATGAAATACTATTTAGTGGATGATACATGATAAAGCCTCTTGTCTGGCACTCTTCAAAGACCAACATCCTCTGACCCACTACTCACAACTTGAGCCGCGAGATTTTTTTTTTTTTTGCATAAGTGCGCCATATGAGAGGGCAACCAGACAAAACAGACACTTAAGTTGTCTATGTGCGAGGGAGGGAGGGTGGGAGAGTAGGATGAGAGGGAGAGGAAGGGGGGTGGGGTGGTCAATGTGGTCTGCTCCACTGTAGGTCACTGTGTGTCTGAGGCTAGACAGGCTTAGAGAATATACACCCCTGTACTGCAGACTTAAACTGCCTGTGCTAAATATATCCTCATTGTTGGGATTGCTGGATTTTTATTGGGAATCTGTGTCTTCGTGCTGATTTTTTTCCAGTTTCAAAATGTGAAAGCAAATACCTGTTTGAGGTCACGGTGGTTGAGGGTCCTCTAGCTAACGACACTCTCAGTCACACATTAAATTTTGCGGAAATTGAGTTCTCGAGTGTCACAAAGCAAACTGGCGTGTCCAATTTTTTAGAGCTGAGGATGATCTTGTGTTAACCAGCTTCCTTTGAGTGACCTCTGTATCAGGATGTTTTCTGATAGCTCTGGAAGATAAGTCTTGACTGACTGAGTCAGGAACTTTCAATCTGATTTCAGTTTGGGGCTTTCAAAACAAGCAACAACCTGCCTTTACACTCAACTACTCAACCGCAATCAAACCGAACATCTTTTGACCAGATGTGACGTTACTTGCCAAGCGAGCTCTGCGCTCTAAATTCGCAAGAAAAGATTTCGAATTAGCAAACTCAACATGCCAAGCATCAAATGGTCCTACCAATTTCACACTCTCTTCCTCTCCCAGTCTTCCTCCCTCCTTCCCCCTCAATTCCCCACACTCTAATAACTGTCCTCCTCTGTCTCGTAAAACCCTAGTGCCTTTAGAGAACTCTATAACAAGGCTTCACAAGCGCTTTAAGATTATGGTGTTGTCTTTATGTGGAGAGAGGGAGCACACTTGGCCCCTGCTGTAGGAGGGACAGACGCTCACACACTTAGCCATACGTGGGAGATATTGTATTATCGCATATTGAGGCAGCTGCTGTGGTTTTAACCGCAGTTGTTTCCGCAGAGGGTTAGAGAGTAAAGCAAACCCGACTCTAATTGAGGGAGGTCGCAGACATTCCGTGTAAAGCTGTGTATCACTGGCCGACCAGCCGGACCCTGGGAGCTGCCCAGCATGCTTAATCAAACAGTAATTACAAACAAAAGCAGGTCGGCATGGCCACTCCAGAGAACACTGAAGCTCCATCACGCAGGTCTATTGGTTTGGCATTATTTCTGAAATTCAGACAATGCCGTCAAAGTCTTCGTCATAAAGAGCTAAAACTTTTTTCAGGTTTTTCTTTTGAGTTAAGAGGGGAATATGAGGTAAAAGAATAAACAGTCGGGATTCGCAGTTGGGCTGCAACAAACTGTTTTCACTATTTAATAAGCAGATTAGCGTCTTCATCAAAGGATGCCAATCGTAATTTCCTAAAGCCCTGTGACATCATTATAGTGTGTTATTTGTTAGTGTGTTTTGTTTAGAAGCATGAACTGGCAAAGTTTGGCATTTTTGCTCGAAAACTAAATCCAACATGACATTTTTGGCAAATTTGTTTGTAAACACATCTATCAGATACAGATTAAGATCATCATTCATTAAGAGTTGTTTTTTTGTCCACTTGGCAAATACAAATCCAATATTCAGTCTTCTTTAGCACTGACTACTAAGGGTAATGTTTGACTCTTTAGGCGCTAATTACTGCACTGTCTAACTTTAGATAGTTAAGCTAACTTTATCTGTCCTCCATTTACTACTGGACACTTGTACCATGGGATTTCCACTGGCATAAGTTGTGGAAGGGACCAATATAATCACTCAATTACGTCCTGTTTTTTCCTGTTGCCCCGTGTTGAGGTTCTGAGCGAGCTGAGCAGTCACTTGCAGTCAGACAGAATCAAAGAAATCAGCAGTCTTGAATAAACTACTGTGTAGCTTGCAGACCATAAGTGGTGCCGGAAAGAAACAGCCAACTGTGGCGAAAAAGTTGAAGCAGAATCATCTTTTGGAGATACTCGATATCATGCTGCAGTGGTCAGTCACGTGTAACGTAATGTTTCATGAGCGTTCACTTAATTTGACCTTGTGCGCCAGTTTAAAACACTTTTTTCATCAGTCAATATGGACCAGCATACTAAATTACAGATAGTCCTTTGTCGAGGCAGAGTAGGACAGGACAGTTGGTGTGTGTTAGTAGTGTGGTTAAATGCCACAGGGGGAACACAATGGACATCTCTTTGTGTAACATGTGTTTTACTTGTATTCACTCAGTTTGGGCTGGTGCATCAGTTTGAAACCCACTCTAATGAATGGCAGTCGTAGGAACAGCAACATTGCAGCTTATCGTTTAATGGCGGTTGGTAAACTGCTTTTAGGTGCATTTTTGCCACCTTCTGGATTGGTGGGGGTAACGGTTCGCAACATTGCGTCACACAAACAGGCCATGCAATGACACTCCCACACCGCCACACAACCCTAATTGCAGCAACGCCTGATTTGGTCTGAATTGAAGCTTAAAAGGTCAGATTCTCTCTGACCTGATTGGTTTGTTTTGCCACCTGCAGCCATTTCTCAAACAAAGCATGTCTGCTTGTTGTAATATTACAGAGAAGAATGAAGAGCAAACACTTGGCGTCACTGACCAACACTGTGTATGCAAAGCGAGTGTGTGGTTTAGCAAATGACTGAGAGAGGACAGCAGAAAAAGTAACAGTGAATGCAAGTGGAGCTGGAGGGAAAGGTTGGCAGTTAGCTGTCAGTCTGGCAGTAAATGTATGTTATATGTTAAAGTGTGTCAGTGAACAAACGCAGCTTCTCAAGACTAAGAAAAGTCTTGTCTGTTGTTTCCTAACTGCTGGAAAAGTTAAAGGGATTACCTCGGAAGCCCCAGTAACAACCATGCCTTCATTTAAGAATAGGGATAGGAATTGATAAGATTTCATTGATACCAATATTCCTTTATCTGCTTATCGGGTTGATTCTTATTGAGGCATTGGAGGCATATTATTCCGATGGATTGAACAATTTGGAACAAGTTCTTATCGGTTCTCGTTCTTAATTCCCATCTTTAAGCGTTGTGTCGGCTGTGGAAATTCAAAACAGATCTAGGGTTATCTAGGTACACGTAAGTACAAGTTTTAGGGTACTATACCAAAACGTTTTGGTTGAAACGCAGCTTTAGTGGCTTTTTGTAGTCTTTTTATAATAACAATTGTTCAAAACTTTTTGCCTCTTTTATAACTAATCAAGTATCAATGCAGTTTCCCCATTATTTTTCTGTCTGCAGCCTTCAGTAAAATTGTTCACAAATGCGATTAAAAATCCTCTTTACTGGATGAGTTCATATATTTGACCTACAGGAGATTCTCGCCCTTCATCGCCTAAATTTACCTGTAATGGAGACGGCCAAACAAACTGCAGAGACGGAAGTTTCCTGCAAGGTTTGCATTTTTTGGACAGACGAGAACGAAGGACAAGGTAATGAGTGTCACACAAATATTCTGACGGAGTTTTTGGAGCGCATTCGAAAAATATCATTTGCACCAGCCAAAATGCAACCTCATCTAAACGAGGTTATTCAGAAATGTTCACTACAGAAAAACCGGCACACCACTCTCTCCTCAGGCTGCTCAAGAGAAAGAGAGACAGCGTGCGAACCCCACATAACCCCTCAGTGGATCGAGACCTTTGTTTGATTGGTCAAACCAGAAAGCAATTCACACTTATTGACAGCCTGATGAATGACTAGCGTGCTGACATACGCTGAATGCCCAAAAGGGAGAGTGCTCTCATTGCCCTCTTCCATGTGAGACGGAGACCACTGTACTGTAAACAGCTGAGGGCCTCTCTTTTTGGCCTGTCTGGGTGAGCATTAGAGTACTTCCCGCCGTCGCCAGCAACAGCATGCCACAAAGGAACCTCTGTGGCCGACAACACTGAAGTGGCCACTGTCTTTTTCGTGAGTCTCAGGGTGTCTCACAAACTTTTTTCCATGCAAGCTTCTTTTCTTTCACCCCCTCCCCATTTTTTAGAGGCCCTTTTTTTCCTCTCCTCTGCTGTTCCTCTCAGTGGCCCCTACTGAGAGGACAGAGACAGACACTCCGCCCAGCCAAAGGTTTGTCTGCCAGTATGGTCAGCTTTGCTCTGGAACAAAAGCGCACTGACGCTGCCCACACACAGCAAAAACCCCCCCAAACGAGTCTACAACAGACTCCCACATTCTCCCTAAACTCCCTCTTTCTCCGTTATCTCCTATCTCCTTCGTCTTTTAATGACAAAGTGTTCACTTCAAAAGACCCTTCTTTGTTTTGTACAGTTGGTACATTTCTAACCTTCATCACTTCAAATGATTATTGCTGTTTAGGCTGTGCTTTAGAACTTAATGAAAAGGAAGCAACAAAGAACCTGTCCGATGAAATATGAAGCTAAATACAGCTGTACCACATATTAAAGGTCATTCTAAACAATGACTTCATAGTCACCCAATGACCTGTGAACTAAATTTAATTACATATTTTTAACTGAAACTTGCTCTTCAAGTGCTTTTGGAAATATGCTGTGTGCCCAAGCTACACAAGTTAACATGTGTACGACTGTTCACAGAAAATCATGAAACAAAGCCATGGAAGTAGTCTACAACCGCTAGGTAAACAGAGAAAAATACAGGATTAAAGCTTGCTTGTTTTGTCTGAACAATAGTCAAAAATCTAAAAGATATTCAGTTTA
This sequence comes from Pagrus major, assembly GCF_040436345.1. NCBI lineage: Eukaryota > Metazoa > Chordata > Actinopteri > Spariformes > Sparidae > Pagrus > Pagrus major. The sequence continues at coordinate 23,484,449 of NC_133219.1, forward strand.
CAATCATGTAAAACGGAGAAAAATTGCAAATCATCACAATGGAAGACCAGGAACAAGTGGAAGTTTGGCATTTTTGCGTAAATATTGACTGAAGAGAATGTTTTTTGTTTGTTTTTTTAAATCAAAGAAGTAAATTCATTTTCTGTTAATCTACAAATTGGTTTATCGAGTAATCATCATCAAGAATGACAAAGACTTCAGACAGAGAAGTATCGCAGAAGCAGCAGAAGGTCAAAATAGCCTCTCTTAGTAAGTAGTAAAATGGTTTCGACTATTAAACGTTTGACTATTTGTCAGTGTTTTGGGTGAACATATTGATTATAGTATCTAGGTTACTTGAGTGTAAACATGGTACCTAATTTCCTGTGTAACCTGCTTTCTTGTGTGTATGTGTATATACTGATTCAAATTTCACAAGCGAAATCACAGTGAGGAACAAATGCACACTGTTTATTTACCCTTTGTCCTCATGTACCAAGTATAAAAATGGTAACCCTTATCATAGCATTGTAATTCTCATTTTAGCATCAGCATTCAATAAACAAGTCACATAAAATAGAAAAAATCAAAAAGTGAGGACACCAGACGCCTGTAGCCCATTCACCATCACTGCTTAAGGATAGTAGCTTGAGGCTAAATTAACGTGAATGCGCTCCTGAACCTCTGATATAACTATCAGTTGAGTTGCATTGTGGGTAATGTAGGCAGCAGGTTTTGACAAGGAAGAATAACGTGTAGAATAACGAAGACAATTTCTGGTTCTGCTGCATCGTTGGTTCTTTTTGATGTTGTTTTTTTATCCTGTATCCGGCAATATTATAGGAGAGCAATATGCTCTCTGTTGGGTGTTGTTAAAGTCACCAACTAATAGATAAGAGCACCAAATGTAAGGTCAAGTTAACAAAAGTAAGCTGCCTCAAGGACAATGGAGGACCAGTCTGTGGGATCTAATGAAAAAGTTTTATAAGAGAAAACATAGTTGGATAAAACCTGTTAAAATATACAAAATGTTTAATGTCAGTAGTCGCAATGCAACTAAGGGCTACACAATTAATCAAAATCGCAATATGGCTCGGTGTAATATCCAAATCACAGAAAGCAGACGTTTTGATCAATGTCAAATGTGTGATAAAACAGCATTATAATGAAGTACTGTAGAGCTGCACAGACACAGATGCCCTGGCCTAAGAAAACATGTCTGTGTGGTAGAGACCCAACAAATGTCCCATCACCATCATTATAGTAGATTTCTCAGTGAAAATGAAAATTGTAATGCAAAAATAATCGTGACTCATATCGCAATGTGATTTTTTTTAAACCATATTGTGAAGCCCTAATACAAATGAGCCTGCAGTTGTTGATACTAAAGAAGGAGCCATCAAGCGTTCAAGTGTCATTGTTTCACGCTTCAGAAAAAGCGATATATATACACTGTAATGTTACTGTAAATGGAAACTGTTAGTATTCAGTCACTGGGAACAACACAATTGTTGGAGCTTGTTGGAGCTGGATAGGGCTGGTTTAAAATAATTGGTTTTCTGATTCAAATCAATCTTCATTTGAATGAATTCAAGTCATAAAATCCCAAAAGATATATATGATATATGCCTTTTCCTGTGGATGCATGAAAGGCAGCGAAAAAAAATTGACAACTGAAATATTCCTAACCGAATCAATTTTGAATTGAATCAACTCAAATCAGAAATCAAATCGGTAAATTTTATCTGGAAATCAGTGGCCATAACCAACTCTAGAGCTGGAAAAGTGTAGATGGCCTAAACTGTTTAATTGTTGTTGATGCTTTAAAGAATAATAATACAATGTAACTGTTAGTTTTGGCCAGTGGAGACCCCAAATTATGATGAATTATAATCTAAATTAAAGCTGAGCTGAGTGGCATCAAACATTGTCATCATAAATCAAGTTTTCACTTAAACTCCATTGATTAAACCAAACAGTAGTAACTTTTTTAATTGGTTTTCATCAAAAGTTGAAAAGAGTGCAAAGAGAGGATTAATGGGGGCCGTGATCACACACAGAAGTACTCACACATTTGCCATTACCATCATATTGCTACAAAAGCCCACTGTCTACTACAAACTCGTGTTGGCAGTGGATGCAGAGTTTTTTAACAATTTTTCCAGGCAAGTAATTGGAAGACAGTAGATCAGACAAACACAGTGTGTCACGTTGACCACGGAGGGATTCTTACCAATTTCTCATCAACTGTAATAAGTTGCGTGTCTTGTCCTGGTTTCTCTGCCAGCCTCAACGTTGATGTGCTTGTAGACCTGAAAACCATTAGATCGACATTACACGCAAAGCACAACCCGCCAAAGGCAGACAAGCAACAAAGAGGTAAATTACGCAAACACGTTACACTCTGCAAACACTGACTATCTTGGAGGAAGCGGTGGGGTGAGGATACAGTGAAAAGGAAGAGACAAGGAGGGAATCCCCCCCGCCACCTATTAGTTCTGTCTGGTGCATCTCTGGCAGACTCTCGCTCTCATCCTAATGACAGGACGTGCTTAATGTTGGCTGTGGTCAACTGACAGGCGAGGACTGTGCAGCTCTTTGTGAATGTGCAGCCGTGTCCTGTCACAAAACGGCAATGTGCCATCATGGTTGAGCCAGCAAAGGGCTATTCCAGATAATCACATTCTAGACTGTACCCAGATAATCTGAGTTTTACATTTATTTGAATAATATGGTTTTTCCTCTAAAATGTCTCATATTTCAGTTAAACGACTGATAAGAGAAACATGAACAGTATTGTGATTATGGTGTAATTGCACAACACGGATGAAAAAAGTTCTGACCATTAAGTCGTTGCTTAGTAGAAACCCAGTAGACAGCGCTCACTCACTCACTCACTCACAGAAAAATGTATAATAGATGCTGTTGGAGCTGATGAAAGTTGGATGACCGACAGTTAATTTCTCTGGTGAAATGATTGCTTCATGACTGATTGGTCAATAGATTGAAAATGAATAGATTCCACTCCTGATAACTGATTTAGTTTTAGTCTTTTGACAAGTAAAAATGGCAAATATTTAAATTTGTTGGCTTTAGCTGCAGAAATGAGAAAGACTGTCTATTTTTAAATTAAATGCTTGGAGCTTTTATCTGCCGATCAGATGAAGAACATCATTTTACAAGTTCACTTATAATATTTGACAAGGAAAACATGTATGAATTGATTGATCAGTCAGTAATAAAAATATTTTTAGGTCAATCTCTAAAGAAATGTTCTTTCAAAAGCCAACTTTGTTAGCCAATAAACTGTCTTAGCAATCAAAGGCAGCCATTTCTTATCATCTTTATCTTTATTAATGCATGTTTAGTCCATAAAATGTATTCCTTACTTGACAATTTAATATTCACGTGGACAACAGCATGTATCTTTTGGCTAAGCAATGCAATCAAACCTGTCATATGTTATTTAATGACCTTATCTTGTGCATGATAAGGCCAATGTCTAATTATACAAGCTGAGAAGGACAACACTTGTATTGTGTAAAGAGAATATCTCACACTCTTTCATTCTGTAAGACAAAACAAAATCTAAACCTGCCCTGCCTTAATATTCACTATTTCAGTAGCCTCTGTAATGTACATAGAGCCAGTTTTGGATAACATTTATTTATTTTTTTATTTTTTCATAATGTAATAAACTTTTAAAGGGACAATTCAACAGTGGGGCAATATCACTGCATGAAGAGCAGCGTCTCCTGCAGGCTTATGAATAAACCCATGAAGATAAATCATGTCAGCAGATAGTATATCATCATGTGATATCCAACTGATGTCTGCTAGACCACATGCTTAGTTAGAGCTGACAGATACTGACAAAATAAAATACTGTGATATGCTTGAGTCAGTACCTCAATTAAATATGGAAATTTTGTGGCTACTGTTATTGCTTTTGGTGTTTTTTATATTATATATTTATCAGACTATTTAGGTGGATTTCATATAAAAAATTATAAGCAATGTTGAGATGATAACCAAGTAACTATGCACATACTGATCATTTCATAGAGCTTGTAAAATGTGCCATATGAGACTGGAAAATCACCATTTACTGTTATTCTGCTCTTACTGGCAGGAAAATAGCACATTGCTGAATCAAAGTATTCGTCAGCCAAAGTCACAGACAGTTTCTATCAAATTTTACAGAGTGCATCTTCCAGCTCAAAGCCGACCTTGGAAAATGCAATTTCCTATTTTGTGCCATATATTTAAAAGCAAAATCTCTTCATGTCACCAACTCACTTACTGCAGCATATTTCTGGGTGCTCCCTAATTATTAGCTAATGTGTTCAAATGTAACTTCAAGAAATCTTAAGCACATCTTGCAGCAGCATTATTCGTGCAGTTGTATGCAGCTCACTTAACGAGTTTGATATATTATTTTTAAGTGCACACTGTATACACAATTTTAATACAAAAAGATAATGGAGAAGAGTATGTAATATAAGTTTATCTCACGATGCAGAGGGGTGTTTGTCACAGCAAATGATGCAATGAGTCTGAACATAATAACGTTGCCTGTGATGTGTTATCTTGACATAAGTGTTAGCTTACTTGCAGGCACCAGTAAGAGTTGACTGTAAGGCTAGCTGTGGTGAGTCAGTAAGTGATAATGACCTTTCCAGTAAGGTCTGTTTTTAAATAAAGTTCCCGTCTCGCAGAATATTAGTAATGGTATGCAGCACATGTTCTCTGAAGCACTGAGCAACCTTTAATTGCGTTAGCTCTTAAACTGATTTCTAGCTAGACTTGTTAGATTTAAGAGTTAGCTAATTAGCTGGCTAGCCGAGTGCTGTAAGGACACGGCATAACATTAACATTAGCAACCAGCCTGGACAGATAAAAACTAAGTGCACAAACAAGTACGCAGTTAAGTGCGTTAACTCACACACTGTTTCCAGTAAACTGCGAAAACCTTTAACACGCTTCATTTACGTGCTTATTGCTTTCACGGTGGCTAGCTTACTAGCCTGTGACATGCCAGGCATACGGCCTCGTTGCTTCGGCTTAAGTCGACTTGGAGTTAAATATTTCAAACAAAATGACTCACAGTATCACGCTCGAGTATAAAACTAATAAACAATTAATGCGGAATTACCTGATAGGATTCAGGGCCAATTTAGAAGCTGCATTGATAACAGACAAACGTCCCAAGCCGAGAAGTGACATTGAGGACGCCATGATTGTTGTCAACAATGACGTACGGCAACCGTGAAGAGACAAACAGTACGAGCTGCTGACGGAGACAGCTGCTGGCAAAGAGACGGAGGAGGACTGATGCCAGCTACTAAATTTACTACAGGGATTCGTTACATACAGAGACAAGTCCAGACATATCTAGCGTCTATTTACGCCGCTGATGGTTGTTTCATATCATAAATAACGACGCTGATGGTGATAATGGAAAGAAACTCAGCTCATCCAAGGGAACTTCGCCTTTGCCTTTGGCGTCAAGTAATTGCTTCACACTCCAAGAAGCTTTTAAACGATGAATATTTCTCTTCTCTTTTCCTTTCAGCCATTTTTACTTGATATAATTATCAGTATAAAATGTACTATGTAGCTATCGTAATCAAGTTTGGCTTAACTTGATTTTTTTTTAGCTGAAAATGAGCTTTCCAATATTGGTATGCCTGTTTATATGGTGACTTTAATCAATCTAAAGGGATATTCCGTCGAAGGTAGCAACAGGTTTTTGTGTGTTTTTAATGCATATTCACAGTTTATAGAGTGACTGTGGGGCTAAACAATATTATTTACACGTTTTACAGTACATGTAAGTTTATTTCTCTATTGAATCAGAGAAATCAATACTGTACCAGAGCTGTCTTTTATCTAATTTTCTATCATGATAGTAAAGTTTCTGGCAAATCAGTTCAGAAACTGTTAATGGATAAAATCACCAAACCAATACAAATGGTGCAAAAATCATATAAAAATCAAGCACTAATTTAGCAGAATACCCCCAGAGGGATAAAAGGATTGATTCCACAGTATGAACACATTTGTAAAAATGTCTGATGGCAGATTAATGTATCTCATCTCACAGTGGACGATGTATCATCACATTGCCCAACCCTAAACTGTATGTAGGTCTAAAAATAAGATTCAGGTCTGACACATCTGACATTGAATACGTCTAACTACGATTTATTTACAAATCAATAATACAGCCGAGTCAGAAAAAGTATAAGGAAAAAAACTTTTATTGTTTCACTCTTCATATCTGTACAAATACCATCAAACTTTGTATGTACATATGACATTTACATAAAAAATACAAAACTATATATTCATAACAGAATTTTGTATTTCTCTTGTGACGCTTTAAAATAAAAATGTATTCTGAAAAAAAAGAGAACAAAAAGAAACAAAGTGATGAAGTCTGATATAGTGTCGAGTACTGCTATACGTTAGTCCTATTTTAGCTCTGCGAGAGCAATATGGAGCACATTGGCAAGAAGACAGCACACAAATGTTAATAAATGGCACATTGTTTCCAAAAAATAATCAAGTATCGTCCAAAACTTACCTCTGCTCTAATGTGGTGAGAAATATCATAAAATAAATGCTATTGAATGATGTCTAGAGTTGTCGTCTCCATATGGAATCAAATCTAAAGGGCTAATGACCAAAAAAATATAAGAAAAGAAAAACAAATGGCTCTTTTTTTCTCTTCCATTTCATCACTGCTGTGTTGCGACCTTTACAATGCTCTTTTGCAAATACCATTGAGAGAATCCCTTTGGTCAGTTATTATGAGTTGTAAACAAACCAGAAACACTTCTGTACATAAAATGATTGATATATTCCCAATAAATAAACACACAGCCTAAACATGCATTTACGTATGTGTGACATAAACATCTGTGATAGAGATTTGACAGAAACAAGCAGATTTTTACAGCTCAGGGAATGCAATTTACAGCTTGTAGAGGACTTATACTTACACGGTAACATGACAAATAAATAACACTGCTTCTCTTTGGACAAATATATTTCTTCATGATAAAAAAAAAAGAAAGTAAAAGGGACAACAACAACAACAAAAAGGGGAGAAATGAGTGGTAACACAATATATCATGGTAGATAGTAAGCCTGACATTGTAAATGTATAAATTATAAAACACAAAAAAGTATAAATAAACATCTAGCAGACTGAACTATATGTATACTTCCTTTTTCTTTAAAAAATAAATAAGCATACACATAATGTACAGTATGGACATGATTCCTTGCCCTAGAACTGTTCCCCTAGTGATGGGGCCTATCCATCCAGTAAAGAAGATATATGGACATAGGGCATGTAGTCTGAGTCCTCATCTTCCTCATCCTCCTCCTGGTCTTCTGTAATGGCTATGTGGGAGAATATATGGTAGCTGTTGTATGAATATGGACCACAACAGCGCAGAATATCATTGAATGTTCTCAGAAAAAAAGCCACTGGCACACAGCCTCCCTTTTGTTTCTTTTTTTATGTGTGTGTATATGTTTATGTATGTATGTGTGTGTGTGTGTGTGTGTGTGTGTGTGTGTGTGTGTGTGTGTGAGGAAGGGTTTGTGTGTAACAATTACTGTGGCATCCTCAATTATGCAACTTCCATTTACATAATCTAGCAAGTCAAGGCTGCAACATGAGAAAAAAGTGGGATGATGGAAAAAAGGGAAGGTTGGGAGGTTGGGGGGTCACAAGGTGGATTGGGGTGGGCGGAGGGTCTCTTTTTTCCTGAAAGCAGACACACATAACACACAAAAGTGTTGCTGTGTTCTTGGATTTTCCTTGCTCTGGTTATTATTATTTTAGTTTCTGGCTCAAACGTACAGGGAGGGAGGACTCTGTGTCACAGCCTGGCCTCAGCAAGCAGGTCAGAGATCATCAACACAGTTTTGAGGTATTTTTTCTTTTCTTTTTACAGGAGAGATTTACATCGGACAAAAAAAAAAGCACAGAAGCAAGAGCAGGAGTGACAATACAAAAAAAAAAAAAAAAAAAAAAAACAGGCAGTCCCTCATCAATCCAAATGGATTTGTAATTACTGATACATATTCTGGTAGACAACACATTCACTGGAAACAGCACGGACAATAAAAGTTAGCTGATAAACGTTTTTCCCTAATGAAGAGATGAGACAGCGCGGTTTCTACAAGCTCTTGTGTGAAGTGGTACGTTTCTATTAAGCTCATGAGGTGATCATAAAGTTGGTCCCTTGGATTCCATCACATACCTTAGGCACATCACATTAAGGTACTCAGTCAGGAGGGAGAAACTAACAAGGAGACGCTCTTCTTGGAATGTTAATATGAGACTTCCTTGAGGCTATGTTCAGTTTGACAGATTGGAGAGTGCATGAATGGCTCTACAGATAACTAGTCGACATGAATATCAGCGTCAAAATCCGTCGTCGTTATCGCTAACATGGCACCAATGTTACAATCACCTTATGCACATCGTATGAGTGTTCTGTTCTTATTGACATGTTGGCAGTGTGGTGTATGTCACAAGAGGCAGTGCATTTCGAATTGATTGATTACAGCCAAAAGCAACAAAAAGAAAAAATAATACAAAAACACAAATATATCATTAACTTGAAATTAGCAATGGGACCATGGAATTTACAAGCTGTAAAGATATGACCACTGTCATTAAAAATAAAACAAAAAAAGTTCATGAGATTTAAGGCAACCTGCCCCCGTAGGTCACGAGCATGATGACCATGAACGTAACTAGAGTTTTAAATATCAGGATTGTTCCACTGCAAACAAAATGACTCTCCTTTATTATTAGTTTAATGGAGTTAGCTTCTCACAGACTCTTAGACGGAGTCTGTTAAGATAGATTTATAGTTTTTGTCCACCTTTCTGTTATTTTGTGTTGCAGAAGAATTGGAAAAAGTAAAAAATAAAATAAAACAAAACAAAACACAAGAACAAAAGCCAGCGACAAAGACAACGTCATGCAAGTTCTTCTATTCCCAAGTCCTTTCTGCTTGCTTAAGCTGTGCTTGGTGGTGTGGCTGGGGTGGGAGTTTGGGGAAAGTTAGGATGTGGGGGGGGGGGGCACTTTCAGGGGGAAGCAACATGGAATATTGTCTTTTGCTTGGAGAGGGAGGAGGGTGTTTCATTTTTTCATATTTTTTTTGCTTTTGCTTTTGTTGTTTACTTACAGTTGCAAGATCCCGAGTGCTTGACCTCCAGCAGCACCCCCATCGAACAAGCAGCTTGCTTCATGGCACATTCGCTGGGATATGTGGTGTTGTCGCTGGCACACACCGCCTCATCCGTCCTGCTCTCTGGACAGGTCTCATCACACAGCGAGCAGCGACCCCGGCTCATCCGAGCATCCCACAGACACTTTTTCCCCGCGCTGCACTGGATGTCCTCACACGACTTGGCCTCTAGAAGGAGAGGGGAAGAAACGAGCGCAGGGGAAATCTTTGATTAGATGGATTATCAGGAATCCTTTTCAAGCAGGATCAGATGGCTGCTGAGTTTTGGGAGAACTAAGCTCGAAATAAAAACGAAATCCTGTTTTATGGTGTTAGGCCTTGTGGCGGGGAACAAAAAGTCATGTTTTAATTAGCATTTTTAAGGCTACATGACTTAGATGGACTGCTTTCTGGATAAGAATCCATCTGACTCAAATATTAACTTGAAGCATGTCTTCATGGCCCCCAGCGCTCCCCTGTTTCCCTCCCCCTCCCCTTCCCCTTTTCCCATATGGGATAGTGCTGCCAACATCAGGAAATAATAAGATGTCTATCATTTCTTGAGCAAACACAAGCAACTACCAAACACTCTCTCTCTCTAAGACCCCCTCCTCAGTGGAATGTTGGCAAAAATGAAGAGTGAATAGCTGCAGAGCTGGCCAGGAAGAAACTGCACTCAAACAATATTCAGAGTGAGTGGCTGGAGGCGCTCTCACAGAGTCAGGTCTCACACTCTCACGTCTCTTGTTGCAGACTTACTGATGCATTTTCCCTCGTATGCCACTCCAATGGATCTGCCGAGGAGACAGGTAGCTCTTCTCAGGTGACACGCGCTGGCATAGATGATCCCGTCGTTTCCACACAGGTACTGCTCAGGCGACGTCACCTCGGGGCAAATCCGATTACACGTCACACAATATGCGTTGTTTGTCTGGTCCACGACGCATGTGGAGCTGCCGGGGCACAAGACGTCACGGCACGTTTCTGGCGAGACAAAGACAGTGGAAGATTTGGTGAAAAATGACACGAAATGCGAGAAGAGGAGAAAAAAGAAAAAAGGAGCGCTGGATTCTTGGCACATGCAGCTTTGAGAAATGTGGAATCTCACTGGCGGGGGGCAGATTTGAAATAATATGTACTTACTCTTGCACTTTCCCTGGTACTGCACGTCCAGGTCGGGGTGGCCTTTGCATTTTGCCTTCAGCAGTGCGCATTCGTCTTTGTAAGTCTTTCCATCCGAGCCGCACACCGGTCCCTTCCAGGTGATGTTGGAGCAGTCTGGTGCGCACACACAGCGCGGCTTACTTCTTCTGTTCATCTTGCACCTCTTCCCAGGCCCACAGTCAACATTATCGCAGGTTTCTACAATTAAAAAAGAGTTTGTGTTATGTGATGCTGGTGAGGATACTGGCCTTGTGCGTAAAATTACGTGTAAAATGAAAATTGCGCATAAAGCACACATTACAGCGATCATTTACGCACGTTGTTGTGCGTAAATCAGGTCATCAGTAGAATTTATTAAACGAAATGACTGCGGTGTATGTGTATTGTGAGAAAACGAAGGGAAATGAGTGCACCTCCACCTTTGCAAGGTATGCAATTGGGGGCTCCGCCATTGAAGATCATCCACCTAAAGAGCGTGCTGTTGGGGACGTCCTCCTCGGTCCAGGACGTCCCCAGCCTTCCACTCCGACAGCACTCCTCCCTGCTCATCCCGGGCATGTAGAGCACCTGGCACCTCCCGTTCTTCCCCTGCTGCAACCAGCAGTTCCCAGCTGTAAACAGACAAACAAAAAAAGCTCGAGTGTCGCAAGTTGAACGTCTGAAACCGCTGACCCAGACGCACTAGACACACACGCAGCCTGTATTATCCGAGACTCTCCCTCCCTCCCTTTCGCCCTCCCGGCTGTATTTTGTCTTTTTTTTTTTTTTTTTTTTTTTTGCGAGACTGTTAACACTTGCCTATCCCATCTGTGACTGACAGCCCTTACAATGCGGCCACAAACCAAAAAAGTAAGAAGAATCTTTGGAGGGGGGGTTGTTCTTTATTCCTAGAGCCTCCTTGTTATCACTGGACAGAAAGTGGAGCGTCTAGACAGCGTTAAATAGCAGCCAATCTCCTTCAGAAAACCACGGTCTTTAGCTAAACACACCACCGTCTCCAACGCCACAGAACAATATCCCAGACATGTACCCAGCAGACAATGTCCTGCTTATTAACAACCCAGAGGAAAGTTTATTTTAAACACAGAAACAGAAGAGTAATCCACAGAAACAGCTTTTGATCCAGACAGCAGCAGGATGTCTGCACCGACTCAGACACACATGACATTAAGTGTTCATGAACTGCTGTGTTTCTTAAATCGAAGACAGATTTATATTTGCACTGTAAGCTCCCAAACAAAAAGAAACGTTAGGTGCAAAAGTCTCCAGTTTCCTATTTCTTGACATAACAAAAGAAGAAGAAGAAGCATTTTTGCGCACAAAGCTGATGGCTCCGTTCGGAAAATATATAAATAACACGCCCATAAACTCAAAGAGGACATTCTGAAGTTTTGAAAACGCGACACACACACACACACACACACACACACACACACACACACACACACACACACACACACACACGCTCATACAAAAGTCTGAGAATATGCTCAGGTATTATGGAGAGCTCAGGCTGCCACCAACAAACACAGCGTGGCGGCTTAAGTGTGTGCGCCTGGCGAGGGCTGCAAAACTTAGCCGTATAGTCTCACTTTGAAGTGTCCCATATGGCACCTGTTTTATGGACGCTTTACGCACGCACCGTCTGATGCGGAGAGACTTTTTTTTTTATCAGCGGAGGGAAAAAAAAAAAAACAGACAGAAAACTGAGTTTGAAAAGTTTCTCGGTTGCAGCAAGTGTTCGACACTGCGGGCGCGTTTTGAAGGCTGACAGCAGTCGAAGTTTGTCCAGAAACGGAGAGAATTACAGGAGAACTGATGAAGAGAGCTTACCTTGAACTTTTTGATGTTCCATGAGGTGACAAAGCCATATGAAGAAGAGAAAAATGCCCGGGTGGAGGTGGTGTTTCAGCATCCTAAACATGATGGAGAGGCAAAGTGAACTACGTATTTGACACAGGCAGCGCAAAAGTAATCTGCTTACGGTGGCAGTGTTGAATAAGTGTCAGTCTGAGAATGCAGCCTCTCTTTTTAAATCTATAAGGGGTCTGGGGTTGACTGTCTCTGGTGGGCGGTCTCCTTTTCTGTGGGGGTGGGGAGATTTTTTTTTTTTTTTTTTTTTCTTACCAAAGTTCTTTCAATCCTAATCAGGTGACATCGTTACAAACAACTTTCTCTCGCCACAATAATCACAGAACGTGGAAATATGTGTGAATTTGTGACAAAACGCCAGACTTTCAGAATAAAGCGGCTTTGCAGCGGAACAGAAGCAGACAAAGCAGATCAGATCGAAATGTGTCAGTTGATATGAATTTGGTTTTTGATGGAGAATATTAATATTTATGTTTTGTTTTGTTTTTTCATTTTTAGTTTTCTCATCATATGATATTTTTGAAGTGGACAGCGTGGTTTTTACGCATGGCTTTTGATCCATAATAATAATAATAATAATAATAATAATAATAATAATAATAATAATAATAATAATGAAGGTCACTCATATATCAGATCCTTTATTACTGTATAATCAAACAGGCCCACAGCCAGCATACCTATCCGGACATACCACCGCTCCTTCAAATTAAGGGCACTACTTGGCTGGTAACTGATATTTTTTCCACCAACTGCAGACAAAAGTGTAAATCTTTTGATGAGAGTTGCCTTTTGTAACATATCCGAGCCCAGACAATAATAGAATTCATAGTAGTCCGCAGCCGCACTGCTAATATTAGAACAGACAGTTGTTTGGGTTTCTCTCCCGGGTCAAGCTTTTAAATATAATCAACCTGTTTGAGAGGCTTCAGACAGAGAGAGAGAGAGAGAGAGAGAGAGAGGAGCAGGGTGTTGCGTTTCATTGAATGAAACGCACACACACACAAACGCACACACACGCACACTGACGCACAGGCTGGACTCCCTCTGAAGTCCTTGCGCGACCTCTTGAGCGGAACTCTGGTTACAGCTCTCCGGAGCAACAGAGCCTGCTGCGTGAATCAGACACCAGGGAGTTAATTATCCGTCGGACAGGAAGAAGACACTGTAATCTCTCCTTTAATTCCACCGAAGTACCAATTAGGTCCCGTTTATCTACTAAACGTGAGAAGACATGAAATCAGAACAGCAAATATCCAGGGATGGATGAGAGTGGCTGGAATATCACTTTATGTCCCACCAAAACCAATATGATCATAGATTTAGATTTATCTTGCTGTTTTCATTGTCATTACAGACAGCACTGGGCAGTGACTTCAGTTCTATTGTTGATTTTATTACAAAACGATCACTGCTGCAAACATTTGAGGAGCAGAAACAGTACCAGATACGCAGGAAACAAGCTGGCTTGCAATTCTGCAGTAAAGAAAACTGTCAATTTTACATATTATTCATCAAGACTACCCACTTCCTCTAATCTGACACCAAGGCAAAGGAGATATTAGCCAGACTCTGTAAAAAAGAAAGAAGTTGTTGCAGTATTATTTATGACGTGCACCTTTTTCTGGTCATGTTACACACTGAAGGTCCAACAGGAAACTCAGAATTACCAAGTAAAGTACACGATTAGATTTAAGTTGTACAGCAACTGGACATTTTGAGGTAATCGGTTTTCTTGATTTTTTCAAGTAGTAAGTCATTTTGTCAGATTTGACAGTTTACCTGCTTTAATTGGAAGTCACTTAAAAGACTCAGAGATCAAGGATGCATTAATCTTTTAAAAGATACTCCTAAATACTCAGAATATTAAACTATAACACATATTCTGGCAATATTTTGCAATTTTTCTCTCCTTGCAAGCCAATTCTCAGAGACAACATACAGTGACTGAACCTCGTCAGTATCTGTAGAGTGACTGCTGCACTGCGGAAAGGCTAATCACAATCATTTCTAGCTTGTGATGATATTATATTATTATGATATGGGTCAATTAGACAATGTCACATCGTGAACATAGAATTTTCACTGTTTCAGATTCAGACTGAGCATGTCACCCAGCTTTCATGTGGTTGTACTTTCACATTAGACTCATTTCAATCCCACATTGAAGCTATTTTTAATTCCACGAAGCAGAAGTAAATCATGTAGTTAGGATAACTGACGTGTTTTGATTTGGTAGTGAATCAAGAGTCTGACCAATTTGTCATTGTGACTGCAATCAAACTCTATTCTGATTTCAAACCTGGCATATAAACCTCTAAGTTTTGTGTCTTGTTGTTTGGGAATGGTCAGATTACTTCACGTGATGTGGAGTTATGTTTGGCCGATCACTGAGTGCCTCCTGTGTGTCTTTGAAGAGTTTGAAGCTTCCAAAACATTTCCCCGACATGCGAGTACATCTCTGCCCCGCTGTATCAACTTTAAAGTGCTGGCTGATGTCCTGAAGCCATTAATGGCATCAACAGAGGGTCCCCCAGTGATCTCTGTCCCAGGGTCTGAGCTGCGTTATAGACTCACACAGACCCACGCAGCGAATGATTGGCACTGATTGGAGCTTTTTGAAAATAACTTAAAATCACTGTCATAGTTCTGATTGAGACTGTTCCTGATGTCATAGGGGATGACACTGATTTTCTTTTAATCTGATTCAGAATTTTCTATGTTTCTATGAAATAACAGACAAATTCAGGGCCTCCTGCGTGCCAGCTCATCAGCTATTTTTCAAGTTAAAGAGAATACTTAAGTCTTAAAAGCAGTTACAATGAAACCAGAGAGGATTACAGCCAAGATTTATGTAACGCTGAAGGTCTTGCAAAGTGCAAAACGAGCCAACAGTTATTGAATAATTTGCTATGACATCATTTGTGATTTACAACAACATTGCAGCAATTTGTGAGCAATCATGCTGGGTCAGTTCTTTGGCTGTAGCTGCCAATCATCTGCAGGAATTCCTGGAGGGATGAGTGTACAAAGGTATTCAAACACATCCACCGTATCTCATTTCATCAACTATTTCCACACCGCTCCCTGTACACATATACATGTACATAGAATCCAAAGGCTGTTTCACAACAGCGTAGCGCATGAGTAATTGTGAAACAGGGCAGTTCGGTCATTTATCAAATTCTATATATCCCCTCCAACAAAGAGAGCTCGAGCCCAGCTCCCAAAAAATATGCTACTTATTAGAGACAAATAGCATATTCCACCTTGCCAGATCCGAAGAAATGAATACTAAAGACTCTGCTGGGTGCTGGAGTTGGCTCGTGCAAAAGCAAAACAGTCAGAAACACATTCCTAAACAGTCCAGGGAGAGAGTAATCTAACTGTGGGAGAACAAGATAGTCAGAAATGTGAGAGGAAAGTAATCGAGTTTGAGGGAAAGCAGAAAATTGTACTGATGCTTGGAGGGATGTGGTCCAAGTAGGGTTGCATGCAGGTTCGGGTTTTCTAAAGGTGTTCCAGCTGGAGAGAGCACAAGCCAAGAGAGGACAGGAGACACACAAGTCATAAATTATGATGTATTAATTGATAAAGGAAAAGTTCAAGTCATCAACAGAGCAGTGAAAAAATAATGAACATGTCATTTATATCATGCTGCCATCTTGTGGCAAAGCTGTGCTAATACACGTTTAGCTCCTGCAGGATTAGCTTCCATCAAAACTCTCACAAAGCGAGAAACAAAAGGAACAAACTGGGAGCATTTAAGGAGGAAACTAACCATGAACCACCTCAGATACATTTCTGAGTAAGACACTTTGTAGTGAACACGATTTACAGTGTGTTTGGTTGATGTAGGGCACTGTGACATTTTGCTCTACAGATAAACAACATTAGAGCTGACACAGCCAATTAATCAATCACTTGATCCACACAAAATTAGTCTTCAACTAGCTTGATAATCGATTTATTGGTGTGAGCAAACACGCAAAAACATTTGCTGGTTCAAACTGCTTCTCTTTGTGAATATTGGGTTTTGGAATTTGAAAACATCCCATTGAAACATGTGAAACTGTGACAGGCATTTTTAAAAACATGAACCAAACTATGAATTGATTAAAGGTCCAGTGCGTAAGATTTAGGAGAATTCAAGGCAGGAAGAAAAAGTAGAAAAATACTACTTTTATCAGCCATTTTTGTGCAAAGCTGACTGAACCTCACATCATATTAATATAATTCAAACACTATTAAACTTAAAGGTAGAATCAGTAGGATTTGTCCCAGCTGTTTGTAGATGCACCACAAAGATAGTTGATCAAGATATTTGTGTTAAAATGTAGGGATTAAAAGTAAAACGTTGTTAGAAAAATAAATACTCAAGTACAGTAATTAAGTATTTGTACTTTGTTACTTCCCACCTTTGTTCATAATTGTGTTTTCACTGGTGTTAAATCACCTGACGCTAAGAACAGTTGTGTTTTCGTTACAATGAGCCTTTTGTACCTACAGACCAATGCCACCAAACTCTACACACTGGACCTTTAATTGAGAAAATAATCAGCATATTATTCCATTCTGAAAATAATGGTCAGTTGCGGACCTAAACAATATGCCACTAAAGTACTCATACCTGACTAGTTGTGCCACAAGAGGTAAAAAAGAAGAAATCATTAATATCACAAATATCACCAATAACACAAGTAGCTTCTCCTTGGACATCGTCGCAATTCTTTCCATATATAAAACCCAATACGAAAGATCATAATTTTATCTTACAGTATGTACAGTACAAACAGTGAAACAGAGTCATGACAGAATTAGCCCTTTCCGAGATTGTGTCCTGTGTGCATCTAAACTATTGATATCAATAGTCCTAATACAAGAAAAGCCCTGAGTGCCCGAGGTGACAGTGCATGTCAAGTCTAGTTTATGCTAGGCTGACTGGCTGCAGTGTGTGTGTCAAAAAAAGTCTAATGATTTGACAAATGAGCAAAAGTCACGATGTTCTTAATTGTTATTTGTCAGCCGTGTTGCCCAGAATTTGTCAGCGTAAAACTCAAGATGCCGACATTTGCATCCAATGTCACTGAAGGCCTTAGTAAAGCATCGTATATAGTTCTGTCATGTAAAGAAAAATACAGTTTTTACATTTATTTAAATCAGTGCATAACCGCAAAAAGTCAACGTACAGTCCACAAAGCTCAAAAACAAAGACTAATAACAGTAATCCTCTGTAAAATGGACAGTAGATTGAACCCCGCTTATTTACAAACTGAACAGCTTCCATTTCATGAAAATGCCAGTGATTGAGCTGTAGTCCATTTGCACTTTACAAGAACCAGTGACAAGTACCAGTATCTACACTGGGAACAACCCAGTAAAGAGAGAAAGCTGTGGGTTTTCTCTTCGGATCACAGCACCTCATTGTCGAGTCTGCTCTGCCCGTCTTCCTCGGCCTCCTTCTGGAGCTGCTGGTACTTTCTCTTGAAAAACCCAAACTAGGAAGAGAGATTCCAGTATTATTTCCATACATATTCATACATATTTATTCTTTAATATACTGCAATCAAGTTTTTGAATGAATCTATAAACATAAGGCTGCACATTTCGATGGCAGCACAGACACTTACCTTCCACAGCAGCCCGACAGCCAGAGCCAACAGCAGCAGTCCGCCGATGACGCTGCCAGCTATCACTCCCACAGGAACATCACCTTTCTCTCCAGGTTTACTGACCGTCACCACCACCTGGACAGCAGGAGGACAGGAGAAGTCATTACATGGTCTGTCTCACTCAGGTGTGGTTGTATGTCTGTCCAGACGTGGCGATATTATATAATAACATAGCCTATGTAGTGAAGACTTTGAAGGAATTTAATAAAAACTGTCATGTGTAGTTCTTGCTGTCTTAACTCAGAGACTGTTTTTACAGAGAAGTACGAAGGACTGATAGAGAGCTTCATCACATGGTGTAATGACAATCACCTGAAGCTCAATATAAGACTACTGCTGCATGTCTAATAGTTTATAATTTCATTGAGGGAAACATTTCATTTCAGGGAAAAATAACATCAATTTCCAATAAAGCTGATTATAATCAGTGGTGGCAAAAGTACACGCAGTCTTTTCTCAAGCAGAAGTACAGATACTGGTGTAAAAAGTAGAAGTACTGAGGTAGAAGTAATTCAAAGACTATTAAAGTTAAGGTAGAGTCAGTAGGATTTGTCTAAGCTGTTTGTAAATATACCACAAACATAGTTGATTGTTGAGTCTCATTCCCAGGACGTCAAATACCGACATTTTGGGGTTGGTAAGGCGTCGTGAATAATCTATAATTCCCCACAAATGCATTAAAACAAAAGTATCGAGCGTGTTTGGTGAAGTCACGGTGACATTGACCTTTGACCACCAATTTCCAATCACTTCATTCTTGAGTAGAAGTGGACTTGACAGGCTACTCAACAATTGTAACTAGGACTTAAAATGCTCTACGTTACAGATAAAATGTGCTCAGTATCATAAACCTCTTTGTTTCTTCACGTGAGGCACCAGATGAAAAACAAATGAAATGTGATCTTACTGGCAGCTGTTTGTAGTCGATAACGAGCAGATCAGGGTTGGAGGTCTCAACATCAACACTGGAGGTCAGCTCGACGGTCTGATAGGTAGCCTAACACGAGACAAATACACCAATGAAAGCACTGAAAGGTTCAGCATGAACTTATTGATCAGCAACATCAGAAAATTCATGGTAATAAAAGCAGATAAAACAGCCAGCGTTACAAAATTCATTATTGAATATATTTACCTGAAGAAATGTGCCACTCCAGATCCTTGTCTTAACTTTCACAAAGTAGTCGCTCTTATCTTCAGCGTCTTTGAGGATGCACTTGATATACTTGCATTTTGCACTCTTGCAGTCCTGTCAGTCAAAAAGAAAAAAACGATATCAAGAAAAGGATTTCTTACAAAGTTATTTGTAAAAACAAAAAATGTATATTCTGCTGTGGAGCTGTTAATTTGACACAATAAAGAGAAAACCATGCAAAGATGGAGGTGACTGACCAGTGTCTTGATGCCTCGGAAGCTCTCCTCAGAGAACGACTGCTTGTGGGTCTTCACACCGATCTTCAGAGGATCAACCAGGTTGCTGGAATCACAGCTGACAGAACCTCCCTGCAGGAAGCGAGGCTTTAAGTCAAATATCCAAAATATCCTACAGACATCCTACTCCAAATTATACAGTTAACGTCATAAAAGAAAATTTAGACAATCCGACTCAGAAAATGTTTTGGGGCTATTGAGCAGTTTGGTAACTGACCAAAGTCAAACAGTGTTCAAACAGTGTAAAAAGTGACTGGTATTTGAGCTTAGTACTCACTTGTGTGTCCACTTTGGTGACGTAGAGGAGTGGGTTTCCACCGTTACTGGTCATTGGCAGAGCAATGGTCAGATACAGGAGGCTGACAGGGAAGTTACCTGTTGAAACCTTTAAATACAATTTGTTTGAATTAATATCACTTTTTTAATAAATGAAAAGAGAAATTAGATGATGACGTTTTAACAGATGGATTCATTTAATGCACCTTCACTGTGAAGTTAAACTCTGGGCCGATGTCATCCAGAGTTTTCACCGTTGTTATCACTGGGATGGAGGCGTCTGCCACGTAGAAATTGATATTGGACTCCCTGGGATAAGGATACAATAGAAATAAACACTTAAAGGCATTTGCCATCTTTAACCATCAGTTCTACACTGCGTGACTTTAACTTGGAGAAAATAGTAACAAAAAGTCAGATCACCTCGATAAAACAACCCCTGCATCATATATTACAGGAATGGATATGTCCGCCTTGTTGTCTGCAGGTCTGTCCTCTTTACTATCAC
The DNA here is from genome assembly GCF_040436345.1 of Pagrus major. Classification (NCBI taxonomy): domain Eukaryota; kingdom Metazoa; phylum Chordata; class Actinopteri; order Spariformes; family Sparidae; genus Pagrus; species Pagrus major. The sequence continues at coordinate 23,504,614 of NC_133219.1, forward strand.
TGTAAAAAATTCAAAAAAGGTACAGAACATTAGTATATGTCTACAATGTAATGAAGAGTCTTACTTTTGAATTTGATTTTTGTATTAATCGAGTGTACCTCTTGGCCTCAAATTTCACCTCGGCTCGGTTTTGCAGCTGATCAAAATTGTAATCAAAATTGATCTGAAATTTCATCTGTAATGACATAACGTGATGTTTTGCATTACTTACTATGAGCAGTCAAACAAAGAAATGATTTTAAGTCAATAGTTCAGTGGAGAAATAGATTTTTTTTACTCGCTCTTACCTCTTGGTCTGTTGTTAATGCTGGGTATCCCACTTGGCAGGTCACAGTTTGAGTTTGTGTTGAGGTGCACTTTACTTCATCTGTCTGTAAATGTACAATTCAGAATAGTAGATTATTACTATTAGGCTTAAATCCACTGATAATACATAAATAAGCAAAGACAGAAAAGTGAAGAAAATATTCATACACTATTTTTTTCAATAGTTGCAGTACATAATGATGATGATGGTGACCGATATGTTGAAAAACGAAAAGTTGATTCAAGGAAGATTATCTGACTTTTCCACATTAACATCATGTCAACATAAACACTTTTCACTCACAGGAGGAGAGATGGACGAGTAGTAGAGGTTGTTGGAGAACGTGGCCAACAGCTGGGTGTTGTACGCGTTCTCCTTTTTGTTCTTCACAACAACTTCAAACGACAGTTCTCGGTTATTAGCGTTGACCCGAACAGGAGTGGAGCTGCAACACAAGAGCACAGATGAGTCTCCTGTCAGAGATTAAAGTGGCATAATCACTGTATGATTGAGTATTGTCTAATTGACGAAGTCAGATAGGAATAAGAAGGAATGGTTGAAGTGGTCTCTCCTCTGGGCCAGGCCTTCATTAAGGATAAGAAGCACAAAAAGAGGCATAGTGTACAGCCAAGTCTGCCACAATGAAAATCCACTGCAGCTGCATGTGCTTTATAAAATGTTGTTTGCTCTCTTACAAGTCCTTGTTCATGTCCTTTCATCTGAGTTAATTCTCTGAGGATGTATCACCCAAATGTCTTTGTTTAAAAAGTTTCTTTTTTCCAAGCTCACAAGTCTAATCCAGCCATTTTACAAGGTATGAAGTCTGTGTATAAACTGGAAAACTCTAATTTGGGCAGATATAAGCAATTAAAGTGGACCCATAAAACAGATAAAATAGAAAATGATGTCATGGTTGTTAGGAGTTACCAGGGTGTAACATTAAATAGAGGATCACCCAATTTGCCAGAATCGGTCTGATACTCAGACAATCTGTTCTTCTCTGTTTAATACATGTGTACACTACTACAGTACATCCTGCCTGTATGTGGCGCAGTCATAGCTATTTCACACATACAGGTTGGTGCACGTCGGTAGGTGAGTTCAGTTCTGCCTCCAGGGGCAGCAAGAGGAGCTTTGACAAAGTCCTGTTCACATTCATGAAACATGAATATGTACCACCATGTGGCATAACGGAAGGAATGTGAGACAGAAGCAGTGTCACTGAGAGTTTATCATTAGAGTCGCTGACTTTGATTATTAAGTATTTCTTTATGACATTAAATATTCATGACCAAATGAGCAACACTCAGAAGTTAAAGATGCAAGATGTAGGAATTTGCCACCTGTAGAATTCATACTCAAACAAATAGCTTGCAGCAGAGGGGAGTGTTTATACTGCTAGCATGTTAGCACGAACAAAAGTAAATATCTCTGCAACATAATACGTAGACGTCTTTAACAAAATGTCCAAACTGTTCATTAATTCTTCAAATTTTGTTGACTGTTTTGTTAACTTTTGAATGTTTTAATCAAAAGTTCTTACATATTGCACCTTTAAAGTTCAGAAAAACATTCTTGGTCGTCACTGTCAGCGTCTGACATACATGTCTTCTTTCAAGGACTGATTTCTCTGTTCTCAACACGCACTCTTTTGGTTTTGCTTTGATGTATTTTAGGAAGTCTTTTTTAACACCTCCATTTTAACTAATGTGCTACTTTGCGTTTCATTAACTTGCACTGTCCCTGATTAAATAAATTCAACTGAAACTAAAAAGATGAAGATCTCTGCCTACATCAAGGTGGTGAGAAGAGCTCAGATTAAAAAAAAAACTCAAATAAAGAAATCTCTAATGCGAGACAAACAATAGCTGGCAAAACAATATGTATGTATGTACTGTAAGGCCCCTGAAAACTGGTCTCCATGGCCTTTCAGATCATCATTTAACAACTGACTCAGTATTGAAAGACTTGCCCAAGCTTGCTCTGTCTCACACAGAAAACAAAATTCTTTATCCTGATCATCACACACCGAGTGAAACCATGACCCAAAGCATATCTTGTCTTTACTTCAAAACCTGTGTACTAAACATCTGATACTGTCTGCAATATATTGCGCATGTAATGCACAGCAAGTATTACAACTTGTACTAGACACTTGAGACAGGTCAGTCATTCTCACCTGGTCGCCTTTGTGTCTGTCTTCACGCTCAGCACCAGATCACTGACACACACGTCATCAGAGCCGCAGTCTTTAGTGAAGGGGTTCTGAAACGATAACAGAGCATAGAACATAATTTTATACATGTACAAAACGTATTATATTTTTACTGTTGTGAGAAACCACAGGGCGTGTCAATCTGAGGACATGCGTGACTCAGAGGAGCAACTTTGGTTTGTAGAAGCCAGTAATCATCACAACACACGCACGCCATGTCATTTTAAATGACTGTACAAACACGTGTAAATAACCACTACGTCTTCTGTCACCTAGTCTGTTTCCTTCCTAAAACATTAACACAGACTCAGAGATTTCCTGTAGCGAGTCAGTCACTTACGAAGAACTCCCAGGCACTCGGAGAAGACATGTCGAGGACAGGGTTCACATCTGCACTCTGCTGCTCGATTTCTACTTTCAGACTCAGGGAATTAACAAAGTCTGGTGCCTCCTGTTGAAGAAACCAAATACGGACCAATCAGGGGATAGTTCTCAGAGTACTTTTTGGTTGTTTTGGAAAAACAAATATGAATAGAAATAATTAATGCTCCTTAATGACCGCAGACAACTGAACATGAAGAGACAACGAGGTGATTTTCATTCTTTACCTGAACATAAACCTGGTAGTTTCGACACAGGGGGGCAGATGATATTTTTGCCTTTTCTGTGAGGAAGCGTTCGTTGTTTTTGGTGAACAGTCCTCTTGACGTCACTCGTGAAGCCTGCAAGTCAGCGTCCAGAGTCAAAGTGTAGGATATATCTGAAAGAAGTGAAAATAGTGCTGTATATCACACTCTTTTACAATTGTTTTTTAGTTCGACATTTTGGGTAACGCACTTATTCATTTTCTCGCCGAGTGTTAGATGAGAGGATTGATACCACACTCGCGTCTGTATGCTAAATATAAGGGTATAGCTAGCAGCTAATTAGCTTAGCTTAGCCTGAAGACTAGCACAAAACAGCTAGCCTGGCTCTGTTTGAAGGTAACAAATCCATTTAACAGCAAACTGCAACATAGTCCCAAGAACACAAACAGGTAATCAGATTTACCGAGAGGTCCAACAGGGTTTTTAGGCCTGAACGCAGCACTGAAACACAGGTCGGTGGTGAAACATGTAAGCTTGCGTCCATTGATGTCACAGGGTTTGTTGAAAATGTTGATTTTATTGGGGTTGAAAGAAGCCTTTGCGCTGACCGACGCCACACCTCTGGACCTGAAAGCCAAGCGCAATCTTTAATTACTACCAGCCGTGTTGATTCTGTGAATGATGGGTTTCTTTACTGAACTTGATAATAATTATGTCATTCACAGTTAATAACTTTATCACACTGTTTGCTGACTTACCAAAGCTGTACCACTTTGCCATATGCACCAATGGAGATGTCAGGGAGCGAGTCATCATTCAGATCTGTGAAGCTATCGAGGGATCTTCCAAAATAACGCAACTGAGGATCCAGTTTGGAGCCGAGGATTCTCTGAAAAAAATGATCAACAACTAAATTATACATAATCATCGTATAAAAGATAAAAAACAATAAGCTCTGAGTGCACAGGCAAGTAAACAACACCTTGTTTTTCTCTGTACCTGTGAGAACTCTTTCTTCAATGTCTTCTTCTCCCCATTGTAAATATAGATGACACCTTTTCCTTTGTCCTCTAATGGAGCTCCAACTACGACATCGTTGTAACCGTCGAGGTCCAGGTCAGGGATGGCAGAGATTGCCATCCCAAAACGTGCGTTTTCAGTCGGGGACGGACCACTGAGGACACCCTGCTCATTCAGTATACCCTACAAATGGTGGGAAAGAGAAAGTATGTGGTTTAATAAAACCATGAATTAAATCCATGTCTTTTTACTTGGCTGATTTACAATGTAGTAAAGGCTGTTTTGAATTAAAAAAAATGAAATATATCAGCTTAAATGAATGAAAGGAAGTGTAATCTTCACGCCACAGTGTGAATGCTACTCTAAAAGTGACATTTGTTACCTTGGTGACAGAGAAGAGGTAGACCCTGCCTTCTTCTCTCTTCAGGTCGCTCATGAACATGGGTGCGCCAACCAGCAAGAGGTCTGTCACTCTGTCTTTGTCCACGTCCAGGGGGCACAGGACGCTTCCAAAGTACGACCCAATCTAGGACAACAATTGGCAACTGATGATGAGTGAAAACTGTTTCTGCTGCCGACTACATATACAGTAGATTCCAAAATCCTCCAGTGTCAGTACCTGTTTCCCTCTTTCTGAATCGATGACAGTAGATTTCTTCTGGGCGTTGATGGTGTAGACGATAACTTGTCCAGAGTGGTTGGAGCGAGGTGCACCAGCCACAAAGTATTCTGTCCTTCCGTCGCTCAGTGTGGTGACAGAGTAACCTGGAAATGACCACACGTAGCACATACAGGTCAATATCCAAACTGATACTGAGCTCAAGTTCATTTTTAAGGTATTTGTACTTTAATCTCCCTTAAATGCTGCTTTCACTGTTACTTTTCAACATTCCAGAGGAAGTACATTTACTGGAAAGGTATAATCACTTTGCAAATGAAAGACTCTGCACACCTACACATGTGTTGCAATTACACTGACCGATTAGACATCTAGTCAGGTGTGACTTGGGTGGAACTTTGCTGGGAAATAAACTAAACTCAGTGTACTAGAAAGAATGATAACAAGGTTAGTTGTCCTGCCTCAACAGGCTCAGCACAATCAACAAAAGAAGAGCAGTTTGTAAACCCACACTGTCCCAAAATGAGGTCGAGAACAAAAAAGATTTTACACATACTGTATACATATAAAACACTATTCAAAAGCTGATGCATTATGATTGATGACACAACCAAACTATAAAAATAAAATAAAATAATGCTTTTATTTAAGCGGTACTGTCTATAGTTGCCCCAGCTGTCGCAAAGACAATCAGACTTTTTGTTTTCCTCCGAGTAGCAACTACCAACAACACAGGGCAACATGTGAGTTTATTCATTCATTTAGTCTATAATAGAAAATGTGAAAGCAGAGAGAATTGGTGCCAGGCTGCCAACCTGACTGGATCACCAGTTAAGTTTACTTTTACCAGACCAAATTGTATAGTAAAGACCACCAATGTAAATAGGGAACCGATGTTGACGCAGATGGTTTAATTCTTCTACATCTATTACATTGTGCAACCTGCAGAAAACTTGTCTATTGCCAGTGTGAGCGCTACAGAAGTAAATAATCTGACTTAAGGATGTCGCCACTGTACTTAAACCCGTCATTTTAACTCTGCAGTAACAGAAATGTCGAAAAGAACAAAACATTGCAAAAGACCTGTGGAATACATATTGCAATTTGTCAAAAATATTTGTAATATAATTATCGTAGGTTCACAGATTCTGTAAAGGGTATTGAAATGATAATAATATAACTGAAACTGCAACACAAATGCAAACAAACCATTTACTGCTCCAACATGTATTTTAAGTTAATGTTAAGGTTTGAAGATGCACCATAATTATGCAGACAGTCAGCACAATGTGTCATCACAGATATCCACTTACATACACTGGCTTTAACCCTGTAGCATCTACAGTATAAGAATGTTATCTATAAAATAGAGCTCATTTTAGTTTTTCCGTGACGTTCTGCTTATCTGAAACTTGCAAACTAGATGAAAGAGGTGGTCAGCTGACAGACGAAGTGGTTAGCTGGCTGAGACTCTGTTTCTCAATACCACAAACCAGTTTCAACTTAAAAGCAGCACAGATAATTACAACACCTATAAGCAGGGTAGCTACAGTGTTACCAGCTCAGCGAACAGTCATCCTGCACCCCCATTCCTTCATTGTTTCATGCTTTAAGATTTCAGCAACAGATTTGGTCAAATAACTGCAGAGGACAAGTCTAAATGCTTACCCAGTAATGAGCTGTGGTTTCTGTCCTGAAGTGTTCCCTCAAAGGCTGAGAAAGGCAGAATGTCTGCTTTGGACCCTTTTTGATGGACGATGGTCCCGCTCCAAGCGTAGGCTCCCACTGCTCCCAGCATCATCACATCCTTCAACAGCACAAAGAGCAGTCAACAGATATTATAGAAATACTGACCACAAAAGGCAAATAGCATGAGAGGAGAACATTGGTTATAATGCGGCTTCCTCTTTCTTTTCAGTGAGAACGCTGCACCGGTACAGCAGGAGGTTCTGTGACCAACTTTACTGTCACTTCAAACCATGGCCACATATGGTGTTTTGATAGCTGTCAGACATTTTTCAGAGCTTTGACTGCAGAGTAATAACAATGCAGGAGATGGATCAACTTTTGTACTTATTCATCAACACTGCTAAGGCCAAATATACATAGCAGGTAATGTAGAATACAGTTTAGCCTGTACCTGCTAGCCTGTACTTCAGACAAGATTATTGCTGCTGTCATAACTTTACAGATTTGTATAAGTCACTCCTGGCATCCAGTGGCACACCAATTTAACATCCTCCAACAAACACAGACAAAAACTGATGTTTGTCTATGTTTGATGAGTTTTGGTCAGTTTTTCATGCTTTCAGCAAACTCACTGTAGTCTTATAACACACCGCTGTGTGCTCAGCCACTTCCTGTGAACACACTGTACACCCATGACTGCACTCCCAGACATCGAGAGATCTCTATTGTGAAGTAGACTTTACATCGGGAGGAAATCCACAATCATGCAGAGTGGTGCACGTCCGATTGTTGATTTTTAGGAATAAGGACACAAAGACAAAAACATTGCTCCCCCATTATCAAACTTTGCTGAGGTGCTGGAGCTTTAAAACATTAAACTGGGACAGAAAAGTGAAAACAGATAGAAAAGTTTTAGAGGAGTACAAGGCAGCACTCCGTACCTGTTGGCTGGAGTAGTGAGCGCTGAATCCCACCTGGGACATCTCCATCTTGAAGTTATCGCCCCCTTTGCCAGTACCTTGTGGATTAACAGAGCATTACATAACCACCAGAATCAAAAACAGAGGAGCAGATCAAGAATCAGACAAAGTACAACATTTTCTTATGATCTCGTTGGAATCTTCAGCCCTGACAGACACGCTATGGCATGCCTGGATCAGTTTCTTTTTGAACAGAGGGTATGAATGAACAGGCAGTATCAAGTAAAAAAAGTTTAAAAAAAACAAAACACTCACCTTCTATGTTGAAGATGCGGCTCCCCAGTGTTCCAGCGATGGTGGAGAGGGCCGCCTCTTCCGACACGTTGAAGAAGTACTTCTCTGTGGGTGAACTGGCAATGGATTTGATCTCTTCGATCAGGTTTTCTGTGTTGATGTTGTTTCTAATGTAATAACCCAGGACCTGTGAAAAAAGATGAAACACCACAAATTCAGGACTGCAAAGAGAGAAAAAAACATCTAGGTAATGACACTGGCACATCAGAACATCACATCTTGAGGCCCATTCACATCTCCAATAAGTATAAAGATTATTAAAGTATAAATTATTAAGTAGTTTGAAGCCATTTAAATTCACAACTACAGCATATTTTTGGTTCCATCTCAGAATACACACAACCCCAACTCAATGAAACAAGTGTGGCTAAAGTCATTAAGCTGAAACCGTGACTTGGTTTATCAAGTTTTAATCTAAGGATTGGTGTAGATTTCATTATTGTACCATTACTGCCTGACATGGTGAGAGTAAATTGGGGATTATCACTTACAGCGATACCGAAGCGGGTGATGCCTTTTTTTTCGCACTCTGGAATGACTGAATCCCGAAGAGCCTCGTCGTGAGACTCCCCATCAGTGACGACCACCATTACCTTGGCAGCTTTTGGTCGACCGCCGTTTCTATCACTGAAACCCCACTGACTGAAGACAGCGGGCACAATGGAAAAAATGACTGTATGTCTTGTTTATTTATTGACAGATATTAAAATTTAACAAAGGAATCATTCAGTTCTGATTAGCCAACAATAAAACACATTAACAGACAAGACAGACAGACGGAGCAACTTACAAATTATAAGAAACAAGAAACCAAAGCAATCAAACAAATGCATACATACACGTAAAAGACAACACCAACCTGGCATATCGGATCGCCTCGAAGGTGTTGGTAGATTTACCATACATTTGTGTAATTCTGGACGCAGCAGCAATCATCGCATCTTTGGTTTCATAGTCATTCAGTCTGAATTCAAACTGGGGATTAACGGCATACTGAATGACGCTGACCTGATGAAAGCACAGAAAGCTGTCAGTAACGACGACAAGACAGAAAATATTATCTCCGCTTTGATTTCCTGCTCTGGCTGATGAAGCATGCCGTCACCTGCGTGCTTTGGGGCCCGATGTCAAGTGCAGGTATCAACTTCTCCAGGAAATGGGTCATCGGAGCCCACGGATAAATGCTGTTGGAGCCGTCCAAAATGACCACGATGTCCATAGGTCCTCCGCATGCTGGAAAGGTCATGACAGGAGATGTTTAAACAGCAATGAGGTCACATCTCTGAACATTTTCTGTAAGTATTGTTTTTTATTATCTAGCTTCCATGCAGCCAACAACCAAAATTGGCTATCGGCAAACTTGTTGTTTCAAAATATCTGTAACGGTATAACAGTATCTGCCCAGAATTTCACAATGCGTCCATAATAACCATATAAAAAGATGCCACAGATCTTACTCTGGATGGCAGGAGAGAAGGCAGCTTGAGGCTGAAAGAGGGGGTTCAGTTTGGCACATATTCCTGGGTAGAAGTCCTGATTGCCACACTGCTGTCCCCAAAGAGGACCACACATCTGTATCAGATGACCAGAGAAGAAAAAGAAAAGACATAATGAAAGGTTTGTCACTGCCTTTTTAAAAGCTCCCAGGAGGCTCTGATGTCTGAGTTCAGCAGTAATTTAAATTGTAAATTCAACTTAACTCATAACGGAAACTATTTGGCGGAAAATGACAAAAAAGTGAAATGTGCAACAAAGGTTTTTGTGCAGTGGTGGGTAGCACAGAGGCCTGGCACTACTTCCCACTGAGAGCAAGCAATTTGCCTCAGCTACTGACACACTTCCTTTCCTTTCTCCTAAAAATAGCATTTACATGTACACTTTGGAGGAAATTTTTATGTTAGCCAGTTCATGGCACATTGCTGTGTCGTCAAAGTGCGTTCATCTTCTGCTGGGCTTAGAATGTATCTGACAGCACTTAGAGGCTGCTAATTAAGCAATTAAAATTATGAATACCCCATAAAAGCACAAACACAAGAAATAGATTCTTAAGAAATCTGCACAGTTTGGAGTTTAAAAGCAGAAAACAATCACACGCGTAAACACACGTACCATCAAACCAGGCTGCGAGGCTGCAGGCATCCGGGTAAGAGTCAAACCCAGGGACATGTTTACGTCGACGTTTTTAACGTCTGGAATACTAACAGAATCTGTGGAAATGAAAAAAAGCTGTTCTGTAATCCACTGATGTCATTTGTACCTGTTTTTCATTTTTGAAAATGTCTGGAGACATTCTGGATAGTTTAAGGTGACACATCTTTTCAGCGTCTGTTTAGGCATTTTAAGTACGTGACCAGTGTTTGGTAGAGAGGTCAAAGTTGAACAATAAAACACCAAACCTTACCTTGGAGATTGAGCTTGTCACAGCTGTTTCTGGACCCTGAGACTGGACACTTGTAAACATCCCCCCTCCTGTTTTGACTGAAACCACTCCATGGAGCACCAACCAGGAGCCTGCAGAGAACAACAACATTCATCTCTTCCACTCTCTCATAAACATGAACCATATCTCCGAATGTTTCTGTGTACAGTGCACGACCAGCTGAACATACAGTATTTGAAAAATGGCTTCAGAATGTCGGTAAAAACGAAAAACTAAAGTTATTTTACTATGTTAAGTACGTGTCAAAATGATACTGGAACCAAACTTCAGTGCTGTAACCTCTAATACAAAAACATCACAAAATATACATAAATATCAGTCTTCATCAGTGTAGCAGAAAGCTTGTGTGTTCTTGTTCTGAGCAAGTTCAGACAGGCGAGACGTGTCATTCTTCTAACTTCTCATAAACAGCAGTCATGATTCTACAAGTTTTCACAGATAATTATCCACTTCAAACACTTTGTCCCACATCAGTCACAACATCCAGCCTGCTGCTAAAGCTGTGAAACATTTAGACATCTCTCAAATCCAGAATCAGAAAATAAATCCCAGTAGTGCTCTGAGGGTGACCAGTACGTCATTCTTCATTAGACGTAAGTGGACAGGAAACAGGATGTATCACTTGTTTTCTCATGGACACTAATGTGAACTATACGTGACAGTCAGAGACCACTATCAGATATGGTGCACTTCCCCAAGTTACGCAAACAAGACACTCCTCCAGACAGTGAGTTACTTCAAGAGACTGTGACTCAGAGAGCACAATATGCAGACATAAATGAGACGTTCAGTTAATGTTTAACTAAATGTTACAAATGTGTGGGGCGAATGTAGGAGGCTTTAAACATGGCAGGACTGTCTGTGTCTCACACAGTTTGTAGGAGCACTGAGGAGGTTTTAAGACAACAGTTTCTACGACGCTGCAGGATGATGTTATAACTCAACATCAACTTAGCAGTAGAGTTAGGCTGATATTATTAGATTTTTTTAAACTCCCAAATTGGTACTGACCTCAATATCATTGTATTCGTATCAGTTGTGCTACACTAGGCTACATTCACACTGCAAAGACTTTGTGCTCAATTCTGATTGATCAGATTTTTTGGCTGTTTACTTATTAACGCGGCCAAGGAGGTTATGTTTTCGCTCGTGTCCGTTTGTTGGCTGGTGGGTTGGTTGGTTGGATTTCCACACAACTTGGATGGATGAGTGAGTGCAATTTAATGCAGATCCATACAAAAATTCAATTCTGCTCTAGCAGATTTAAATATGTTTCATTTGATACTGAATTAGGCCTGATTGAACTGAAGGAGACTGCTGGGCTTTGTCAGAGTTATGCCCTCAAGTGAGTGCCATTCCAGTGCTTTGAATTTGGCCAGTGCATAAAGGATGCATGAAAAACAACATGTCATCAGTCACTGAAGTCAGCATTATCAGTTTCAGGTGATTTTGAATTTCTGTCAAAATTTCAGGATGTCAAGAGAACCTTAAGTCCATCTGTCAGTGCCTCTCCACAAGACTCTTAAGGCAAGACACTCAGTTCAAGTGAGTGAGTGGTGTAAAAGTCAGACCTGTGTCTGATTTAAGACCACATCTGAAAGTGGCACAAATCAGAATCGAAAAGACCAGATTCCATGTCTTACGAAAAACAACGTCACGGATTTGGGCCACTTGAACCTGCAGTCCGAACATAGCCTTAGAGTCTACGGCCATGCTAGCAACTCGGTGAGCCTGTACTTAGGTACATTGGTGCTTTGACGTGTTACTGTTAACATCTGTATGCTAACACGTTCACATCTCAGGAAAAAAACACAAATGTCACCCTGATGGTGGGACTCGAGAAAAAGTCAGGGGATTTCATAACAATCCATCTACAGGTTGCTCAGATCTTTCAGTCTGGACCATAAATGATACAGCTGAACTGGGCACAAATGAAGTGAGATTGAATCATGGTGTCTAGTGCCAACAGTGCAGGCTTGTGGTGTTAGTATAACAGCGTGGTGAGTTGTTTACAACCTAGAGATTACTGATAACAAGGTGCATCGCTTTACAGCATCAGGCCTTCATTTGCAAAATGGATACTTCCACGTGGAGAGCTCTCCATGATCTCAACACTGGGATTAGATGAATTCATTTTTTCATAGCATAGAGACTGATAATGTCACGCTCCTTGTTGAATCTGGAATTGAGCCTGGTCTAGTGTACAGGCTTGTCCTGACGCAGTGTATCCTCAAAAGTCTGCACTTTGTTTGCTCTGGACTAAACTGCTCTCTGCATCTACTCTCTACTGCATGTCATTATCTTTTCCACCGTAAATGCCTCAAAGAAATTGATAAGAAATGTTCAAGAAATAAATGACTAACTGGTATCCACTTGGGACCAACCAGTGTTGAACATTATTGATTAGACACTCACACCGAGAGTCACACTGGCTGAGAAAGTCATTTTCTTTCCTTGAAGTAAATCATTGATTCATAACTTAAATTCATACCATTTGCCTTCATGGTTTATCGTTTGTTGGACCGTGTAGCCAAACTCTTCCGCCGCTGGTCCACTGAAGATCTTGGCACCTGCAGTGCCGACGTTGAAGGACTGTGAGCGCCAGACTCTGTGAGCTGGTGGAGGAGACAGATGAGGGTGCATGACAGTGACACGGATAGTTTATGACACCATATAACTCTCCTGACTATCAAAAAGCCGTTCCTACTATCAACACACATATTATCTTTATTTTGAATTTTTGCACTTGTGTGTCTTAAAGTTGCAAACTTAATTGTTATCTTTAGCAATAGTGTCTGACATCCTCACTTCCTCCTTTGAGTCGAGTGGGTGGTTTTTGTGGCTGAATCATTGACTTTTAAAAAAAACCACATCGGCTTGACTCACGAGAAGAAGGCGTCCCACTAAAAAAGCTTCACAACACACAAAAGGTGACGCTATACATGAACTGTTGAGGATTGCGTTAATAGACATAGCCAGTGTTTCTCCATAATCACAATCCACCTTCAAACACAGCCCTCTGAGCCCCCTCAGGACATGGAATCTGCTTGTCTGCAGTGAGTCCTGTTGCAGCCAAAGAGCCACAAGCCCATACAGGCAGAGCTCAGCTATCAGCCTGCCTTCCACTCAATCAGCAGGCAGGAGGAATGTGGACTGGATTGGTACTGGACTCAGGAGACCTTCACAGGCTCCTGCCACGCCTGTTTACCTGCAGCACAAAGTAGCACTTTGCCTCCTCTCTTGGGGCTCTCTGCAAAACCCATAACATATTCATATTTCCTTTCAGTTCTGAAAATGGGGAGTAATTAAAAGTGTCTTCTGCTTGAAAGCTTCCACAGGTTACAGAGCAGACATCAAGCAACACAAATGATCACTTTTCTCCTCCAGGAGCCATGTGATACACCGAGTCTGGTCTGTTTTTTTAATCCATGTGGGTTTACTGAGGATCATGCATTTAGGGAGCAGAAGTGGAAACGCTGCAGGATGAAGGGAAATTCAAAACAAAAGCACTTCCATGCAGATCCAGTCAGTAAAACGGACTGCACGGTGAGCGTGCGACCCTCTGCTGCTCTTCACGTGTGATTAAAGTGTAAAAAAAACACAGTTTACAATCACATTCAGAGCCGGAACGAACAACCAACGGGCTGAACTTTTCCGATCCACAGTTATGAAACCGGCGAGAATGTTTTGGATCTTTTAACTCTTTAGGTGAGGTGACCATGGTGGAAATAAAAGGTTCAAAGTAAAAAAAAAAGGAGTTCAGGACTTACCGATGACTGCTATAAAGAAGAAGATATACCCCCGGAAGAACTCCATCGTCGTCTTTATCCCATTTGTGATGAAACTAAGCACTTGTCAAGTGTGAGGCTCCGCTGCGCGCAGAGAGCCAGCCGTGACGCACCGGATAGAGCTCCTAAATAAGGACTTGACCCAAAGTGTTATCAGAGGGCGTGAAGTGAAGTCTGTAATAAAGTCTGACTGGGCACGAAGAGACCAGTTATGAATCAGCCAGTGTCAGCCATAACAACAACAAAAAAAAAAAGAGCCTCAGACTGATGTATGACATCTCAAGTTTAAAGTAATTTAATGGTTGGAATTGTAATTGAAGTCAGGAGCAAATACAACATAAAAAAAAAAATTAAAATAATAAAATGTCCACACCCACCAGACTTCATTTAAATGTCTTTTAATCCACTCCAAAGCCACACACACTTAAATCATCAGATGTCAAATGAAATAAATAAAATAAAGTTAACAGTTTACAGTCTGATACGTGTCTCATCTCCCATCATCCCTGTAATTTATGTAATTACACCATGCAAAGAGAGAGAGAGAGAGAGAGAGATAGTTATGGCTCAGACAAGAATGTCTCAAGATATTTAGAATATCTAGAACCTATAAACTGAAGCCCAAACAATGTAAAGTCTATTATGAGATCTGTGACAAGACAGATCAAAGTGTCCTTTATTGGAAAACAATGATGTAAGAGCCCCAGTTGGATCAAGTGTCAATTAATTCTCCAGTGAGTGGTTTCATTCAGGAGTGATTTTTGGAAACAATGCTCGATGGAGCTTGTTGCTTCATACCATGACAGATAATTACATCCTCTTATGTCACATTGTTTGATGAGCAAATAACTCAACAGTTACTGTAAGGTACTATCACTATCACCATCATTATTGTCATGAAAGGAAACTTCCGCTGAAATTAGGCAAGACACATCAGTTTAGTGTTCTTTGGAAGTACGAGTCAGCCTCTGAACACTGTGTTATAATGTCTGCTGTGGCTCTGGAGGAAGTCTCAGAAAATAACCCTCATGACATCATCTAAGCTGCAGATTTTTTAGTAGAGAGAAAGCCTGCATTGTGAACCGGGGTTGTGGCATTTGTAAGATGTGGGCACTTTCCGGGCAGGGAGACTTCAAGGAGAAGATGCTTTTTTTGGTTGCACGATGGGAAATGTAGGATGGGATCGTTCCAGAGGGGTATCTTGGCCGAACACATTCAGCTGATAAGTACAACCACAGTCTTTTCTTCCACTGAGCATACCTGCTTTTTCACTTCCTTTAACTTCCTTCAAACTTCCTTCCTGTCAAACGTCTGCTGCTATCAACTGTAAACCACCAATGTGCCTCTTGTGAGTCCCCAGACTGTATTCATCTGTAGTAGAGAAACTAAATCACTTCTGGTGGACCATCATGAGACCATATTTCTGACAAAATATGTGTGGTAGTTAACGGCAAGTGACAAATAACATTTGATCCTGTTTGAACAGTGTCATGAATGACACATTTGATCTTTGTCAATTTAAAATATATGTTTTCAACTTGAGAAAGTTGCAGTTTGCCATGACCGAAACTGCGTAGAGTCGCTAATTTATATTAGCTAGCTCACAGAACGTACTAACTCTCCTTTCAGATAACCGCAGCTTTCAATATGGCCAGCTTTATAGTGATTTTCGTCCATGTTGGTATTTGTGACGTATGTTGAGCGAGAGAGCATATTTTTATTTATACAAAACTATGATATTTTACTATCTTTACCACAAACCGAGACTTTCTTCACTTGTGTCTAGTTCATGGCACAATTCAAACAGGATTTAAAATGTATTTGTCCCTCTCCACTGACTACTGTACAGATTTTTTTCCAAGATAAGTCTTATTGGGCACACCAGAGGGGCGGGGACTTCACCTGTCAATACTACAATCAACAAAGCACTTCTTTAACCACTTTCACTGGACGACACTGCCGGTTATAATTAAGCCAGCTGGCTATTGAAGGGTGGTATTTCTTTAAAAGGCTGTCAGAACAGGTGGATACCTACTAATTACAGTCTAACTACCTGCCCTTTACTTGGACAGGCAGAGTTTGTTGGACAG
Source organism: Pagrus major (assembly GCF_040436345.1). Lineage (NCBI taxonomy): Eukaryota > Metazoa > Chordata > Actinopteri > Spariformes > Sparidae > Pagrus > Pagrus major. The sequence continues at coordinate 23,520,643 of NC_133219.1, forward strand.
TCAGAGTTGAGAAGCACAGCAAAGACTGAAAGATCTGACTTGATCAAACTTACCCTGCCCTCTCTCATGCCGATAGACAGTCGGGTCTTTGTGTTGCGGGCCCTGCTAAGGCCAATAAATGTATAAACTAACTAATAAAAAAGATGAGCTGAACATCATTAACTGTCTCCACCCTTCTCAAGTAAGCTGGCTCACGTCAAACCTTAAATCACATTTATGAACGAAGGCGGATCCTTCACAGTTAGTTGCCAAACTTTAGGCTTTCATATTAAATGACCACAGAAATTCATTAAAGGCTCTCGCTCTGGTCTTCAAAATCAGCTGTCAAACTTTGCTATTTAGTGCAAAGAGAGTGTGAAGCAAACACAAGATGTTTGCTCCAAGTCTTGATGCAAGTGTAACCGATTTACCTATTGGCTGATCTGCTCAGTGATACTGAGAACAGACCCATGACGCTCAGTTGTGTGAGTCAGTAAAGTTGATTCATTCGGCTCGGGCAGCCTTGGAGAAACAATGTACAACCTTATTCAGCAGATGACCCCCTTCGCTCACTCCTCTTTTTGTGGATGCATGATTCATGTGGTGAGACGTAGCACCTTGGGAAAATCAAAATGAGCCGGATCAAGCATTTGTGTGGTAGTGACTCGGAGCAGTTCCTGGAAAAGGTCAGTCATTTGTGTTGCTTTAAGAGGTAGAGCCATTCACCTCTCGCAAAAAGGTAACAACACAAGTAAACATCATCTGTTAAATCCCCTTTAACATTTGTATACATTGTGTCACTGAGGGTTTTTGGCAGCTCACTCTGTTAACATGTCGAACAATCTAAGGAAGGATCTGGGAATAGCAAAGCCTGTGGTCTATTTTCCTGTCAGGCCCCGACATAATGGAACAGTGCGGGTATGCCATTAAAAATCCCCCTCTGAGGAGGATCGTGAATCATTTGAAGTTGGCATGGGTGCATGCCATGTATAATCACAGGACGAGCTATTGTCACTATTTGAAAAAGGGTATTTCTCACTTGCCCCTGTTGGCATCTTGCCACACTAGTAGTTATGGTTTTATTGTATTTCTCCAACACAGTAGAAGTGAACAGTTTTCCTTGGAGCTACTTTCGGCTGGAGGAATAGTGTTCATAGCACTTAGATGAGTCTCACCACCTCTCTGATCCAGTCAAAACAAAAGGTTCAGAAAGGTGTTGTTCATCGCAGGTCGATGGCTTTTTATTTTACTGACATTCATGTTTATGTCTACACTCTCCACTTCATGTTCCAGTGTTATTCAGATCATTTCAGATAAATCATTCACCTTGGACACAACAAACTAAATGGCCAATGCAAACACAGAAATTGTATATATATCAAAATACCATATCAAAATCATTCCAGCAATACCCAACATGAGCCTCGAGCGATCACTAGTGACTGGCTGTCACTTCCCTGCTCTATATGCAAATAAATACCTACCTATAAATTTGACATATTTATTTACATATTTCAATAAAATGTTGTCTTCTCTCATAAATTTTAGTTTAAGTGCTAAACTGCTTAATGCTTGGAGGTAAGACGCACTTGGGACGATTCATCTTGGGGGTGTTTACACCTGTACATAGATCTGATCACCCCGGATGCATGTTGATATCAGGTCTGAACAGCCTCTCTGATTTAAGGGAAATATTCACAAACAGTCCTTCAGTCCACAGGGTACACAGAATCATTTGTGAACATTATAAAAAAAACTAGGATTCAGAGTCACTACAGCTTTCAGACAAATGTGCTTCAAAGAAAAATGTGGTTCTTCATGCTGTCAGAACGAAATCCTATGTTTTAAAGCCACATTCTGTATGTAATATATGCAGAGACATGAATACAGATACAGAAACTCGCACACAGTGCTCTGGGTGAGAGGACTGTAGCACGAAGCTAATCCCTCTTTCACACCCATCTGCTGACCAATGGGAATGTAAGGCCCTGGTTTTCCCTGTTGCATTGTGAGCCAGACAGTCACATCCAGCAGGCTCAGAGGGGCTCACGAGTCAATGACTGCACACAGACAGACACGCTGGTAATGTGACTTGTGGGTGAAGTTACTGTCCTGTCACATGACCGAAGATTTTCCCTTTTGTTAGGTCTGTGCAGGTGCTTTTCCAACGATCCTCAAAGGAAGCACAGACAATGGGGAATGCAGTTTATTTGTAAATGTGAGCAACATGGTGGAGGAGTTTAGTTGGCAGCCAGTGGTTTGCAGATAAAGATATCAGCCGTGTGCAATGTGCTTCCTCAACATCCTCAAGGATGACACACTCATTCAAAATACACTCACATACGAACAAATATCAGTTCTGTCTGTCAGGCTTTAAAAACATTAAACTTTTAAATTATGAAACTGTTTTCATGAATATTAATTTGCCAAAAATGTTCCACTGTGTATCAAAGTAAGTTCCTCCTCTCTGGTTGTGACTTAAAGGATAACTCCACTAACTTGACACATTAAAATGGGTTTATAGGTCTTGTAGAGTAATACTGCATATGCGTAAAAAGCAATATACAGCCTTTTGTGGCTCCAGAGGAAGCTGCATGTACTCTGATAAATTGCCTCCAGTGATGTCACTTAGTGGCTAAATTGGATTATGGGTATTGTAGTCACAACAGGCTATATACTACTTTTTATATATATATGCAGTAGTACTCCCCAAGACCTGTTAACACACTGAAAAAATGAACATTTTTAGTAAGTGTCACAAGAGCAAAGTCCCACATGTTGCCTTTGATTAGAAAATAGCAACAACAAAAGCGTACACGGAAGAAACAACATCCCACGTGTTGGAGAGAACGCACAGTACACCTGGAGTTTGTGTATGAACAGATTTGGGTGTAGAGCAGTTGTCAGCAGTGGGAGGGTTGTAGTTCGATCCCGGCCACTGCAGTCTACTGTCAAAAGTTTCCTTGGGGGGGTGCTTCTAGTGGCTCTTCCATCAGCGTGTGAGTGTGTATGAATGAGCAGGTGGTGCCTTGCATGGTAGCACTTTGAGTGGTCGGTAAGACTACAGAAGTGCTGTAGATGCAGTCCATTTACTATATGATATGACTATTTTGTCACTGTTACCATATTTTAGAAATAAGGTGCAATATTTTCAATGTTTATTTGAATGATGAATTTAAAGAAACCCAAAAGTAATCCAAAAGTAATCCAAAAGTCGTCAGATTACTAGAAGTAATCTGACTGAACCCTGTATAACATTTACAGCAGAACAACACGCTCTGATCATTCCTGGGTTTAGATAAGTGCCATAACTGCTTGCTGGCAATAAATTGGAGACAGACTTGTGGGAGAATGGTCCTTCATCTACAGTAGTAACAAATGGCAGATGGCAGATGCTAACAATTACTTGAACTCACTGCGAGGCATTGTACTCAGCATTTACACTTTGAGCTAAAAACTTGATATCTTACATTTAAAATATAATGGGACAACCACATTTAAGATTGCTACCTAGCTTCAAGTGAGTTTTCTTTCTGACACCCGGCGTGTGACACACAACAAAGGTCCTGAGCAGGGCTGGATGCTGGGTTGTTGTGGTTTTAAGGCACCAGGATGCCTCAGGATACTGTACCCCTGACGGACATAAAAGAAATGTTGACCGTGTCAGAAGAGCAGAATGCAATTTCTTTGTAAGTCTTATAATTTCAACACTGGTGCTGAGAGTTACAAAGCACAAAAGATCTTTTTAATGGCGGCAGGAAAAATAGCTGTGGTGTGTCAGTGAGGTTAAGGGAATGTTATTGTATGACTGTTTGTCATTTTCTTCTCAGCTCAGATGACCACTAAGAATTCTCAAGGCCGTTCTGAACACACATGACAAATTTCTGACATGGCAGCAAACACGCTACTACGCTATCTTTCCTTTGTGTGTATGAGCCAAGGGAAAAACTATATGAAACATATGAGGATGTGGTGATTAGAAAAACAGGCTTTAAACTGAATGTTGTTATATTTAACATTTGGACCTCAGATCAAAGTCCTTTAGTCAGACTTTCACTGAAGCTAAAATAGGAATAATTTTATATCAAAAGTTACTTAAGTACCAGCGTCCCTCTGATAAATCACTGAGGCAGTGTCTCGACAAGGACTGACTTTTAAAACATAACTTAACTTGGTCACCAGGTGGTGGCAAAGGCTCAAATATAATGTGCTTGTTGATTTGCAGGAATCTGTATTACATAATCAGCACAACACTCATTGTTGGATTCTTTTAAACTCTTTGCTCGGTTAAAAAAATCCTAAAACTCTTAAAACCTGAGAGTTAAAACTTCATTTAAACACCGCCAATGTTTACTCACTATACAGGATATGCTCCTACAGCTGAAAGGCTGCAAACTTGGGTACAGTAAAGTAAGCGTGAAACCAAGACAGCATACGTAATTAAGAAAATGATTTCAGTGATAAATGGTATAGTTAATGCTGTACTGTCTGTAGGCCACCATATGGAATATACATGTGTGTATGTATTACCATAAATCTAAATCAAGACCTCTCTGCCTCAAATAAAATGTGTCTGACTGAAAAGATGTGGGTGTCCAAACAATAAATGTCTGACTGCATAACATATGGGATTACATAAAAAGGGGTTAGCTATGACAGATGTGTTCTCTTTTCCATTAATAGTTAACTGTATATCAGTAAACTACAGTATCTCTGCACAAATCTTTTAAGGAGCTGTAAATTCTCTTATCTGACTGACAGACTTGAACAATCAGCATCAAATGAATACAAAATCAGCTGCAAAGTGTTGCACGGACACAAAGTCACCACATGATGGCAGAGTTTGTTCAAACTGACTTGTTTCTACTTTGGGATAAGTTCTGTCTTTATTACACAGCGAGAGCAGGAAAGGTTGCTTTCAAAATAAACTATCGCAAATTACGACACTGGAGCTCTTTATATTGTTTTGCTTTGAGTCATAAATTATGCGCTTTTTCTTGTTAATGTGAAGAACCCAGGGACCTCTTCAGCTTTCAGAAAGATAGTATCTTTAATCTTATTTTGATTTTGACTAAAATGGCGTAAAATGGTAAATAAGATTAAACTGAGTAAACCGTAAATTGGGTTTTGATTCGACAGTTTATGGTTATATTTCATTGACACCACTGACAGCGTAAAAACAAAGCTTATATTGTAAACAAAACTCTGGATTACTGTAATTTAAATGTACTATGTTGTTTTTGTGTACTCAATAAACTGGTAACTCACAATCAAATCTCTGGAGCCAAACATTAGTGTGGCCGTACCAAAATACAGATTGTATCTCATGGTTGTTCAAAAAGGCTCAGACACAAATCAAGCAAATAAAATTCTCACATTATAAAGAATTTATTGCAGGCAAACAATACCATAAATAATATTTACAAACTATAAAACAACATTCCTTTGTATGGGCTCCAGGAATTCTCAGTAAACAGTCTTTTAGTCTTGGATAAGGATGAATCCTCTCTGCAGTTGAGTTTTTCACACTGACCGCTGCAAAATGTGTTGATATTTAAAGCTACATTCAGGAAATAAAACAAATTCAGATTTGCTGTGTTCTCAGAATTTGGAATCATTTGACTTAAAACTTAAAAATTCTTAAAATGTTGACTTTACCCACAGAAGGTGTTAAAAAAAAAAAAAGAAGTTTCATTTATCTTCACTTCCAGTTTCCTGCTGCACGGCTTTTCACAGAGTTCCTTACAACTTAGCTTCACTGCAGCCAGATTAACAGGAGAATATAGTGTTTAATGTTGGCATTCTGACAAGAGACACAAGTTCACAACAATGAAGATACAGGCTGTATATAGGTATGTAGTAAAGCAACTACCTCACCCATCTTCAGTGCATTTTACGTGAAGATTATGCATCTCTGATAACCTATTTCAGTTATTTGGCCTGCAGTTTATGCATGGGGGATCAATTAGTACGAAAATTATGCACACAGTTGATGAAATGTATGTCTTCAGAAAAGAACTCTCAAGAAAAATCCACAGCACACTATTTTTCCCTCTTGGCATTTAGTTTAAGCGTAAAGGAGAGAAGTTTCTGAAAGAATTCAAAACAAGAAAACAGAGAACTCCCATGTCCAAAAACATATCAATACTTCAAACAATTATCCAGCTGATTGTCCCCATTTTCTAAATCAACCCTGACTGAAAAAAGTGTCAGAAGTGCAACTATGAACAGCTCTTTTTGTTATAATGCTTGTTTGCGGTAAAATAAACTTTTGAACCTATCTGATGCTAGTTTCCTTTGCTTTTCAACATTCCAGCAAGTTGAGTGGGAAAAGTACAGTATGTGCCTGTTGAGTCTCACAGGTTTCTCACTCTCGCGTCATTGTTGTCGTTTCCTCTCAGATTCTAGACAAAAATGCTCAAAAGCTTCCTCCATCTCAGGCTCCATCTCATCTTCAGAGTCGTCATCGTATCTGTGAACACAATAAAACGAGCCATTGAGACAAATGTGTTTCTGATGTTTAAATAGTTTATGTAACTAATATTATAAATAATAATAACCTACAATGAATGTGTGTAAATGACATTACATGACACACAAGCTCACAGACACCCTACACACACACACACACACACACACACACACACACACACACACACACACACACACACACACACACACACACACAGTTCAGAGAGAGAGAACAGGAGCGAGCTAAGCCCTCTTTCACACCCAACTGCTGACTACACCGAATCTGAGGCCATGGTTGACCCTGTTGCATTGTGGGCCAGTCAAACACATTTGCTAAGCTCAGGGGGCCCACAGGTCAGCGGTGGTCATGTGATCTGTGTGAAGGCGGCGTGCAGTCACATGATCGAAGATGTGCCAGCACGGTGGTACTGCTGATCTTTGACAGATTTGAATCTGAATAAAACCATAAACTAGTCATGATGATCAGTGTAACATCAGTCAGAAAATCTCTTGTTCAAAATGCAATATTAGTACTTGAGTTATCTGGACTTGTTACTTTGACTACATCTTTAATAATTTGTGCTCCAGCAGGAATATATTTTATTTTATATATATAAATATATAAAATGGGAAGTATTCCATTAATTTCTGTTGATGCTCTTGTCGATGCCACCCGAGGCACCACTGACTGTACGAAGCACATGGAGCTACTGAAATGTCTAATCCAACTAATGTTACGTGACACACATTGTAGTTGCCTTCTATACCACAAATGCTAAGACACAACAGAAAAATGTGACTTGCTCAACAGGCTCAACAAGTAACAACTGTTTTTCATCTTTGAATGGCATCCTTAGCAACAAGCATCAACAAGTCCCACAGTAAAGTTGGTGGCTGTGGCCTAAAAGAAATGGTGTGTATGACCATTAACGCTATGATATATACTTACATTTCATTTCCATTTTCTCCATCAATATCGTGGAAATAGTCCTGCCTGTCCAGGATCTCTTGGTATTTCTCAGCATATTCTGTAAAAGCAGAGAGACCAACATTCAAGCACAAAAGACGCTGAAAAAGTTTTCCATTCACAGAACTGATTCAATGACTTTGCTGAGAAGAGTAACCGTGATGAGTCAAGCCAAGATGCCCATTTAAAACTGATCAATCCCCCTTTTAATACAAATATAACATTCTGTCTGCGTACTGCCATTCAAATCACAGAACTTATTTTTGTCATATTCAACAACAATAACACATCACAAACAAATCTGTCTGTTTGTATCGACACTGGGACCATTTTGAATTTTAGCCTAAAAACAGTGTAGCTCCATATTAAACTGTTGGCATGATTTATATAAATGTAAAGATCTTAACCTTTGCTTATACAGATGCAGCACTTCTAATAATAAAATCAGATGTCATAAGCTAGAAAGTCTTTGACACTTTTATAGTTCTCTAGCCTTTTCAGTTGTGTGCATAAACTATACTGACACCACTTAACATTACTTCAGCGGTTTTAAGACCCGAGACCTGAGAATGATCTTGCATGTACCCATGGTTTGTGGTAGAGAGCGCACCCTATTTTGCCCTCTTCAGATCTATCACGGACATGTTTTCATAGGCTCACCTGGGTCTGCTGCTGTAAATGGAGTGCCATCTTCTGTGTAGAACGTAGGTTCATTCTGAGAGAAAAAGAAACAAATCCATGACAAACAGAAATACAGAAAAAACATTGAGAAATTAAATAGGAAACATGGGGATTATGATACAGTTGACACTCACCATAAAGTAGTTGGGGTCGTTGTCTGGTGTGGCGTTACTGGCTGCTGCAGCAGCACGAACTCTGCCCCAGTCACTAGATCTCAGCTCCACTAGTTTCAGAAGCATCTGTCTGACATCCCTGAGGATAGAAAAACTCATATCAGAAAATTTTACCCTGAGCATGTCTGAGGGTGTAACTCTCAGCTGTTCGGCTTCTTGGCACTTTGCCTTTGGCAAGTTTAAGGCAGATGTTTGAATAATGGTACATATTCCTGATGCTGCGAGTGTGCGTGTGTTATACAACTTAAAGTCTTTGGTAAACATTGGTTTTATCTCAGTCGTTTATAAAACAGTATGTATTTTCGGCAAGAATATTCTTCACAAGATTTTTAATGATGGATGATTGTCTTTAACAGTGCCTCCAAGACACACACGATCATTAGGTGCAGCTATGTTGACAGACACCTCTGTGAATGTCTCTGCAGCATCTCAGATGCAGAAGCATGTTTCAGGTAATCTTAAGCACAAGCCTTGATTAGCAACTGCACAAAAAAATATCATTTATTGATATACAGACCTACTGCAGGTGGCATCCAATAGAATATTTTCTATTCTTTGGATTAGTTTTTCCATGTACGGTTTTCCACTCTCTTTCCACGCGTCATCCAGGACAGAACCGGTCAGCTGTGAATTAAAAACACTATCTCATTTCCTCCTTAAACAACAGAACTACCTGGAAATCTGTACATGTATCTGATAGAGATTTGAAACCTTAAGCAGTTTGACGGCGCAGATGAGATTTGCATCCACAGGATTGTTGAACAGACTGTTCATCAGATCATTCAGTGCTAGGAGGAGGATATCTGCTCGATTTGGAAGTCCTTTTGCACTCTTTACCTAGACAAATAAATACAGGTTGGAATAAATATACACAAATGACTGACTGATACAAAGTAAAGGTTGAAGGCTTGCAAAGTAGTATTCTGTTGCTAGCTGTTTGTGACGAAACCAACTTGCAGAGATGGCCCCTCATCTGAAATCTCCAACAAATACAAAGGTGGACAACTTGCAGACCAGTTTTGTTTGTTTTTATATTAAGGGATAACAAGTCCAGCAGAGTCTTTGCCTCAGTGCCACTAAAGTAACATGCTGGCCCCCAACAAGGTCACAACCTGCAGTAAGCACTGCATGTGAGACTAAATGCAGGGCGAGCTATGGTCCAAATAAAGACATAATTATTGGATTAAAAAAGGAAGTCAATATTGTTTTCTGTAAAATTTAACAAATTAATTGAAAAAATATATTTACACAAATGAAGGAATGATAATAATATGCTGTCTCAAAGAGCAGCTCTTACCTCCAGGTTTAGATAGAGCTCTCCCAGAAAGAGCACAAAGGAGTGAAGTTTCTTCTGAGTCTCTGCGTCTCCTCGCACAGCTACTTCCCTCTGTTCATACTCGATTCGACATCTGTGAAAAAAATTAATTCCTCCTTTTTAATGATAGTTAGTCAGTTTGTAGCACAAAAACGTAATTTACTAAAAAAGAATGTTTCAAAGTTAAGAGGATTTTTGTCACAAGGTCTTGTCTGCCTGTGATATAAACACAAATTAAGTTCAGTAAAAACAGAAATAGATCACCTCTTCAGGAGCAGCTGACGAAAGTTGCCACTTTGTGGGCTGATAGTGAGGTGATGGGATAGGTAGTTACAGAGCCTGGCACCCGTGTAAGAGAAGTTTGGAATGGCAGTAGACTGAAATGAAAAGAAAACTTAACTGTTAACTTTAAACAGTTGTGGGTTTTGTCAGATCCATGCAAGTATTCTTATATTAAATGTGTACATATCAATGCAAAAGCAAAATGAGGAGTGAATGTGTCTCTCCATACCTGTGTGTAGATCAGTTCAACCAGTTCGTTCAACAACTCTTCAGTAGTAACCCAGGAATTGAACATGCCAGTTATGTAGTCAATATCCGACTCAAAGGACCCTGGTGAGGAGCTCAGGTGGCCAAGGAACTCTGTGACCATATCAGCCAAGGTTGGTTCACCGTAATAGCTTTCACTGTCATCATAGAAAGTGTTTTCCTGTACAAAAATCACAATACAAACATGAAACACAAATCCAGTTGTGCACTTTGTTGTGCTCATGCAAAATATTTAGAGATAAAGGTGTTTTAAGAATACATCTTACCTCGTACTGGTTAATTCCAGAGGGGACAAACTCTGGGGCACTGGCTGAAAGCTTTGAGGACTTGACTATGGTGTCCACTTCATTACCCCTTCTAGAGGCAGACATACTGTTGGCATTTGCACTTTGTTGGGGTTTGCTCGGTCTCCTTAAATCTGAAAGATGGAGAAGAAAGATGTTATCAGTCTGTGTTATATGTGGCATGACTCATTCCACGTGGGCAAATCCTCTTTTTTCTTAAGATTTTCAGTCAAACACATAATCTAATTTCCAAAAGCAGCTGGCTCTGTAGTTTTTAGCAAACATTACTCAAACAGGAGTACATCTTGCTTTTGTTTGGGAACATTTTCAGCCACAGATTTGGTGCATGCCAGAAATCCCAGCACTGTCCTGCAATGCTTTTAGAGTACAAAAAAATAATACCTACTGTTAGTTGAGTGCAAAAGGCATAATACAGCACAAAACAATACAAAATACTTTCTACTACATAGTAGGGGTGGGACGATAAAAGACAGATAGTAGATTGAATTTTCATTATTAAAAGCTCGTAGACTTACAGGAACATATTCTTTTCCTGATTTATTGTGAATGACACAACCCTGTCACAATGAGCTTGCACACTGAATGCACCACAAATACAAGTTAAGTCGAATGTGTGTAAATACTACAGGCCCAAAACTAAAAAACAACTGGGAGATGAGGTTTTGTGAAGGAAGACCTCTTGATTTATGATTACTTACTTAAGATTCCTTGATTGTTTTTCATTAAAGAAGATGTGTGTCCTTAAAATATTTGTTTTAGGACTCCTTTTGGTAAGACTGTGTGTGCATCTACCCCCCAGAGCTGCTAAAGGGATGGGGTGCTTTCCAGACCTGCCTGTGTAATGACTTGTATAATGACCATACTTGTGTTTTGTTACAGCACTGAAAAGGTGTATTTAGAAAAAGATCACAAAAGGGACTTCAAATCTTCCAAGCTTTGAGCTAATTTTTGGGTCAGTGTTGCGGCCGATGCCCAGAATAAGTTGTAATTCACACAGCTCCACCGTGAACTAACCTCGCTCACCACCTACTGCTTAACGCCAGTGACTTAATCAGATTTGAAAGGGGAACTCATTCTTCCTCTTTGCTCTGCGTTGCTAATTCAACACAACGACAGGTTTTGCTCGAGTAAATAATAGCTGCTCAAGCTCAAAACTTGGCTGTGGCGCTGTGGCACCTAACTAGTCTACTCTGTGTCATCTGAGTGCGAGCTTTATTTAGATGTTGCGTTATCTCATATGAAACAACAATCCCAAACAGGTGCATGTCGCTACGCCAACATGCTAACGTTGGCTTACATTAATGGTATTTAGCAGACAGCTAGCTAATGACAGCGAGTAGCTTTACCCACCTCCGCTTCTCGGGGTCAATGTGTGCCGGAGGAAATGTTCTGGATACTGTTAAAGCCAGCCTTAGTGATCATTTAACATTTCCACGAAAACGAATCTGAAACTAGCCATTAGCAAACTTAGCTTAGTTGTCGTTGATGTTAGCTAGCTAGCTAGCTTACCTCCAGGAGCCATATCGTTGGCCGTGCTAATGTTGTTCTCGGCAAAAGGCGGTAATGTTCGCGGTTGTCTCAGCGGTTCCCTTTGGTTGAAGAGCGCGGTTTTGGTGTCACCAGCCCCGGCGTTTCCCACCAGCCCGGGGTCCACTGGAAGATTGCGGGTCCTCCCTGCTCCTGGAGCTCGGTCGAAATTCTCGTCCATGACTGCTGGTTTGTCAGCCGCGACTCTCAAAGCAGCATCAGAAAGGGGTGAAGAAATGTTGTTCACGGCAACAAATGTTCAGCTATTGCTTGTGTTTTCACAGCAAAACACGCCCTATCTCTCTTTCATGGCTTTTTCTCTATCGGAGAGTATCACAGCACATATACACAACTTTTTTTTTGGCAACTTCCTTTAACAAACTCGGTGCCGTTGATTATCGTGGATGTTTTTCCACGACGATGTTTGATATCAAATAGAAGCGGTTCCCTCTAGTGGCGCGGAGTGGAAGCGCAGCCATTAATACAGCGTGGCTCTGCCGAGGTTGGTAAGATTATCCAGATTATTTACTTGAGTAAATGCAAATGACACCACAATATAATAATATATTGTATTATATAATGTCTTATGTATATTTTCTTCTTACTGAATGTTGGGTATTCGTTTCTTTGGGAGAGCAGGTGAGTGCCTTTTAACTTTTTCCTTGTTGTATAATAGAAAAACAAGTAAAGGGAGGGTCCACTGAGTGTTGGTCCATTTTTAATAAAAGCAATATAAGCTGCAAAAAAAAAAAAAAGGAAAGGAAAACAGTGGGGCCATTTTAAATGATTGAAAGAATGAATAAATGAATGCAAATTTATTTCAGACATGTGAAAACAAACAAAAACAAAACAGAATAGCAAATAGTATACACTTACTTAATCCTACCCCTTCTCCACAACTCAGTAATTAATCATAATTAATTTACTTCCATTCCTGAACCTGTGTACCTGTGTACCTTTGTACGCTCCCATCTAACTATATACACTTTGATATACAATATATACAATTAATAATCACATATTATATATAAATATATATATACATACACACTCATATATGCATATATACATATGTGCTGAACACATGTACATATACATACCTACATGCGCACACATCTACGTACATAGATACACTCACACACATACAAATATACATACATAGCTTATAATATAAAATACATAATATATATACATTGACCACATTTCTATATCTTATTATAAAAGTTATTACCGCAAATTTATATTTCATAACATATTCATATTTTATAGACACAAAGCACATGCATACATCTATAAAAACACCTAGCGGTTTTTAAAGCCCTCCCTCATCCCTGTATCTTTTGAAAATCATCTCCTTGTACCTTTTTTTGAAGTCATCCGAACAGCTAGCATCTTGAAATTCAACTTTTTCCCCAAATTATAACCCCCCTCTCTATCAAAAAAGTAATGGATTATTTTATTATTTACTTTATTATTACTAATTCTTAGTAGTAGCATTTTACTGTTTTTGTTGTTCAAGGTAAAACTTATTTTAACTATTATAGTTTATGACAATCCAATAATAGATAGAGATAGTTTAGACGTTTTCATAAGTGACGTCATGTAAAGTGCAGTGGTACAATATTTCCCGTTGAAATATAATGGTATAGAAGTATAGCATAGTGTAAAGTGGAAATACTTAGAGTAAGTGTGTTTTGTAGAAAAAACGTACTCCCTGACTATCATTCAGTATCAGCTGCTGTTGGGGGATTCTGAGGTTACGAGCCCAAATCTTAAATTTAAATCATGATATTTAGGCCTATTAAATCAGCTGTCTATGTATATTTATACATTTACATGCTCTGTCAGAAAAATCATTCCACTGCAAGGAATGATGACAAAAAATACTGTTTTATTTTGTTTTATTTCAATCCATAACTGGTATTATGGAGGACAAAAACTGCCTAATCAAAAATAAATGAATTAATGAAAAAGTAAAGAGACATTTAATTAGAAAGTAGTAAAAAGTGAGGTTTCTGGAAATGTTAGTAATGGAGAAGGTTGCCACAAACCAAAGAACATTCGGAGTGGTCCAAGGTTGTTGAACTGATTCAGAAGATTCAAACTTTTTCCAAGACTGGAATCGCAATCAGCCGTGACTTTACTCCTGCAGCTCACCTCTGTTATATTTGTAATGACTTTATTCGATGTTTTATTTTGTCTTGTTTTTGGTATCTCCTTTACATCATTATTGGCCTCACTTCACATAATCTTGTAATTATTTTCATTGGTTTGTCTGTGTCATGTGTGTATTTACAGCTTTGTGAAATAAAAAAATTACAAGTTAGAAAAAAAGAAAACGAATAGGAGAATTAATACAACGATAAATGAATACAGAGGCAAATTAAATAAGAACAATCCATTTACTTCAGATTTTAGAAATGTATTAATGCCCACATTTATTTATTTATTATATAATTTTTGGTTAATTTAATCACATATATTTGTTTCTTTCTTTATTTTTTATTTTGGCTGTTTTAGTCCTCCATAGACATGACCTCTGTGACTTTACTGTTAACTACTGCCCTGTTTGTGGGTTTAGGCAGTGGTTGTCTGCACAACATGAACACATAATGATGGACCTGTAAGGGTATGTGTGGTCGAGTGGGTTAAATAAACCCCATATCGATCTAAAATATTTGCCAAAGCACCAGGGGTTGTATAATTACATGTAACTGATAGAACAAACAACCGTTTATGCATCAGAGAGAAGATTCTGGACCTGTGCAACCCCTCAGAAGTGCCTCTCTCCCTGAGCTCACTCAGTAGCTGCCCACTACAAACATGTGTTGCACCAGACCTCTCAGTGTAAGTATTCATTAGTTGTTTTAGCCTCCAGTCATTTTCCACTTGGTTCCCAAAGCTGGATCACATTATGCCACAGAGAATTCCCGTGCCAGAAATGCGGAGACCCACTTTGATAAAAGATTGCTGCCCCTATTTTCTGTTATTGCTGTTTCCCCCCCCCCCATGCCAGTGTCTTGGAGGGAGTTCAAACATTCACAAGTCTCAGGAATGCACAAGATGACAAATGAACAGGATTGTGTTGAGGAGGGGGGGGATCACGCACATACTCATCACCACATATTTTGAATGCTAAAAAGTGTAGTTTTAAGTTTTATCTAAATGATTTATTGGCTGCATCATTAGGTAACAGAGCGCGATTAAAGACAAATCAAAGAGACATACAGTGTGACTGTATGTGGTCTAATATCACACCAGAGACTAAATTAACCTTCCTGTTGTGTATTCTTTCTTGTAACTTTAGAAAGCGAAATATAAAGGAAGAGCCTCTAAATCATTTCAGTTAAAGTCATTCATAAATTTACCCCTATACCCCTCAGCTGAACTTCCTAATCTCACTTCTAATGGTAACATCTAAAGGTTTGTCCTCAGGCCACGGCTGTGAATCCGGCCTCAGAAGTGCAACAGCCACACCGTGTTGCACAATTACTTGAGAGAGCAGAGAAAATGTAAGAGACAGTCATGAAACAGTATTCCATATGTTGCCCTGACCGTCATGGTGGGATGTACTGCAGCAGTATAAATCATTTTTCACGGTGATTCCTTAAATGACTATTACAGGACAATATACTATCGCCTCAAGGAAATGCTCTCCTGTGTGGATTCCCATAGCTTAGATTTAGACTTTTCTTTTTTGGGGGGATGAATTTGGGAGTCCGTCTCTCACCGTCCCGTCTTCATCTCCCCTCCCAATTTTTCATGCCTTTGCTGAGATGTTCAGAGAGGCGGGATAAGAGAACATGAGGTCCGGAAGCCTGTGGTGTTAATGTTCTCCCCGTGGTCTTTTGATCCGGCATCAGGGCAGCTGCCATTGATTAGTGTGTTTGTAGATGATTACTGAGGGAAGTGGGTGGTCAGACTCAGGTCATATCACTCCCTCTCTCTCATTCGCATTTCTGCATCCACACACACACACACACTTCCAAGAACCCTCCAGAAACCTATCGGCACCGGTGATGCAGACCAAGCTGTTGCCATATTTTTGCTTGTATTATCAGCAGGTGCTTTAGCAGCTGTCTTTACTATCCAAGCCCTGCTGCAATCGAGGAATGTTGCAGCTTCTCAGTAATGGGGTGATATTAGGAAATGATGTCACCATCTACAGGCCGTGCAATGGGAGGGCCCATTTTGTTGTGGTCTGTCTGTCTGTATGTTTCCCGTTTGTTTGGGAACCAATCATTAGTGGAATGGTTGCCACATGGAATATCTGGCGAGGCATTAATAGTTGCCTTTTGTCCCTTCCTACCTCAGAGAGCCCGATAAGAATAGACTCACCATGACTTGAACGCTCACTGGGGTTTTTCTCACCAGTCGCAAGAAAGATTTTTTGGTGTATGGAGGAAGCAAGACGACCGCATTGCAGAGGAGAAAATGGTATTTTATTTTTCACATAATAGAGTTCCTATAAAAAGCAAAGAATGCAAAGGAATGCTTGCCTTGTAAGTGTTCCCCTCCAGTTAAATATTTCACAAAATAAATAAATCATTACAATACAGTCAAAACACAGTGGTTAAGTATCAAACATTTGCTTTAAATGTGTTGTATCTTCTATTAATGAATGCTTTTGTGATAAACCGACCGATCGTTTCCCTCATCTTTTCCAATTTCTATCCCTCCCCTTTACGTCGCAGATTATCTGGTGTCTCTCAGGAGAATACGGATTATAAATAACATCTCGAGATATTTCTGCATCTAGCTAGGACAGTATCTTCTGTGTTGTCCACATTACACACATACTCTAGTTGCAAACTGTTTGGCACAGAAAAAAAAAACCAACAACGGATAAATATTGCATCCCGTGCCACGGAAAACACAGATATCATCTCCTCCCACCAAATAAAGTACATGATCTCAGTCAGAATCAGGAGCAGTGACCATATTTTTTGTGTAACAGTGTTAGTGCCTTGTTTCCAATTGAGAGATTTCTCAGTGAATGTCTTTGTTTTACAGCTTTTTCAGTATTGAAAACCTCTCTGTCCAGTGCTGCGTGTCCTCCCTCTCCAGTCCAGCTCTCCACTTCACACCACAATTGGAAGGAAGTGGGTGGCTGTGTTCTTCCTGCGGGTTTTCTTCCCTCTCAGCGGCTTCCCGTGGACGTTCAGACCCACAAACATCTGCCGCTTCTTGTTCTTCCACTCCGCTGATGCGTATGTGTTGTAGCCGTTCTCCTCGATGCGCTCCTTCAGGGTGCAGTCGACACCAAACTCTCTCTGGAAAAACAGTAGGTATCATGTTTCAGTGTTACAACCCCGGCATGTGAGGTTAAGGCAAAACACAGATCATTTTCTTGTGCAAACCCATTGTGGTTGCACATAGTGCCTTGTTTATTTACTACTCCTTAATCCACATTGCGTGGTTTGCTTTGTGTGCCTGTGCAGGAACTAGTGTGCACTTTGAAAATGGCAGAGTTCTCCCGGAGGTTCATGTGTGTGCACAGAATCGACTCAGCAGTTAGAGAAGTAAAGATAAGGACAGGTCTTTGATAAGGACAGAAGAATCTAACTCTATCTCTGTCTGTGGAGCATCCAGATTGACCCCTGACCCGGATACTAACCGCTCCGTACAGCTCTCCCTTCCTGCTGATAGCCAGATAGAAGTTGCTGTTCAGCCCTTTGATGGCGACCACTCCCACGTCCACCGATGTGATTTCCAGAATACCTGAGGATTCAGCGAAAAATACGGTTATATCAACATGTGTCAGCATTTAGATGTCGCCTGTGGAAGTGGAATGATTTTTCAAGTATGTGTTTCTTCACAGTTTGTGCTGAACAGACAGAGAAAAACAACTTTTTAAGTTTTTTTCTGTAGACAGAGGAAGTAAAGGAGATAAAATGTTTTCCTTGTTAGATAAGAGTATAGAAAGATTTGTCGTCCTGCAGCAATCGGACTTGAGAGGACAAATCCATACATTCTTACAGCCAGTAACTAATGCATAACAACATATTGCATGCACATTTTCGGGGCTTTTACACATGGGAACACACAGCGTGGTAATTCTATGTAAGGTCACGTTTATTCTTTGAGCACATTCATCATTTCAGTGATATTATAAAGTTGCTTTACAGCCTACACCTGTGTAACAGATTCCAGCTGCGCAGCCCATTTAGTTTGAAAATTAATGGGTGGATACCGCAGAGATTCTCAGGTTGTTTATGTTCTGTTTGGTATTTGGATTTCCAAGTCCCTATACAAGTAATTCAGGTTTCTCGTAGGCTATTAGAGGAGCTAATTTATACCCCAGTTAACAAGAGGCATGCTTTTGCCGCAGACAGCTGTGGTTATTTGTGTGGTCTCAGTATCAGAGGTCAGAGAGATATAACTTCCTAATGTGTCCTTTGACCACAGAACCCACTTGTCTCAACTTATTCTGGTGTGTGTGTGTGTGTGTGTGCGTGTGTGTGTGTGTGAGTGAACCTCCCCTGGTTCTCATGGCATGTTTGATTTCATGCCTCCCTCCCCGACTTCCTTTCCCCACTTCCTGTGAGCTGTCGTTATTTTATCCCGATAAGCACACATATGTGTCCGCGCGCACACACACACATTCAGACGCACACTTCAGCGTGGGGGTGTGAACACCAGAGAGTCGACGACATCCTTTGATCAGGTCAGCAGCCCCTCCTCTGTCTCTGGACTGTTTGTGTGGCAGCCTGCTCCCCTGTCAGACCCACTCTCCGGTGGCTGGGGGGCCTCTGAGGCTGCCAGCCTCGTACATGAGTGGACAGTGGAGGATGCAGGTGTGCCCCCCAAAGAACAATCCCTCTCTTAAAAAATACAGCGGCTTCTCTCCTCGTCCGTGAGGTCTTGACTGTATCAGTTTCTAGTTCAAACAGTGGCACCTCGGGGCAGTGAGGTCTGAAGCGGCAAGGCGGTGGTGGGGACTGTGACACAACGGCCATTGAAGATCTGAGAGGAGCTGGTTTCTCTATGGGATCGGGTGTCGGGTATGGAGTGAGAATGTAAGACAATCTATGGCAGTCTCTGGCTGCTCTGTAAACATGGGAGGGATGAAAGGAAGGAGAACAGAGGAGGACAGAGGAGCCATGACAGTGAGACTGGGGGTGGAGTGAGGATTAGTAAGGCTGTAATGATCACTGATCAAAGTCAGCCACCGGAGGCAGGGGCGAGACAGGTTGTATATACACACACGCACACACACACTAATGCACTTGGATACACACACATGGTTAATATTGCAGCAGGTGACTGTGCACTTGCACACTCGACCTGGCTGTGAAACTAGAAAATCTCATTCACTGTTCTCTGCTCATTCTCTGTGGAGAGTCATGAATTTATGGGAAAATGCCATAAGAGAAATCACGCTCTTCATAAATCTTCACCCAGATTACAACATTAAGCCCTAAATGTGGCAACGATGCTTTGTGTGGGGTAAATTTCACAAACCACACGTGTAAAACGTAGCCTAAGAGCACCCGCCAGCTTCAGCTGTTTACGTGGGGCAGACAGCAGTTTTTCTTTTGCATGCTGGTTGCTTTTTCCTAATGTGTGGCTTATTTGATACGCTCTGTTTGGAGTTACAACAGTAAATGGTGCGTTGGTTGTGGAATGGAGGCACACAATGCCAGTGAGAATTAAAAGGCGGTTTTTCCACAGTGGGATGCCAAAAACCATGTGCTTCACAGCTTGTATTGTTATTCTTTCTCACTCTTACTTTGCTCCATATTTTTAAATGAATGCACAAAATGCTCTTGGAACAGATAAAGTAGAAATATGGGTTTTGATTGGTGCCATTCCCGTGCAGAAAAATGGTGCGGAGTGAGGCGTAAATCAGGATATATAGTAATAACACTTGATAAGGACCACACTGAGTGTATTTACACAGAAGGGATATCCATCCTCTTCCCCACCTCCAAGAAAAGCTATATATCTTTCTCCATAAGAGCACCATCTGTTTTTACCCCCACGCATAAGGTCACTGCTTTGATTAAAGGAGATGAATGTGCACAAAGACACACACTTACACACACACATTCACATATACTACATGCGCACAATTCTTGAGCTATGTCCAGAAGCATCTTGCACACATGGTCTGGCCCCTACAGCACAGAAACGTAACTGGTGGCCCGACACAAACACACAATCTTGACAGGCTCACCCCATCACAGCCGTGGATGATTAACTAAAACTCTCAGCTTTTGCTCAAGTCTTATTCAGCAATATTTCACAGGTCAACCAGAGCAGCTTGTCGTCGATGAATTTAGGAGACCTCAGCTGTGAATCGTAGATAGTTTAATTACACACTCAGGCCATGCAGATAGCTACTTAGCTGACTTTAACATAATCTCCCTCCCTTTCTCCCTGCCTCTCTGTAACCTCAGCACAGGCTCCCAGCGGGTTGGAAAGCCATGTGGGACAGTTTTGCGCTGGCATCCCCATAAATCTGTGGGAGGCTGGATACTGGCTCTTTAACAGACAGTGAGTCGGGTCCTCGCAGGGCCACAGGCAGCACCCAAAACCAAAGCCTCCACATCCCCACACACCTCTAAGACAAAGAATGATAAAGATATGAGTTCATCTGAATGCAGTGTGTCTTCTGGTTCAGGAAAATGCAAGCCGTGCTCAACTCATTGAAAAAAAACTTGATATTTTGTCACTTCAAGGGACCTGCGAGGGTCTACAAAGGACGTCAGCCCTGGGATCATGTCTAGCCCCAGGGGCCAGAGCAAAGACTGAAGCTGCTGTTGTGTAGTATCCTTTACCGTGAGAACCTGATACGAGGGCACATAATCCACACACAGTGTCCCTAGACCCCCTCAGGATACAGCTTTTTGATGGCACCACCATTGATACTGAAGACGCACTGCTTTGATGTGGCCACAATGATGTTCAGCCATGTCATTCATGAACTTGTACCTCTCTAGAGAGTCCCCCGTGCTCCCTTTCACCTCTCTCCCCGATGCGCAATCTGCACTAACTCAAACGGACTTCTGAAAAAGGCAACACGCTCCTGAAAAATGAGGAGTTGTGGGTCAATAAAAAGAAACGACAGAGGGGTAAATCATCTTCCAAACATACATAAAGTCTAGGGTGAATTCACACACCGCTGTTATGATAAACTGAGTCAGACTTCCTCACGCCACTCCAGTTTTACAACTTAAAAGAAACCACCAACAAAAGCGGCAGTAAAGCCATCACGGTGTAATACGGTCAGTAAATAAAGTTGCCTCTGTCATGACCTTGTCAAAACAAACATCTCCCCTGATATTCTGCCTGCCCATGCCATTTCCCCTAAGTCACTTTGATTGAATGTGTGGTTTAGCTCTCCCAAGAGGAACATTAAAAGGTTCCATATACACTCGCTGGGAGAAAAAGAGCATGTGAGAAGGAGAGCGATGGATGTATATATGTGTGTGTGTGTGTGTGTGTGTGTGGGTAATAAGCGAGCACATGTGTCCTCGGCGGCTGCTATATGATCACACACCCACTGGAGCATGTGAGTGCCCGCTGGCTGATAGGCACACACACGTAGCTCGGTGGGAATGCTGGGAGAGACTAATGAGAATGCTATTTAACTGACTGATATGCCGAAACATACAACATGTAATCACTTTAAAGACGTGTTTCTCTGAGTGAGCACGTCAAACTGCTTTAAACAAATGTCTGATCTGTGACTGAGGGTATGTAATTTGCTCGACGCTGGCTGGCAGGCGGGCAATCTGAGTGGGAGAGTGAGAGAGACACACAGAGAGGCCGAGAGAGCCTAAAAGCATCAATGAGGCTGACAACCGTATCGTCCACCCCTCCCCAAAGCCCTGTTTCTTCTGTGCTTGTTATCAGCGCTGTTTACCCTGGGCTGTGAAGACTGCCTGATAATGGCCGGGTTATCTGGCCCTGCTCCTTTTTAAGCCATCTGAGAGCTACCATCATTGTGCTGAGTGTTTGGACAGGAGAGATATCAGTGGGACGTCTGGTTTAAAACAAAAAGACGACTCTGAACAGGGATCGTTTCACACAAACTTCCAGCCAATGGGCGGGCATGCAGCCTCTTGAAATGAACGTAAAACAATGATTTTTATTTATATTCAATGTTTTTTTAACTAAGTTATATAGCCAATTTATATATAATATTATATATATAATTTGTGTTGGTGCTTTCTAACAATTTTGGGGTTGGACAAGATTTTTTTCTAAAAGAATGCACACCTGATTTCTTAAAGCTGCTTTTTGTTATGTGTAAAACATTAATGCCTCAAAGTCCAAAAAGGTCAGAGCTCAAAAGACTTGTTTTTACACACATTGGTAATTTTGACCCCCCCTCCCCCAGAGATTCCCGCTCTTTTATCTACCTCTGTATATTAGTGAGTTACTTACTGAGGGGGTCATCCTTGCTCTTGGTTCCATTGACCTTTCCATTCCTATCGATTCTTAGGAAAAACTTCTGGAAAGAGAACAGCTTCCTCCTCCGTATGTCCCCTTGGAGATGATTGTAGCTGCGCACATGCCTACCCTGCGGTCCCCCTGCAGTCCGACCCAGGGGGCCCCCGGTGGCCCTGGGCCTAGAGACGAGCTCAGTTTCAGAAATGTTCAGTGGAGCCCTGAGAGTTCGTGGGTTGGCGAGCCTCAGTCTGTCTCTGCGGAGCTGATGGCAAGCCGCCCCGGGTAGTGAGAAGGAGTAAACCAGCAGGGCAACCAGGAGAGGCAAAGTCAGGGAGGGAAGCAGTGTTGATGACCTTCGTCTGGAGCTGGTCCCAGAACTAGAACGAGCCCCTAACCCAGCCCTGGAGCAGGACGAGGCAGAGGCAGCCTTACTCCCTCCAGCAGCCCATCTGATCATGGTAGTGTGCTGTGTGGAGGACTAGAGGCAGCCTCAGAGCCTGGGACATGCTGCTGGGGGCGAGGAGAGGCTGGGAGGGCAGGGAGGGGAGCCCTCCACAGTCCAGACTGATCGATACGGTCCTGCTGTAGAGTCCAGATGATTTAGCACCTGTATGAAACTGTTGGATTTCCCTCTGAATTATTCTTGATTGTTCAACAGGTCCCTGTGTTTCACGCTGATATTCCACTGAGGTCACTTCTCCACTGTGGAAATGTTTTAGGCTGATGATCAGAAAGTCTGCAGGCTGTTTTGGAAAATATATAAAGTCTGGATGAACCAAGATTACGTAAAAAACCAGTACACTAATTACTGCGTGTGTTTTCCAGTAACAAACCTGTTTTTCCAGTCTTTTCCTTCCGTTTCCAATTCTTTCTAAATTGTTTGTGAAATTTTGACTATTATTCTTGGCTGCTCCAGTGGAGCCCTTGTATTTCCAGGCAGTTGCTCAATTGAAAAAAAAAAAAAGAGAAGGCAGAAAAAAGTCCACAAATTAAAAGTTCACTGGTAACCAGGTAGAAAATTCTCCATGTGTGAAACTCCTTAGCTCCAAAAGAAACGGTGCACTACACAATCTACCTGTCCGATAGCTGCTACACTCCACATGTGCAGGAAAGCATTTTCAGTTCTCACTCTGAGGAGGAGCAGCAGGACTCAAGACTTAAAGAGGAACGTCGGTCAGTCCAGGCGCATGTCAGATAATCCATCTGTCTTGTGTTGCCCCGCTCGCCTCGCTCTCTCCTCTTTCTCTCTCTACCCCCAAATGACTCCACCTTCATGCAGCATCAAGGTAACGGTCCGGGGAGGTCTCTCTCTCCGTCTGAGGGTTGAGTCAGAGCTGTTCTCTCTGCCTCCTCTCTGTTCGCTCCTTGATATGAGGATTCCTGGTGTGACCTCCTCACCTGATCACAGAAAATGACTGTGTGTTGTGTGTAGCTGTGTAACTCTGTTAGTTATTTGATCCCTCCCTCCCTCACTCAACTTCCCCTCTCACATATGGGAGCAAGTACTGCTCTGCATGTGTGTGTGTGTTTATGTGTGTGTGTGTGTGTGTGTGCGTGTGTGTGCCTACATTCAAGCAAATATGAGAGTGGGTGATAGCAGGGTTTATCTGAGTAGATGCAGCAGGGCAGGAAGAAGCAGTCTGGTGGTATTGGATCAGTCCCTGCGGCTGCAGATTGTGCTGATGATTGCTTTATTGGTTAATCAAAGAGTGCTCTTGCTTCTTCTGTGCACGGCTGCAGCATGTCATGGTCATTTTTGTTATCCTGTACAAACATGTGCCTGTATGGCGGAGCGTGAAAGGGGAAAAGTGACACAAATTGAAATGCACCCACTTGTTACTCATTAGGATGTGATAATCCTGACACGTGGCCATCCTTCTCTATCTCTCATCATATTAAGTTACTGTTGCCGGTTCCAGTCTGGATGCAGGCTTATCGCGGCCATCTTGCTAAGGCCTCTCTCTTTCCCTCTTTATCGTAGTACGTTATCTCTCCCGCAGCGCTGTAATGCAATGAAGCTCTCCAGTTTCACTCGCCAGACCTCCGCCTTCCTCTGTGACTCAGGTGTCTGAGTGGCCCTCGGCCAATGAGACTCTCTTTTACGAACCATGCATCATTTGCTCCTCAAGGCAAGGCAGGCCACAGGATGGACGATGTCTTAGCGGACTAGACAGCAATGTACAGTATGTGCAGTGAATGTGCAGTGAATGTGCAAAGTATTAGGGATGGTCAGTGTTCTCACGAGGTGAATAAACACTTTATCTTTTATTGATTTTATTGATTTTCAACACTGATTCCACACGAGGAGTTGGGAACATTTCTGAGTTTCGAGACAGTTCAGACATGGATCGTGCAAAGAGGGCTGCAACCTTAATACCAGTATTACCTTTTCAGGCTTATTAAGATGTTAACAATGATCAAGGACCATAGAGTGACATTATTAACAATCCACTTTGAAAACCTCTTATCTATCTCCCTGATCTTTGTGTCTTTAATGTCCGGGTCTGTCCTGCTCTCTGCTTTCCTTCCCTTAAGTCCTAGTTTTTAGTGCCTGCTTTAATGTCTGTCAACGATCTACGACCAGAGCAGCGGTCTGGTCTTAACTCTGGTCTTGGCATGGCTTTATCTGTGGATATAAACAAAGCAATCTTATCAGCGCTTCCTTTGTGGTGTCCCTTCCCACTGTGATAACCTGAATCAGTGCAGAGGAAACAGAACTGGGCCAGAAGCCAGCCTCATTTACATTGATTATTGTTGCAGCAATAACAGTGGAGTCATGGTTTGTCTAGATTTACTTAAAATGGTCACCACCTTTCCTTAATGGTAAAGGTTTTTGCCTTCTACTTCTTTTTATATATATATATATATATATTGTGGTCCAGGTTTCCCTTATTAATTTAACATATATACAGTCGTGTGTTTGAACACAATGGTACCAAATGTACACATTTTAAGCAATTTAGTCTGATGGAGTAATTGTATTTTATTTCTCTTTTTTTTTAAATAATTTGTCCAATTTCTAGTTGACTTTTACTTTTAACAGAAGAAAATCCATGAAAATAAAAAAAAAATTGAATAATAGATGTAAATAATAATAGGCGAAATACTTTATGTAAAATTTCAGTTGTGTGAAAATGTATAAAAATCTGGAACTCACCTGTGAAGAAGCACATTTCATGTAATTTCATGTGCCATGTTTAGTTTCCACATGTGGAAATTCTAATTCACGTGGAAATTTGCATTCATGTGAAAAAAAGCCATTCACTTGTGTGTCCAGTTCACATGTGACATATTGTTAAAATTTCACGTGATTTCACGTGCAATGTTTTGTTTTCTACATGTGGAAATTCTAATCTTCATGTGAAAAAGGCCAGTCACATATGTAATACACATGTGAAAATGTAAATTTCAAATGTGGGTAACTCTTTATATATATATTAAAAAAGCCAATCACTTGTGAAAATATCCAGTTCACATGTGACATTAATTTGTTTTCACTTGTTAAAATTTTGGTTCACATTTTAAAAGAGCCAAAATGATAAAGTATAATTGCCATGTGTGGAAATTTCAATCCACATGTGAAAAACCTGTGAAATTTTCCCATTCACATCTGATATTACAGTATTTTCTTTTCTCATGTAAAATTTGACTTAATACAGTAGCCAATCACATTTGAAAATATTAAATTCACATGTGAAACTGTGATTTTTTTTTACATGTTAAACGGCAAATTTCCCATATTTTGTGACAGGTGGACATTTTGTATGACATTATGTACATTATTTCAGTGTACTCTTTGCTCCCTGGACGATGATATCCTAAAGCTGTATCGTTTCTATAAGCAGTATGAGCTAGAATACCGTGACGGTCCTCAACTGACAGCTCAGAGCAATGTGTTGTACTCAGTTTAATACATCAGGATTCTATTTGAAATGATTTCAAATTGAAGGCATATGTACAGTTCTCAGATCAGAGTCTAAAACTGCAGACATACCCTGAGTTCTTAGTGTTCTCTCCACTAAGACAGTAATGTCCTCCGTAGGTGCCTCAGAGGGATGTAGGCCTGCAATGATGCCGACAGACTCACAAGATTTGCAGGATTTCTTCAGAAGCCAAGAAGCAAATTCTTTGTAAACGCAACTGTGCCAGTGTTTTTTTGTCTAAACGCAATATAAGTGAGATTTGCAGGGTCTGGAGATGGTCTCATCTCCCTCCCTGCTGCACAGCTTTAGCATTTAGTGTATCTTTATAGATCTATCTCCCTGAATTGCATTTCAAAGTTCAGAACAATAGGCAATAGAGCAGACAAATGTGCTTCTGATCCCTCCCTACAGGCTGTGGCTCTAGCTGGGCTCTTACGCGATTCTCAAAAACAAAAACATAATTATAATAAAGGCAATGAAAAGTCTAATACCGGAAATTTATACACGTCAGCGAAGATTTGATTTCACACAGTGCCGATTGCCAAAAAGAAAAATGAATCAAGGCGAAACACGTGGAAAGATTCCTTTTATTCCTTTTAGGGTGTAATGTCAGTGAGTTTAGCAATTGTCTTGGCCAAACTAGTAAAAGCTTCAAGTGTTCTTACAGTAGGATGTTACAGTGCGGATTTTAACTCAGTATTTATGTGATCACATTTGCATTTTTTACTTGGGTCCCGTTCAAACATAGGAAGAAGGTAGGAACGAGGTGGAGCATGCCTGTCAATCATCTGGTGAACAGTGCTAAATTTGATACTAAAAAAAAGGTAAACTCCTGTCTGCAAAAATAACTTTTTAAAAGAATAAACTTTTCTGGTAGCTAAACTGCTTACGAAACCCACCTGTACTAATATTGTTTTTAATTATTAATTGCTTCAATTTTATGCATTTCTAAAATGGTGTGTCCATGTGTGACCCTTCTCTGAAATTCTTATTTGTATTTTTAAAGCTTTTTGTGTGCACCAGTGAGGCCCCTTGTAATCCAGATTATTAAAGCCATAATAGAAAAAAAGTTTATTTACTTATTGTCAAGGTTGTTAAGAACAAAATAAATGTTTTTGTCAAATTAGTAGTGGTAAGTTATCCCCTTTTGAGGGCATACATTATTCGTTGATTTATTAAAGAACTGAACTGTTTCCCTCTGTTGACGAAGTTTGAGGTTCTTTGGGGGCATTACATGACTTCCTGTAAAGCCATGATGGCATCGTTGCTCATGCAAACTAGGCTGTTAGATCTTTTTAAACTATTGCTGCCCGCCAGCATAAAATGCATCACTTCCTGTGTGTCATGATTTTATTTCCTTGATAAAGGCCTGTATGAGCCCAAATGTTTAAAGTCTCCCTGAAGTCCAAAATGTGTTTCTCTTGTTGTTCCTCCAGTCTAATGAGCTTCACCGTGTAAAAAGATATACGTGTAGAGTTTGACACTAGAGGGCTGTTTTCAAAATTTTCTGAAAATACGATTTAAATAGGCAGGTCAACGAGCATGATTTGTCACAGTGATATTTTAAAAGACAATTATGGCCCAATTTTTAATGACAGAGAAGGAGTACATGTTCCATTTTAAGGATTTTAATGTGGTAATTACACTTTTTTCTGCAAAAACCATGTCAGACACTCATTTGTGAATTTTTATGTCAGCCTAAATACATGTGTGGAGGGGATCTTTGAGGTAGCAAGTACATTTCTTGCTTCCATGGACTGGGATTGAGTTGAATCAGTCGATAAACTAACCAAACTTATTTAGATGAAAATGTCAGATTATTACTAAAATTTTGCATTTAGTCTAAAAAATAAAAAGAGCAGAGTTTTTGTTTTTTTTATGTGAATTTCTCTTGTAAGTGGAAGTGAATCCATAACCAACTGTGTGGTTGTGGTATTGCCTAATCCTGCTCCTTGTTGCAGCAGGTGGATCTGAGCACCATGCAATCTGTTGTTCTGTGCTCAACGTACTGCATCACATTAGCAAGTTGGACTGTGGAAATTCACCTTATTCATGTCATGTGTCTCTGATTTTGCTCGGCCTTGTGAGCATATCAGCCCCCTCCCTTTTGGAACACTATCATTAGGCAGATGTTTTGCGATGAAAAGCACCTCACTCCGAGTCACTTAAACTCAAATCCATATGTGGTCTATGAGGGAGTTGAACGCACGACTCACAAACAACCAAACTGACCTATGGGAACCATGTGTGTGTCTGTCTGCATTCCCTGGGGCCCGCTCTGTGTGTGCTGGGTCAGAGGAGGCCGAGGCTTTAATAAAGGAACAGGCCTGGTACAGGGATGCCAGTCTGACTGCCTGGGGACAATGCAACCTGATGGGGTCCAGATGAGAGCCACCAGACTGGACTTCTTCCTCCAAACTAACAGCCAGTCGGTGCACAGATTACACTGCCTTCTTCCTCGAGCCTTTAACTGGGTTTACTGTGGGATTTGAGGGGTAAGCTGCCAGATTAAAGGAACATTTTCCTTTAATGGTACTTTTCATAGATCACAGGATGATGTGTTACCTCATGTTTAACTTCGCTCGCTTCATACCGGAGGCCTCTCTTTTTCTGTTAGTCACCAAATGTAAATATTTAATGTGTTCCTGGCCGTTGTGTTTGGGGGTGTCTGGTAACCTACAAGATGAGGTTGCTGTTTCCTGCTTTACGGTGATCAATAGATGTTTGTCATGTTATCTTCCATGTCCTGACCAGGCGCTTACATCATCCTCCTCTGCTGAGTGTCAGTTTCAGCAGGGCAGAGGAATTTACTTACAGGTCAGACACTGGATCAGCTGATCGCCACTCAACTGTCCTCTGTCTTTGTTGGGGCAACTTGAGGTGACAATTTACTAGAATGAGTGTAAAGACAGGCAATGTGGCGATAATTGAACCTTGAAATTTAATTTAAGGTATTTAATTTGCTTGATTAATTAATTATTGTTTTACAGAAATTATTATCATGATATATATTGAAATCAAAATATGTAATATGATATAGATATATGATTGAATAAACATAGAATACCAATTTCACACATTAAACTGCATGTAATTTTAAAAAATTGCCTCCAGTGATGTTACTCAGTGGCTAAGTTGCATTGTGGGTAATGCACCAGACTTTGAAAATACAATACAGTACACAATACACAAATACAGAAACTGAAATACAGAAATACTACAGAACCAGAGATATTGCCTTTTTTATTCCATGCATTCTTCTTCCTTTTCATAACCTGGCGCCTACATTACCCACAATGCAACTTAGCCACTGAGTGACATCACTGGAGGCAATTTATCAGATTACATGCAGCTTCCTCTGGAGCCACAAAAGGCTTCATACTATTTCTGTTTCACATATGCAGTAGTACTCCCTAAGACCTGTAAACACACTTTCACGTGTAAAATTGGTGGAATTACCCTTTAAAGATGTAGCCTACCACAGACTGTAATGAAACTAGATTTGATTATATATGTCTTACTTGCCCACAAATTAACATTTTACATTGTCTTCAATAGTCAGATTTTTACTGAACTGTCTCCTACATTTTCTCGTGCACCACAAAAATCTGCTGGTTGGATTTTCTTTAAAGTCCGAAGTCCTGAGGACATTTTAGTCAGAAATAACTAACCAGACACTCACAGCAGCATCAACAGAATACACACCTGAAAGCTAGACAGTTATGTCACATCATCTGCCCATCAGGCTTGCACAAACCATTATTGTAATAAGTCCTACAGCTTTGGAGCCAACATCTGTTTGCTACTGTTGGCCGTGTGCACAGAATGTCTGGAAAATCTACAAATAATGAAGTAAATACTCGACTATTGAATCCAAAACCGCAATTGTTTGGCTTTAGAACACTTGCATTGTGCTACACAAGCTGTTAAGAGTAATTTTACGGCTTTTTTTTGCCCCTCTGAGAGAACAACCAGTCAACAGCCACCATGTTGTTTTGAAAACAGCTGAAATTGAGCTGTGCCAGGTAAGTCACTGTTAGTACACTGATGTCAACACTTTAGTGATTTTATGACCAGCAACCAGCATTATTTCTGACATTGTATAGTAAATAAATAAATATTACCTATGTGGAGTCAGAAGTTGAGATGTTCTTATATATAATTTTTAAATTATTTTCAGACATTTCCTGATTTTAAGATCAATCACCTCTTTCCGTTGTGCAACACCAAACACAATGACATAACCGAATGAGAGATGTGGTTAGGTAATACAACTGGACGGTGTTTGCTTCGTCAGTGATAACACACAAACACACACACACACACACACACACTGCTGGTTTTTAGGACATGGCGCTCCACATTGACCCAGTATTGTGTTACTCCTTCCATTACTGCTGACTAACTCTTGGTCTCTGGCTTGAGTGATAGCAGCAGGGTGCATGGAGTGGGCCAGCTTCCGTCCGTGTCAAGTTTTCTGGCACAGAGGAGCCTGAGAAATCTGGGCCAGCTGAACCCGATCCTCGAAACAGAGCCTGGTGCCGCTGGTTCTGGTGTTACACATGAGGCAGCATCTGGCACTCTCAGGCGAGAATGACCTTGTTGACACAAAAGGTCGTAAAGCAGAAGACCATGATGTAATGAAGGGTATGGTATGCCAGGCTAGATGAGGTGTTAAGACTCTTATCTACACTGAAATTACTGTGGTATTCCAGCAATGTTATGGCTTTTATTTACAATAAAAAACCCATAAATAATGGATTTAAAAAAAAAACAGACTAGCCTAGATGCATCACACCACCAACACATTAAAAACATTCAAAGAAAGTTTTATTACATGTCTCAGTTACAAAGCAGTTTTGTCACAATCATCTTTTATCGTCACATTTATTGACGAGGACTTGAAGTACAAATCAGTCAAGGTGATGACAATTGTAATACCTGTACAACATCATACAAACAAAGCGGCCATCTTTAGAGGGACCTGAGAGGGATGACCTGCAACGCCTCTTTCTCATTGGTCAATGTCACACCAGAGGAGGAGCACCACAGGTTAGACTGCAGAACTGTACTGGTTCTGCAGCTGATTTAAAGGAGACATATTATGCTAATTTTCAGGTTCATCATTTTATTCTGGGTTACTACTACAATAGGTTTACATGCTCTAATGCTCAAAAAACACATTAATTTCTCATACTGTCCAGTTCTGTAGCACTGTAACCCCCTCTGTCTAAAACGCTCTGTGTTAGCCCTTGTCTCTTTAAGGCCCCTCCTCCCAAATACCCAGTCTCCTCTGATTGGTCAGCTCTCACATGCCTGAACCAGCACCAATAATAAAAACAGAGCAGCTGTGCTAAATCAATTTGGACATGGCAAATTAGCTGCTAGGCATAAATAATGCAAATATGTGACATGTTGACGTAGTGTGATGTCACAAAGTCATAGAACTAAAGGCCTACTGACGAGGCGTTTCAGAGGAGAGAGGGGCTTCTGTTGGTGCGGACTTTAACCTTTTTAACTTTCAAGATCTGTTACATGCACATGAACCAAAAACACTCAAAAAAGCACAATAGGTCTCCTTTAATTATCAATGACAGTTCTAACAAAAATGACTAAAGCAGGAGCTTGTACCCAGAATAATGTAAACACACAGTGCCAGCTCTGAGAACAAAAACACAAATAAAACAGAAAAATATAAGAGTAAAAAAAATACACAGAGAGTGTCATTACTATCAACAATTTAATAAAGAGGTCACAAAAAAATGTATTTACATTCTGTTTTTACCAGTTCACTTTGAAATAAAAATATAACTGGTCACTTGACTGTTGTGAGTCATCAGCACCTCGATTATGAAAGCACCTTTAACCCAGAGAGATATGTACTGTCTGTCGTTTTAACTGAATAAAGAGGGTGAATACTGAACCTTGTGTTATAATAGCTCTTGAAATTTTGCAACTTTGTATTTGTGCTTCTTGGTTAATTTCTTAGGAGTAATTATACATTTTTTAAATGTTTTTTGTTAAATAAATTTGACTGAATTATTGTACTCTGCACCAGTTAAATCACATTCATTTTATGGCAGATTTTGCACGCTTTCCTTACGCATTACTAAATTCACCAAAATTTTCAATACCAAAAATATTTTAATTGTAATAAACATTTCTGCTCGATGAACAGCGAATACTTGTAATGCTCCCAATGTGTATTCATCATTCAGTGTTTTGGCTTGTTCTCTAACTCATTTTTCTAACTTCATGGTTCCTAAAATTTAATCCTATACATTTTTAAAAACCCTAAAAAGTTAAAAGAAAAATCATAACATCATCTAAGTCGACCCAGGTTTATTTGTGCTGATAAGATGTGCTTGTTGTGGCACTTTGGTTTGGACGTGTCAGTCTGTGGATGGTGTGGCTTGAGGCCAGTATTGCATGAGGATACAGTAAGTATTACTGTAGTTGGAATGTGTCCATTGTAATATCTGTGGCTGTGTGACCCTGGCTATGAGCCACAGGTGACACAACACTGTCTTTGGACCGACCTGAGAGAGCAGCGACCCAACAGCTTTAGCTTGTCACAGAAGCGAGAGGACATTGTGTTCTTCCTGCAAACTGGACCTGCATGAGAAAGAATAGCCAAATTATTAAAATAGTAAAACCTTAAGAAGAAATAGATACCATGATAGACTGTAGTTGCTGCAGATGGACTGAGCTTTGCATACAAACCTGCGTTGGTCTTGCATTCCTGCATATTGCACTTCCTGAGTGTTTCTGGTTTGGAAATCTTCTCACAGAGGCTGTTTGGCATTACAGCCAAATCCTGCTCACTTGCACAGTAGACTTCACGTTGCTGCTGACCCGCACCGCAAGTCACAGAGCACTGCAAAGTCACACACAAACAGAGTAATAATTCAGTCTATGATTATCACAACTGTCAGCCTAATCAATTTTGCAAACAAAAAACACAATCATCGTCGCTAATAAATCTCTGACTGACCTGCTCCCAGTCATCTGCCTTCCATTGCGTGCAGGGCTTTAGACTGCACGGCTCTGTGCTGTTTGGCCTCAGTGCGGTGCTACAGCGATGAGGTGCGGGGCAGTACACCAGCCGCTCCCTGATGCCTTCACCACAGCTGCCAGAGCACTGAGGAAAACACACGGATTCAAGGGAGGTATCTGCTTTTCACTGAGACTGGAACAAAATCTGACCTCCCTACGTTTGGATCTGTATAATATGGGACATGACTGCGACAATATTCATAAATTTGGGAGTTGGGTGTGACTACACAGGTGATTTATCAGTTGCTGCTGTAATATAGTGGAGGCCAAAATGCAACCGAACAGCAATAATTGTGGTGAAAATGATTACAAGGAAATGGGATGAAATTCACAAGAATATGTTTTGTAAACACAGTAAAGGCACAGTTCCCCTAAATGATATAAACACAGGTAGGCAAATTTGTGAGGACTGTCTGCATGGTTAGATGCCACTTCAGGTAAGACAGAAAATAAACATGTATATTTACGTAAACATATATGATACAAGTGTAATAAATAGAGATTTGATGTGTATAATGCTCCTACCGGTCCCCATGGTGATATACTCCAGGTCATGCAGGGCTTGTGGGGGCAGGTCAAAGTGCTGAGGGGTCTGCTGGCCACAGCTTGACAGTGGAAAGGTCTGAGGGGACGTTTACTCTGAGAATCGACACACTGCACATCGCGGTACCGCCTCCCCACCACCCCACAGGTATCTGGACACTGTGGAGATTATCACAGTGCAATAAATGGCTCAGAAATACATGACACGCATGAACTACAAACAGAAACAAACCAATTTAATCATCCAGCAGATTACGTATTACGTAAATTAACGAGTAATCACCTTCAGGGGAGTGGAGGAAATCTAACGTTACTCACCTTGCTCCAGCTGCCAGTTTGCCAGGTGGCACAGGGCTGCAGGTGACATGTGCGTGCAGGCTCAGGTCTCTTCATGCTGGCACAGTCGTCATCATTCTGGGAGCTGCACGCGACTGTTCGCCATATTGCTCCAATACCACATGTTGTTGAACACTGAGGATGGACAGGGGTATTTTCTCATTAAAACTCAGCTTTGGTTTAAGTGTGTACTTGGGTGACAAACTGATTATTCTGACACACAACAACCAGAAATTTGCAAAGGTTTTGCATGTTGGAGCCTGATGAAAGCAACTTCTGCAGCCATTTCTTAAACCACATGATGCAGTTACAGACAAAACAGCTGACTTTTTTATTGAAGAAATTATTAAATTTATATGATGAAATGACTTATATATAGGCTACTGATACTTCCCACCCAAATTTGCTCACTGTTGTCTTCAGTGTTTCCTGTTAACATAATGCTTTTTGGCAACTCTGACCAAAACCTGAATATTGAAGCTTCATTCATCTTTCAGTCGTTTTGAGCCCTCACCAGCAAACAGGGCCGCAGCTAACGATTATTTTTACTGTCGATTAATCAATCCATTATTTTCTTGATTTACTGATTAGTTGTTTGGTAAATGCAATGTCACAAAAAACTTAAAAAATGTCCATCAACCCAAACGTGATGTCCTCAATGTCTTGTTTTGTCTGAAGACTTTCAGCTGATTGTCATAGAGGGATTAAGAAACCAGAAAATGTTCACATTTAAAAGGCTGGACTCACAGACTTGTAAAAAAAAAAAAAACTCAAACTGATTAATCAATTATTAAAAGAGTTGAGGATTACTTTAACAGCTGACAACTTTTGTTTTATTTTACTAGGATAGGTTTGCATGCTTTAGTGCTCAAAAAACACATCAGTTTTCTCGTACTGTCCAGTGATCCCCATCTGTCTGAAACACCCTGTTTTAGTTCCTGTCTCTTTAAGGCCCCCTTTCCCGAATACCCGGTGTCATTTGATTGGTCAGCTCATGCACGCCTGAGCCAGCACCGCCAACAACAACACAGCAGCTGTGCTTAAATCAGGTTGTAGGTGCCAAACCAGCAGATAGGCATAAATGATGCAAATGTGAGACATGGTGACGTAGTGTGAATTAAAGGCGGGACTACTTTAGAAGGCATTACATTTTTCACAGTGATTATTTACAGTAAGATTATTTTTCATGTCTGTGCAGGTCAATTTTCAAAGCTTTCATTTTTATAGTTGTCATAGCATGCCTGGAGGGAAGGAAAACAATCTTCAGAAGTTATGGTATTCCTTGGAAAAAAGCCAGCATTAATGTCAAGTATGCAATTAAAGGCCTAAAACATGCATGTTTATTGGTATGGTGCTTTAGGGAGCAGGATGTCTGTACTCACCTCGCTCCAGTTTCCTACAACCCAGAATATATCCATGCTGACGGGCTCTCTGGCCATCACATTGCTTTGGTCACTGGGGCTTTCTGTTTGCTGCTTTTGGCCCTTGGACCAGGAGGAGGGTTTTTTAGCACGAGAGACAGAACTGTTTTTCTTAGGTGTCACAGCAGCGGACTTCTTCAGTTTCATAATCTTCACTGTGGGTGTTGCTGCGGTGGTGAATGGTTTTCTCCCAGTTGTGGAAGGAGCTCGTGTTGTGTGGAAGCCAGCTGTCGATGGCAATGAACGGTCTCTGTACATGGGAGTGGTGAGGGGAACCCTGTGCGTCCAGTGGCTGTACGGGTTGATACGAGGGGTGGTGCGGGGGTAGGTGAAGGGATAGCGGTGAGTCGTCTTTGCCCATGTTTCAGTGCTGGTGTGTGGGGTGGAGTAGGTGGTGGCTTCTTTGGTTGTGTGTACGGTAGGTGGACTTGTTTGTAGAGTGGGTGTGATTAGTGTATTTGGTGTTGGTGTGGTCGATTTAAGCGGATTTTTGTGTGATGTAGATGTGGTAACATCCAGGTCAATAATCCCCTCCTCCTCCGTCGCCCTCTCCTCAACAACATAATCATATCCTGGAGTATACATCACCACATTTGGCGTACTTCCCTCCTCTCCCTCCTCCCTCTCTTCTACTTTTTCCGTTTCCACGCCAGTTGCTTTTCTGTCCTTGGCTTTAGATGTGAAACCTTTCCCTCTCTTATCCTCGTTTTCCCTCACTTTAACATCAAACTCATGATCGTCTGTATCTATGATTTCAGGGATTGTGGTTTTAGGGGTTGAGAGGGATGTGG
Source organism: Pagrus major (assembly GCF_040436345.1). NCBI lineage: Eukaryota > Metazoa > Chordata > Actinopteri > Spariformes > Sparidae > Pagrus > Pagrus major. The sequence goes on from NC_133219.1 coordinate 23,557,081, forward strand.
TGGTCGGGATGAAAGCAGTTGTAGTTTCCTTGGTGGTCGTTTCCTTCCTCACAGTGATGGCTGCTGTGGGTGCAGCTGTGGTCGTGGTGCTCGTGGGTGCCCAGGTACCAGGATGCTTGGTGGGGTGGCTCTTAGGTGGGAAGATGCGGCGGTATTTAGGAGGAGGCCCGGGCCGTCTACGAAGACTTGAGTTCGGGCAGCTCTGTAGGCCACACAGCGATCTGGACCGAGGTTTGGTTGAGAGGTCGCAGGTCTTCTTGGGTGCCAGAGCACACGTGACTGTGCGTGAGCGGACACCTCCTCCACATGTGACTGGGCACTGCAAAGATGAAAGAACACAAATGACTCATTAATTTAGAAAAGGTGGAAAAGCCCAAAGATTGATTAAAGCTACAGCAAAAGAGTACAATAAAAAAAGGACCTCCTCCCAGTTGCTGACAGCCCACTCCTGTCCACAGGGTATGTCTCTGTTGCATGGCACAATAGGTTTGGGTTTAAGGAGATGCTTGCACTCGACAGGATGGAGCACCCTCTCCTCCCCTGACACTGTGCGAACACAGAGCACGGTTCGCTTCCGTACCCCCTCTGAGCCACAGGTGGATGTACACTGCTGCCAGCCACCTACCCACCACCTGAGGAAGAGGGAATGAACAGGAAGAGAAATTGAAGCGAGAGATTGCTGATATAAGTGATTTGACTGCATCCCGAACAGAAATGTGGTAAGGAAAATGGTAAGTGGACAATGTTCTCATCTTTATCTAACAATAAAGAGGGCTGGGTATGGTTTGAAAATGTCTGATATATTGCCAATATGTTTCCTGAGTTATGGTACTGAAACACGTTTTCCATTAACCAGATGAAAGGTGGCCAAACTTCTGAATTATACTTTAAAATAATATTAAGGTTATATGCAGTCAGGACACAAGAACGTTTCCAATCTAAAATACTAAAACTGGTCAAATTAAAATCAGGAACTATGTGATCAAAGAATAAGAAAATAAGATTATAATTCTGACCAGGCCATTGACACAGACAATATGTTGGCCAAGCACATTTTGGTTCCATACCCAGCCCTGAAGATGAAGCAATTAGTTTCATCAGCTACATTTTTCCTGTTTATCATTACAATGAAACCCAGGGGCCCATGGCGAGAGTGCAGTATCACTCTTGCAAAAAAAAAAAGGAAGATTAGGCAGTGAAACGAGTCCCTAACTAAAACCACAGTTCAGTGTGTTTTGACAGTACTGACAGTTAAAGAGCATTAGAGAGTAAGGACCTTGCGGGACAGTCAACAGTTTTGCATTTCCGGTGTCTGTCTTCTGGACGGCTCTCTGGGTCGCACAAAGACTCATCCACTACACCCACGTCCATCTCGAAACACCGCACAGGCTGGTGCTGCTCACCTAAAACAGCCCGCAAGTCAGAGAGAAGATGGCCAGGTCATTACTCAAATGTCATTGAAATCCTCCCCAACGAAGATATTTTCTTGTCAAGTCACTGAATGGTTTAGGCCCCAGAATACATCTCTGACATTCAGGTCAGCTCATACAGCCCAGAGGCCAAACTACACATGGTGAAGTAGTATTTAACTGCTATGCTGCATGCAACTGGAATAAACTGAACAAAAGATCTTAGATTTGCACCAAATGTAGACATTTTTGGTCATTTGTTTTCTTTTACATATACTTCATATATAGATATTTATTTTGCTTTCATTAATATCAGGTGAACTGAATTGCCCCGTGTATAAAATGTGCTTTGCTGCTAAACGCAACACCAACCTAAGCCGCAGGTGGTGCTGCAGTCCGTCCACGCCCCGTGTCTCCACTTGTAAAGGGGTTCGATGACCTCATTTCCTGTCTCTTTGGTCTTCTTGATGGTGTACTCGTACTTTATACCTGGGTTCTTCTCCTGAAACAGCAACTGGATAGGCAACCAAATGAATTGTTATGAAGAGTATCATTTTAAGACTTTCTAGACAACAACATGAAATATATTTAAAACATATATACCATATTATAAACACGTATTTTTCACATTTTTATTAATTTGATTAGTATCTGGTGTTTCTGAACCATCCTGGGAAAACAATTGCTTACAGACATCTTCTCCTTCACCCAGAAACGTACATTCTGTCATGGAAAACATACAAAGTTTGAATGCTCTGATTGGTTTACTATCCTTAAAGTTAGTCCCTTTTTTCTCTCCCCGACTCATTAAAATCACTCTACATAGACACTGGGAGAAACACTATATTCATCTCAGAAACTAAAACATTTAAAAAATTGTGAAAATGATACATGAAACCCCTGTAGATGGATATCCTACCTGCAGCATGAGTGGCTGTCTGGTGGGTCCAGGAGCGGTGAGGTTCTCTATGTTCCCGCTGCGTTCGTAAAAGAACGTAGTCCCACCGGCCTCGTACTCCCCGTTCCACTGGATGATGTAGTTGCCGTTGAGGAAGTACTCCTCCGTCGCCTCGCTCCTCAGAGCCAGGAAGTTACCTGCCTCCTCCACTTCCTGCACCAGGATGTCCCGCGCCCCCTCAGGTATCACCCCCACGTCCGTGTACCCTGGGAGAGTCGGGAGGGGAGTCAGAGTCACAGCGAGGTAATGGATGGCCCACCATGGCTGCTGCCACACTCACATCCAGACTACCAGACAGTCTCTCTCTGATCTTTAATAGAGGGTGGGCTCAGTCTGTGGGGGTGGTTGGCATGTGCGTGTGTGTGAGTGTACGTGTGCGTATTCGGCGTGGGGGGCACTGCCCTGTCTCTGTTTTTTATTGTGTTTGGATGGGGTAGGGGGGGGTCGCTGGATGGGGGAGGACGAAAGCAGCTATGAGTAGGTCTCTGGAGTTTAATGATGTTTGTGGGAAGGTGTGTGTGTGTGTGTTTGTGCAAAAATGGGGGAGGTTTGCCCTTGGTCTAAGCCTTTTGAAGTCTTACACATCTGGGCTGGTTATCTGGAAAGGATGCTGTGCGGGGCAAACACACACACACAGACAGAGAGCGAACAAGAGAGGGGGAAGAAGGAGGGATGTTTTTATTGTTTTAGAGCCTCTTTCTCTATTAATCTGTCTTTGCCGCGTGTTTTTCCTGCATGAGTTATAAATCTCAGTGCGCAAAGACGTGCGTCTCTTTAGACGAAGGCAAACACGAGCCTGCAGACACACACACATCACACCAGCCAAGTACAGCAGGACAAACAGCTGCACAGTGTGGACAAGAAGGCTGCCATGACAACAAAGAAACAACACAATGGCGTAATGCAAATGAACTGTCCTGAAATGACTTACCGCCCGTAGTCATAAATTTGAATTCTGCACTTTTTCACACTCTTCTCGCGGGTACATCAAAGCTTTCCCTCATTAATAGGTTGTCTGTTTTGTGTTACTTAAATGTTATGCTTGTATGATTTCTTATGTCTAGATTATTCAATTTGTTTCCAGCTGCTCCAACATGCCACGTGTTGGACTCACCAAAGCCTTCTCCTGCATCAAACGACTTATAGATCTTCTCACAGCTCGTGCCATCGCCCAAACACACTCCACAGCGATCCTCCACTGCGTTTGAGTCGATGCCATAGTCACAGCCCACCTCCTACAGACAAAATACACACACACATACATATAAAAACACAACCACAGACACATTACAGAGTTAAATGAGATAAGAAGCCAATTATTTATAATTTATTCTAAAAGAGATTAAGATTACTTTTTCCCAGAACCCAAAGTGACATGTTTAAATTGCTTCCTTTGTCAACCAACAATCCAAAACCCAAACCCAAAGACTCTTCATTTACTATCATACATAACAAAAAAAGCAGCAAATCCTTATATTTAAGAGACTAGAACAGGCACATATTTGACATTTCTGCTTAAAAACTCACTGAAATGATTGATCGACTATCAAAACAATTGCAAATAATTTTCTTTGGATCGTTGCAGCTCTGGTTACACTGCAGCTTGTCTCATACATCTTTGCTGCTCCACAATAACCCCTCAGTCTCTTTTAGTCTCTTACCCAGCCACACTACCTTGCACACTCCGTTGACGCAGATGTTCCTGGACTTGTTGTTCATGAAGCACGCTGTCCCGTCCGTCACAGTGTCGAGCATCTTCTCCGAAAAGTACTCGCTGACTGGTCGGCAGTGTAGCTCACAGGGATGTACTAAAGATGGTTGAAGATAGTGAAAAAACAAGTGTTTCATTTAGTTTCATTCCCATGAAATGCTGAGCAGGAGCCCAGTTAACTGTTAATAAGTGCTGGTAAACTGGTTGTGCACTTTAAAAGGTGCAATGTGTGAGAATTGGCCACTTGTTGAATTCATACTCAAAGCAAATAAGGAGCAGAGTAACTGCTAACTGCCTCTAACTGCCGCTGCTTTGAGCTAGTTAGCTCAATTAGATGTGCAGCTAGCGGTCCGGACTGGGAGCTGTGTTGGGGTTTACATCAATGGGACGGGCTGGGGCTAGCCAGTTAGCATGCTAACTTCTCTGCACCACAATAAATAGACGCCATAATGTCAAAACTGTTCACTTCACATTCTGTCATTCTGATTTTATCTAAGAAAAACTGACTAATCCATAATAATGGCATGTTATTTAATTTCTTTTCTATTCTTCATACTTGCTTTGTATCATATTGTTTTGTTCTTCTTGATACAGAACTGTTTCAATTTGTATTTTTGTAGATTAAATTAGGGCTGCACGATATGGAAAAAAAAAAGCGATTATTTTGACAGAAATTACGATTGTAATATGATTCATAATTAGTGGGAAAAATTAATGTTCCCATCCCAGTTTAAATTTCACTGAAAAAACTACTAATATCATGATGGTGTGATATTTGTTGGGGTTTGTATCTGGAGAACAACATCTGTACGCTCGGGCATCTCTACTGCACAACAGCATTTCATATAATGCTGTTTTTCCACACATTTTAGCTTTATCAAAACATTGCCGCTTCTGAGATTTGGATTGCACATTTGTCCATATTGGGATTTCAATAATGCTTCAATTAACTGTGCAGTCATAGTTGAAATGCTGAGAAGGACTCCAGAAAGACTTGCAACCACTCTGAGGATGCTAATGGGGTCCCATTATGACTGCATGTGCCCATTTGTTGTCTTTATGCACATGCTTATACACTGTGTAACTGTCTACCTCAGTATGTATGAGTGTATGTGAGTAGCGAGTGAATATGAATGTATATTTTTCCATCCTTTCTTTGTTTAAATTTTGTTTTCTTATGACAATGAAGCCTGTGAATCCTAAAGATCAAAGATTAGAGCCCGACTATCTAGGATGGATGATTATGACGCATACTTTTCATTGATGACAAGACATTTTTGGAACTCTTTTAGTTCAAACAAACCAAAATCACCTAATGAGCACAATGTAAAAGATCCTGAATTGTATTAATACATTGTATGCCCCTGCTAAAGTGCAGTAGCTGCATCAATGAGGGCTTTCCAATGTAAATGCTGCCCCCTGTTGCGCAACATGCAAAATCGCAACTTCAGATTTTCTGTGATATGAAAAGGGGAAGTGCATAAAAGGGTTTCTAACACGTGTGTCTATCTGTAGTTATTGTATATTTGAGGCTTTGACTACGTACATGGGTTAGCCACAGGAATCCACGTGTAGAGCTCATTGTGATAGGGCACAGTGTCAAATTCACTGCACAGCATCTCTCGAAAGGTTGGTGTATTCTTCTGACAGGGTTTTGTGTTACACGTCCGATACCGCTTCCTCTCCCCTGTGCAGTACTTGCCCCCAAACTCTGGTCTGTGGAGAAACAGTGGCATGCTTTGAATCAACCATGTGATCAGTTTCAGGATGTCATCTGCTGTGGAAAAACATGCCAATGAACTGCAAAGAAGGTTTCATTAAAAAGTCTTACTTAGGGTTGTTACATTCCCTCTCTGCAGACTGAACTCCAGTTCCGCAGGTCCTGGAGCAGTGAGACCAGGTGCTCCACTGCCCCCAGCCTCCGTTCACCGTCTCTGGGAGCTTACCCACAATCACACACTCTCCTGAGATGCACCACTGAAGGAGAAAATTGATGTAAGATTACTCATATAAACACCAGTAATATGACACATTTAACATTCAAGGCTCCTCATGTCTGTAGAGATAACCATCTCAATCCCCAGGCTAATGAAATCCATACCACAACGAGACAAAGCAGCTGTCGCCACCCACCTTCTCTGGTCCACAGCGAGTGCCGTCTATAGGCGAGTCCAGTTTGGAGCGACAGGAGCCGTTCACTGAACACCAAAGAATCTGGCAAACGTTCTGAAAGAAAGACGTAATCCAATGAGAAAAGGCCTACTTTCTAAAAGATTTCTGATGTTCAGGTGGACAATACTCACATCAACTTCGTGGCAGAATGTAGCGTTCGGGCCATACTGGAGCTGGCACTGGTGGTGTGTGGTGTAGCGCACACCGAGGCGAGCAAGTGGGGTGGTCAGATCCCTCTTGGATGGACGGTCGTCCAGGCAGAAACCCCAGCCGCGACTAAGACAGACACACAAAGATGTGATGGTGAATGTGTGACCTTTTGATAAAGAGAAAAGAGAAGGGTGGTGGAAAGAGAGAAACGAAAAGAGAAAACTTGAAAGGCCAACAGAATAAGACTTCAGCAGGGAGGAGCTTGTTTGAGATAAATCCTTGCTTGTGGCTACGAGCACGCTTTGAACATTTAGCAACATTTTCACCTTCTCCTTCACTTCGCAGTCTCCTTGTCGAGGATGAAATTAAAAAGAGTGCTGGGAAAACATCAGAATCTGAGAAATGACTTGCTAATTGTTGACTCACAGGTCGAAGTTCAACAAAAATGTACTCTGACCTCTGACTGCACGAGCTTAAAGGTTCATAAAGGAATCACAGAAGTCAATAGAAATAGAAAATAATGAGCAAAGAAAACAGGGTGTGACCGCTCTCTAACGCTCCTTTAGGCTCTTCTTGCTGTTTTTGCTGGAATTTTTTGGCTTCAAACGAATTATGCTCGTTCAGCATGTTTTCATGTCTTTGTTGCTCTTTTAAAGACTCTGTCCGTCATGGTTTGCTTCTCATTAATGTTTGTATAACTTGTTCCAACATACACCGCACCCACTGCGTTTTTTGGATCATTTTCACCACCTCCATTCAAATCTACACCAGCATCCATCAAAAATCACTGTGGTTTGAAATTATTCCCATTTTCACCATCATTTCACAACCCCAGCAACCCACGCAGTTTGCAGTCAACTCGAGCATTCACCACCAAGGAAAAAATAGCGTTAAAGCTGAGTGAATCATTTAATCATTTAATGAGCAGAAGGTACTAATTCATTCTTACTCCAGGAAGCGTGTGATGTATTCCTTGGAGCAGGAGGACCAAGTGAGAGGCGAGCTGTCGTACATCAGCTGTCTGGACATGATGAACGGGTGCCTCCCCTCCAGCTCACAGTCGTTCCCCTGGCCGTCGTGATGGATCCCGAAGCTGTGTTCAAACACGACCAACACGACCAATTATGGTATTATCATTTCACAAAGAACTGTTTCACAAGAGCACATGGTCTTCAGGTCTGCTCATGATGAAGTGCTCTTGGATCAACAAAAAAGCTGATTGTGCCTCTGGACAAACAACTTGTGAATTTCAGCAGAGTTCAACAGCGATGTGTCCCACTTCTGTTGTACAGACAAGTAATACATTTGCTTTCGAATCTGAATTGGTTGAACTTTGATGAATTTGTACACGTTTTACATTGATTCCTTTTAGTACAATGCAGTGAGCTACATTAATTTCTTGTCCAAACAGGATACTGCCAAGATTTGTACAAAATTTATACAGTATATTAGTAATACGACTGTATATAGTGTGGGTTTGGTCTCAGCTCAGGGGTTTAGGAAAATAACTTTACTGATTTGCCTGTTTTTCTTTACTCATTCATCTATCTGAGCCATATGCCTCCTGGCTCTTTCAAACGTAACTCAAAGTTGAGTCTGAACCAACTTTTTCAATATATTTTCGGAAACTGGACACTGAAGCTACAACTAAACAAAACGTATAGAAGTAGAAAAATGAGTCTTAAGCAGTGGTGGAATGTAACTAAGTACATTTACTCGTGAACTTGTACTTTACTAAGTTTTTTTCTTATCACGCCATTAACTTTTGGTTTCATGTAACTAAATGATGTACACCTACACCACATCACTCCTCTCAGGTATCAGTCTTTTTTATGTCTGGTTACAAGATACAAGTGATTATTGGCATGCAAACAATTCACTAATGGGCTGGTGAGCCAATGGAGATTTAATTACACAACTGTATATTCCTCTATAGTAACTGATCACACACACGCACAGACCTGTGGCCCATCTCATGAGCGACGGTGAAGGCGACAGGTAGTCCTGAATCCTCATTGATGTTGCAGCTGCGGTGTGGTTGACACATCCCAGACAGATGAGACAGACCGAGGGTCTCACAGGGCTGGTTCATTCCAGCACAGATGTCTTTTCTGGGGAGAAAACACAGGCAATTGTATGTACATGACACCATAAGATAGCCTAGAGTATACAATTTATCCATTTCATTTGAGTTATGTAATGAAATTGCTGCCAAATTCATGTGTGGGTCACTTGCCTGGTGATCAACACAGCCACGTCATGATGAGCTGGGTGTGTGTCGCTCTGGGGGTTGAGGTTTTTCTGCCAAGCACAGAAACTGGCCAGAGTGGTGTCTGCGTGGTGAACGATCTTCAACCCTTTCTGCAACAAACAGCAGAATTAGACACATCGCTCACATTTTTGGCATCATTTGGATTTTTTACAGCTTCAGATTAGCTTGGGGAGTTTTCATCAACTTCAGTGTGAGCTCAAGGCCACAATGGACAAAACTAGTTTGCCTTTTGACTCTCCCACTTTACTTCACCTCCACTGCATGCTCGCTTCTTGTTCCAACTGCAATATATGTTTTCCCAATGCTAAAATCACATCAATGTTTCTTGAGAAAACTCTGTTGTTACCTCCTCTCCCTGTAGTAGAATGAGGCGAACCAAGATGACGTGGATGGCATTCCCAATACTGGCATCATGAAAGATCCCAGCCACCTGTCGACACAGAAGTCATTCACTACTCGAAGTGTTTTAAAACATCTGTGCAGAAACTTTGAGAGCAAACAAAACGAGTAAAGTCAACTCTTAACTCCTCACCATGTTCATGATGGTGAAGATGTAGGACTCCACATTATCGCTGCCGTGGTACTCGATGAGTTTGGAGTCAGCCACCACCATGGTCTCCACCCAGCGCTCTCTGCTGACTGAGCGCTGTGACCGGGACTGAGGCTGATCCTCCCCCATCTGCTGCTCCCTCTCCCATTCCTCCCTCTCCCCCTCCACCTGGACAGAGTCGCTGAGAGCATCTACAGCACGGACAATGGAAGAAATCACACTACACTTGTGGCTTATCCTCGCTTGACACAGAATACTCACTTGAGTACACTTACACAAACATCTGCAGTACTGTACACATACATTCAGATACACACCTTGAACTCCACAGGGGCTGGGTGTTTCTCTGGACTCTGTGCTACGTTTTGTTCTGTGATTTTCTGGAGTAACTCTTGGATAGACAACGTGGGGCTCTGGAGTCTCTGCAGGATCATCAGGAGACTTCTGGACAGGTTCAATGAAATAGTGTCCTTCTGGCAGGGAGAAGAAGCCTCTCTGAGGAAATGAGAAATGAGAAACAGATGAATATGCATTGAGTAGAAATGATTGAGTTTTATCGATCAGTCCAAATCCTGGACTCTTTGGTCGCCATCTAACTAAAATCACATTTGAAAATTCACACAATTTTAAATGATATCAGGTTTCTGATCAGGGCATAGCACCGTATCCGCCACTCTGAAAGTCATTGATGATATCGAAGAGGCCATGGACAACACACTCACTTGTGTGACTCTGTTTATAGACCTTTCAAGTAGATCCTGAGATCTGTGCTTAGAAGAAGTCTTTGAGAGTATGGGTTAGGAGCCTACTCGTCTGGCCTTTTTTTTAAGTGCCCTTAAATGTTGTACCAGCTGCTGTAGTTGCTTGTGAAGTTTGGGGACTTGCCATTCAAACACCCGTTTGCAGTGAGTGTCCATGTTTTTTAGAGCAAATGCACTGGATTGAAAGTTGGAATACCGACTCAGAAATTCCAACTTCCGACTTGCAATGGAACGCACCAATACTATTTACAGGTTTGCCTCACCGTCCACCTCATCCAAACTCGACATCCTGTATCACTCAGCCCAAAGGTATTCTATTCCTGACTAATTCTAGCTTTTGGACCCATCACTGTACTTTATACAACATGTGGGGATGATCATCCCTCACTTTGCGTAGGCTACAACATTGGTACATCTTAATCTACAAGGTTATTTTAGGCAAATTTCCTTCTTATCCTAGTTATCATAGTTAAATAAAGGTTATATAAACACAGGCAAATTTGAAAAATAGGACAAATCTACCCTGTCTCAATTATGAGGGAGAAGGCGTTCTGCTCAGTCTCAGCTCCAAATTGTAATCAAGATTAAAAAGATTATCTTTTTAGCCCAAATTCTTGCCTAATGCAGATTTAAGTCTCTTTTGTGATGTCGTGCATTCTTAGACTGTGACTAACAGTAACGAGCATGCTTTTGTGTTATAGTTTCAATGATTCCTGCACTTCAAAGGTGAGAGGTTGGACTTTCTCTTGAAAAGCCTGCTGAAAAGGTCACTCCTCCATAATTTCCATCGTTAGTCAACAGATCTTAATATGAGCCTTCCTCCTCCCCTGGGGCACATTCTCTGTCGGCTGCAGCAGCAATACAGAGACTTTTCACTAAGTATGCCATGCATGTTCTTACTGGTGCAGACTATTTACTGGCTGATCGGTGAGATTTCCCAGTGAACGCACACACAGAACCACGCCTCCACACACAAACACATGAAACATGCATGCAAACACACAAAAGAGGCTTCTGTCAAATCTCCTTCTAAACACACACATTATGAATGTTCCACCTCCAGCTCGCTGTTTGCAAGTTCTATTCATTGAGGCGATTGTGTGTGTGTGTAAAACGTGTGTGTCTGTGTGTGTGGGTTTTATGTCAAGCTGAGTCCAAACAAGCCCAGACTGTTCTGGGATGAACCCTCCCTCTCCCCCTAAACCAACTTGCAGAAGACACAAAGAGAGCAGGATGCGTGATTCTTTCTGGAGCTAAATGGAAAAAGTGCAGCTGAGTAAAAATAATCTCAACCTGTTTTTCTTTTACTTCAGCAGTAATTTTTACATGTTAAATTGTCAATGCACATGATTTAACACATCCAGGATTACACAAACAATTGACAAAAAATCCCTTCACATGCCCCTGTAATGCATACTCGCCAACTCTCCCGATTTTTACACTGTGCACCTCATCCTCCTCAGTGAGTAAGAGATGGACAGACAGATGAAGAAGAGAAAGAAATACTCAAGCAAATTTCAGACTTCCTGGAAAGAAGACTTCCCATTTCTTGCAAAAAGTTGTAAAAGAAAATTGCCGATTTTTCCATAAATCATCAGGGGTCACACGGATGTCAATCACCGTAGGCTGACAAACATGAGTTGCAAGATTTAAAAGTCAAATAAAAATAATTTAACATAAAAATTCTGCAGTATTTTTTTTTTTTAGTGTCATTCTGTAAAACTCGCCAGGATGCAGGAAACTCAAAGATCCCTGCTTTCATTTCAAAACTCCTCCCTATTTCTGAGGTCTCAGTGTTGGCCTCTTCTGCTCTATTGAGTCAAACAAGTCCAACACGAAGAATTCTCAGAAGATGATTCCTGCGTCTGATTCTTGGCTCTCTTCTCTGTGTTTGAGCAGCAGATGTAAAAAATTAGGCCATGCAGCGCTTACAGTTTGGCCAGTTGTGGTTCCAAGGGTCTACCCTGCTGTTTGCTGCAGTTACGCACTGTTCAGCTTTCTGGGTCATCCCCACAAGTTTTACATGTGGTTCTTGAGACATGTGTTTCAACCACACTCACTGAGTATCCCATTTCTCCACTCAGGGAGTTCAGAAAGTACAAATCCAGAAGAGTGCTCCACTTGGAGAGACTACATTACTCCACCTGTTACACTAAACCTTGTAAAATAAGATGAAGCGTGCAAAATCTGGTCTCTGTAGGACACAGCTAACCTCCTCAGGCTTGCTTTTTCCCATGTAAAGAGCAACAATAATGTTGCAAATGATAAACAAAAATCCTCTGTATATGTTTGTTTTGGTTAACTGAGATTAAACAAAGCATTGAGAAAGGGTTTTTTTCAGTGACTCAGAGCATGGCCTTGAGCCAGGGGTCCCTGAGCTGTGGTGGACTCATCCACAAAGCATGCAGGCTGATACAGTATGTCTACGGTCAGCTGGGAAAGCTTCCCAGAGGCCCTGTGCAGAGAACACTCAGCTGATTTCACTGTTGCTCCGTGTCTCATCCTGCATGATTATCACTCAACATGATTGAGATTTGTCTTTGCATTTGCATCATCTCACTGCATTACACTTATGATGCACATAAAGGTGAAGCTTTAGGCGGATTCTTTGCTATTCTCTGTTATCGTGCCTCCTTGTCATCTCATATGTTTTCCCAAACATTAAACTTCCAAGCGAGTCCTAGCAGAAAAAAAAGCAGGTGGCGGAGATCAACCAAGAAGGAATGCTACAGAGAGGCCCATCCAAACATCCAGACCATTGCTCTGCATGATCTGTATTATCTGAATACCAAATGCAGTCCCACTGTGCAACGCAGTCTGCAAGGCTTCGCTTGTAGAGTGTGGTTATGGTGTTACTTGTGATCCTTAAATTACCGTGCACAGGTCCTGTGTGATGTCTGTGCTCAACAAACAAAGACAACTTGAAAGGATCGCAGCTAGGACTTTGTTTTCTGCTCAAACAAAAGTAAAGGATTATTCTGGAGCAGTTTTTGCTCTAATGGCAGCTGAATCAGCCTCACACTTGAGTTCACTTTGCACTTTCGCCACCTCCTGCCCTCCTCCTCTCTATTAATCCCCCTCCTCTGACCTAGAGGAAGCATGTTCGGGCGTGAGGTGCCAGAGCCAGGGGAGGTTACCATAACACAGGTCTGTGTTCTAAATACATCGGCCATGTGGAACTGCTTTACTTCTGTTTCCTGCTTCTGTGGGTTTTGTAGTGCCGGCCAACTGGGTCTGGAATAAAGTCTGTGCTGTTACGCAGCCTGTGGCCTCAGCGGTGATTAGTGGGACACAAGGAGAGGTGGGGGCGGATGGTGCTCATTACTGCAATATGATTAATCACGACAATTTTCCACCAAACAAACTTGCATTTATTCTTAGACAACTGTTTTCCCGATAATTACAGGTTTCACTACACTGACTTATCCTCGGGTATTTTTTTTTTCACTTCACAGGATAATTCTGCCTGTGAGCTAATTTCTTCCTCAGAGGTCAAAGACATTATCATTCTTCATCTGCATAGTGCGAAGAAACATGCATTTAAGTGAGGAAAATGCTGATATAATGGGTCTGAACTTGCATGTTCTTGCTTTGTGTCGTGCCTCGGGGATTAAGAGAAAAATCCACTGAGAAATCTTTGGCTTTTCTTCAACAGAAGGTTTTCCCACAGAAACAAAAAAACAACAGTGACAGCAACCTCCATCTAATTACTCTGGACATCATGGTTTCACATGTTCAGAAGATAGTAAAGGTGAAGGGTGATCTGAACGCTGTGAAGCCATAAACACCTGAGTAAATATGGCCCACTGCAGCATGGCTCGAATTCATAGTAGAGTTTATGTTGTAGCTTTCAAGGCATCCTGCTCTGTTGCCTGTTCTGTGTCAGGATCCCTTTACTTTGCCCACCACATAACAGATCAGGTTGTAGAAACCACCTAACCTGACTACAACTACAGTACAGCGCAGGGCAGGAGTCGGACACATCTATTTTCTAATGAATCACCAGCTGATTTGCTTGACCAACAAAGGCTTGAGCAATTTAACTCTCAAAAACCTAGACCCTACCCTATTTTAGCAGTTAGCATCAAGCGCCACATATAATTTATTATTTAATCAGGAGAACCTTAAGTTTCAGTCTGGCTCGTTTAACGTCCCAGATTTACATTTGCTTTGTCATTGCCCGTCAGCCCAGAGGAAGAAACTACTTGGGTTTCCTCGACAAATCAATGCTGCAGAATGTGATGGAGTAATCACGTTCACTATGAAGCCCCTGAACGCTCAAACAAGACATGTACAATATCACTGAAAAGCCAAAAATCTCTGCATCACGAGTGCTTTTAAAAGCATACGAATGGGATTTTAGAACAATACGTTTTAAAAAAATAAGTCAGCCGGCTGTCTAGTTATTTGAGCGTTTGTGCGACTGCTGACATAAACATCAGATGTGGATGATTGTCACTCGTGGGGATCAATCTTTAACGGCAAGTTTTTGAGGAATAATAATTTCAGTAAAAGCTGAATCGGTTGTTTATAGACAGAAATGTCATAGTCAACAGCCGACAAACTGAGGAGTTCGTACAAGATGTTCAATTATCCTGATGCATGTTTTGTTTTATGTTTTATGTATCGTTGTCCTTGCTTGTGTTGAGATTATTGTATGTGGTTTGGGTAAAAAGTCTGAAAAATCAGACTTTCAAAATGCAATAAGAAATAGGCCTTCCCATGTTGTCGTGTTTATAAACTATAACTGTTCATTGATAGAGTTTACAGAAAGTGTGCTTTATCGTGATATGTATGGTTATCTGGATATGAAGGGACCTACATCGGGACACAAGATGTTGGTCGTATCGCACAGCCCAAAAAAATCTCTAGTTCTGGCCTGGGAAAATGTGTTGCCTTTCTTTTTTTCTGATGTAAATGTAAACTGATTATCTTTTGGGAATTTTCGACTATTTGTCACACAAAAAAACAAACAATTTAAAGACGTCTCAACGGGCTCTTTCTGATGGGAAATCACAACAACAAATTCAAACGGATTACACAACACTACTGACAACAGTTTGCATCACATAATAGGGAACTGCTGTTAGAAAACTGCCTTCCTAATATATATAAGGAAGTTTGATGGGTCTTAGTCATTTTTAGATTTCTTCGCTTTGTTCTTGTGTTGCCCGTTTGTTTATAGCCTGTCTTGTGCTATATTAAAAAGGATGACTTTGATGAATTTATATGTTGAAGCAGTCCATCGCTATATCTGTCTCCTGAGGCTGAATGACCTCCACAGCAGCTGGCAGGGTTTCCCCTCCCACATCTGTCTGGCTGAGTCTTGCTGTTTCGTGGTCTCTCTGTGGTTTTAACTGCTATAAACCTTCTTCCACAGCACAGAAAATCAGTGTAATATATCAGAGCGGTTTCCCCGGTAGGGCTGGAGAGAAGGGGAGAAACTGGAGCAATCGGGGCTGCGGAAAAAACTCCTGTTAATGCGTCGGGTTGTAGATAATTAGAATCTACAGCACATGACACACTTTTCAAATGAGCTGCATTTACAAGACTTGGCAGGAAGAGGCAGTGCAACCCACACAAACATAACAGAGGGGCAGGAGGCAAGACCCTGCAGGAGAGGCATTCCTGCTGTGACACAATCAAACACGAACACGGAAACATTCTTCAAGACTAAAACTGACACATCACATCATTTCAGAGCCGGGAAGTTCCACATCCTTTTCCTATTAAACTGCTTTAAATATTGGCGTAAATCGAATGAATCAGTGAACCATGAGGAGTGTATTTAGTATATTATTCGGTGAATAAAGGCCAATGCAATATCAACACCATACATTTCTCCAGACATGTTCATATGGTGCATATCTCTTGTCGCAGCTAAAATATTTCATCTGTTGAGCTGCTTGTCTTTCTGCCGTCCAGCTGCCGTCTCTCCTTTGTAGTTTTACGTATTTGATTAGAAACACTGCAGCTGAAGCTCAAAAAAAGCTCAACACAAAGTATGGCTCTATTTCCTGTCTCTCCATATGTCAAACCTTTTCGTCCAGCCTACAAAAATGTGCCAAAACCTATCACTGAAACTCTCTGTCAGCGCAGAACAAAGTCACACTTGCACGTCCACAGCTTGAGGGCTGCACAGAGGTTCTGCAGGATGAGGCGGTGAGGTGAATGAATGAACGAGTGAGGCTGAAAGTACAGAGGGAAACATCTGAGAGACAAAGAAGACCGAAAGGATCTCATGGCTGGCCGAGAGGCAGCAGACGTCAGCGGGTCTGCAGCACAGTCGTTCTGCAAATAGTGTCAGGAAGCCTTTGAAGGGCAAGCTAACACACAGGGCACTGTCAGATAGAAAGGTTTGCTTAACAGCCAATGACTGCCTGCACCACATACCAGCTTCCCCAGAGTGATGCCCCCCTTTCACCTTCCTGCCAAAAGCAACTAGATTTCTCAAAGATATGACCCTCAGTGTGGATTTATGGAGGAGGATGCTGCATAAAAAGCTCTGAACATGAATGAAAGAGAGGTTTAAATTGGCTTTCTCGCCCTGTGAGACAAGATGATTCCCTACCAGTCCTCTGCAGGTGCTGATGGCAGCCGTTCCTCGCACATCGGATGCTTCCACGGTGCCAAGGAGGTGGCAGGAGTTCCCCTCGGAGAGGCGATGCTCTGTGCTGTTGGCGCTGCCGTTCCTCCTCTCCAGGATGTAGTCACTTGAGACCAGGTGATTGTTTGCAGTTAGATTGAACGTTAAAGCGCGACCCTTGTAGTTGACCTTGTAGTAAACCTGTCCCTCCACACCAAGGGGTCGCAGGTCACGCCTGACTCGCCCACCCTTGAAGTGGTGAGACACTGAGTGGGAGATGAAGTCTCCATCAGCGGTGGTTTTCACTGGGTGGACAATGGACAGGTCTGACTGGGACAACCGACCTGCAGAATCAAATACAACACAGACACAGACACATGCATAGAACAGATTTTTTGAGTTTCCTGCATATTGGTTCTGATATGCACTTCAGTGCACAAACTTTTCCCACTCATGCATTCACTTCAAGCATGCACACAAACGCTGCTTGTATAAACTGCACCACACTGACCTTGATCTGCAAATAGGGAGAGGAGTCTGCCGGAGTCTGAGAGCTCTTCGTGGCCGGCTGCCAGAATTAAAACAAAGTGTAGCAGCAGAAGAACCGGGCACTCCTGCGAACATCGCATATTTCATGTAACCAAACTCACAGCGCTGCAGAAGAGTCCTGGGCACCGGGCTTCCAGTGGCGTTAGAGGCGACCACTTGGCTCCTGCGCTGCACTCTGTCATGTCATGGACAAGCTGAGAAGTCTGCCCTCACGAAGGGAAACATGCACCGAGCAGCACTGGGAGCCAGTTCATGGTTTGAAGAGAGGGGAGAAAGCTCCGGCTCTGTGTGGAGGAAGGGAAGGAGGGGAGGGAGGAGTTGATCTCTGCTTACTTTCCTTGCGAGGAGCGATCGAGGGGGAGAAGGAGTCAGGATCGCTGCTGAGGAGGAGGAGGAGGAGGAGGAAAGAGGAAGCCTCGTTGAGCAGCCGTCCTGTGTCGAGACTTGTCATTACATCCTGCACCATCACAAGACAATGTTCTGCCTCGAGCAAATCATGGGGATCATTTGGGATGAAACTTTATGGATGCGAGGAGGGATTTACAGCATTGTTGCACAGCTGTGACACTCCCAACAATCACAGCTGGTATTTATATTATTTAGTCTATTGGATTGACAGATGAGGAATCACCAGCCATTATGATAATTGATATCATTAAAGTATTTTTCATGCAAAAAATGGCAGGAAACACGGGCGGACTCAGGATGTTTTAGGGGCAGGGGCGGAAAAATAAAAAAAGGGCACCAGCATGCAGAAAGCTGTGATCAGTGATGGGTAACTTTACTTTCAAAGTTACTCATTATGTTACAAGATTCATGCTGTCCTCTCTTGGGTTAGACAATTAAAGACATCACCTTCAACATTTTTCACTATTTTCTGACAAATCAAATAATCTATCTTGCATGATGTGTAAGAAATATGAAATCATATATTTCAAATGATAAAAAACTGTTCTTAGATGTTATGATTGTGTTGCAGAGATATCTACTGAAGTTAGCATGCCAACAGCTAGCCCCGATCCGTCCTGGTCCAACATTCCTGTGCTAGTGGTGTAAACAACAACACTCCTCTGGTGCTCCGAGCTCCCAGTCTGGACCACTAAACTCACGGCTAATCGAGCTAACTAGCTAACGGCAGCTACAGTTAGTGGTTTCTCTGGCGATATACTGCCCTCTGTTTGTTCTGAGTATGAATTCAATAGGTGGCCAATTCTTACATATCTAAAAAGATAGTAATCATTAGTCACAGCCCTACAAACATGAACTTCCTCAGTCCTTATGTAGCTATGACTAAAATTGTATATTTTATGGCAGCTGTATCAGCTTCATGATAAAACTAAATACCTGTCACTTAAAAATCTACACTTGATGAATGAAAGTACTGCTGTGTAGCAGAATGAGTCAGCCTCAGCAAACATACAGTTATGTAATTGTATATAAACTGATATCTGACCTAGTCATACCTTTTAGTGCTCTGTGGCCAAATATAGAAGGCACAGGGTTGAACAGTTGAGGAAAAGCCTCCTGTTAAATATGTGCATTGGTTATTTTTTGCATGCTGTTCTGTTTGTGACATTTTTGCAGAAGAGAAGGCCTAAACGTCAAACAATAGACACACCCTGTGCAAACTCATCCATTCTTCACTTTTATTTAAGTCCATGGGACAAATATTTGTTCATTCCATATTGCGGCTGCAGCTTTTGCACAATGATTTCTATATGGACACGCTCTAATTCTGCATTTCTGCCAACAGAGTTGTATCAGCCAGAATTTAGATTCTTTCAGACTGGACGTTAAGAATTCCTCTGTAGAAGTAGACCCGCGAAAAAATCCCCAAGAGATGTTTTCTGAAGTTTAAAGTGCACTGTTGAATAGCGCTCTGTGTGACATTATTTATGATTTCCACATAACATTTAAAGACCCTGTGAACTATACTGTAATGTACCGTGTGTTAAAGGCTTGTCTGAGGCGTGTCCTCTGAGGGCCCCTCTCAGTAAATACTGCTGTTGTTCAGTTGACTAATATTTATCCCCGGAGCAGATTTATGTGTGACTAAATGGAGACCTGACACATTCCCTCCTGCTTTGTCTCCGTCCATGGGAGACACAGAGGCAGAGTAAATCTATCTATCTAGATCCAAATATAATATTGAAAGAGTTATTTTTGAAACAAAGCATTTTGAAGTCCATATAAGACCGCTGGATAATGAGGTAGTGGCTTTTAACCAGGAAACATTTGGTAGATTTTCTCTTAGAAATCTCTTTAGGGAGACGCTAATTTTGGAAAGTTGAGTGCCTCGCTAAAAATAACATAAACCACTGATAGCACACAGTGCAACACAGATATATGACTAATGGGCCATACTGGGGTGTTTCCCCCAACATGACCCAGTAAAACCAGCATGCTACACGAGCAGTGAGCTCTTTGTGTTGAGGCACCGAGATTAAAAACCAGCTATTTTTGAACAAATGAGCACTGCCTCACTGGAGGTAACACACCCTGACATTAAAGGACAGATAGTGTGTTGTTGGTTTGTGTTTTGCTGCACATGAAATGTCTACCTGGACTGGGCATTTTCCTTATTTATTAACAATTTTATTGCTCAGTTTCATCTTTGCCACGTATCCATGACTGTGGTCCAGAAAACTCTCTGGATTAGGTTCAATCCCGGAACGAATCGCCCTCTTATCACTCCCAGAGACATTACCCAAACTGACCCCCTGAAGTCCCCAGTTACAGTAATGTGCAACAGACTGTGAAATGTCTGAACCTGGAAAATAATCAGGACCTTTTGTGAGTCCAAGGTGGGAGAGAGAGGTTTTCACACCGAGGGACTGTGGCCACATTCCTCATAAAGGCTTCTCTTTGTTGTGGTGAGTAACATTTCTGACAGGTTTGGGGCATTTTATGACGGCAGTATAACTGTTTCCTAAAATGTATCAAATTTCAGGTCAGGATTTTAGTGTTTTAGCAGCTTTGTTAGTGGTTGCTGCTCTCAAAGGACGAGAGAAACTGAAAGATTATTATATGACAACAACAAAAAACGATTAACTAAATAAATGAAATGCTTGATGCTCCAGTGTACATGAAGGTGACCAGAGTTATATTTTGTCTTGTTTGTTTGTTTTAAATTTTCAGTGCAGAAATAGTTTTATTTTTTTCTACCAAAAACATCTTATTACAGGGTCCACTTACTTTGTAGAGCTTTAGAGTACAGTGTAATGCAATCCAACACAACTGCTCTGACATAAAATCTACTTTAATGATGCCTAAAGTTTAAGTTGACACTGTCTTCAAGCTGTTAATTCAATTATATGCCTTAGCATTGAAGTCATAGAAAGTGTGAGTTTTGTACTGGACTGCATAATATTCAGAGGTGTTTCTAACATTGTGACCCTTCATGAATGAGGACAAAAACGTAAGAAACCCCTCTGAATATACTGTAATGCAGTCCAGTACAACACTTACAACAACTATGACCTCAATGCTAAGGCATATAATTGAATCAAAACCTCTGTAATCATAATAAGGATAACTTTACTCACTTATCAGAACAAATACAAAGTGCGTCACAGAGAAAACAATGATTTAACAACAAAATGAGTGATAAGTGAGGGATGAGGGCAAAAGATCAGGATATGCTGTCAGATAAAAATGTGTTTTTGGAAAGGACTTTGAAAACAAAAGGCTTTGACTCACAGAGCCGTGTGTCCTCATGTCCCCTTAGTTTTCAGCACAGACTCTAGAGGACAGAGCGCCACTGCCCGAGGATCTCAAAGGTTCATTAAAGGATGAAAAGGTCTAAAATATAAACAGATGCCAGGTCATTAAGAGCCTTAAAGGTAATCAATAAGACCTAAAACAAACAGGGAGCCAATTTAAAGAGGCTAAAACAGGTGTGAGATGATTATTATTATTATCTTACCTCACGTTAAAAGCCTAGCAGCTGATTTCTGTCCAGTCTGAAGTTGTATCAGGACAAGAGAAGAGGCTGGTTTAACAAACAAGGCGTTTGATAAAAGCATGAACCACAGCTTCTTCATCTCTGAAATTCAAATTCAATTCAAATTCAATCTTTGTGATGTCTTGCTCAAAACAGAAGGTGCTCATTAAATAGATGCCACAGATTTTGATATGTTGTGACAGTAGATGTGTTTGTTTTGTGATCTGCTGGCGTCGAATAACAAGGATTTCTGTTTTCTGACAATTGATTAAGCTCAAGGAAATTTAACAACCTCTAGTTATTTTATAGTATATAATATATTTTATGGCATGAGCAGTTTAATGACATCATATTAGATAGCACAGGTGTGTACCTGATGAAGGAGCAGGTGAGTGTTCAGCCCGCACTTCCCTCTCTGTCCGCAGGAGGCGCTGTTGTGCTCCGTGAACTTTGTTCCAGTGGTGGATGGGCGTGTTTGCTCTCTGAGCTCCGTCCTTTGAGTCGAGTTACTCCTCAGGAAGGAAGGACATGGACTTAAGTTTGACAGGTAAGATGAGCCCGTGTAACTCGAAAACAAAGCCGCTGGTAGTTGTAGAAAGCAGAAACAATGCAGTGTTGTACGCAGTCTTCTTGTCTAAGTATAGAGGAGCTCTGACATAGTTAGGTCATTTAAGGATGTGTTTATATTGGCAGGATTACAGGTGATAGTGATCGTCGGTGTTAATGTGCGTGTGTTTCTCCGAAGCGTGCTGTGACCTGCTGAAGCTTCACTCCTGATTAAATTAACTGGAGTGTTTATTTTGCTCACATTGTCATTGTGCTTGTTGATGACCTTCATGTGCTGACAGCTGATTGTGTCTCACACAGGATGGATCTACTTTGGTGAGAGTAGTGATACCTGACAAGTTAGACACCTTGCCCCCACATTACAGGACTGCACTGCATCTGAGCCACAGGGCTGTTCTGGCACATATTAGGGCATACAGTGGAGAAGATGGAGGACTTCTGGGAAGGAGCCCTCTGGACGATGAAGATCTGGCTGTACATGATCATCGGCCTCATCATGATCCCAGCCATGTTTGGCTTCTCACTGGGCATCTCTGAGACCTACATGACCATCCTGGTCAAAACCTTAGAGGTACTGTTGTTTTATAGTTATGTTCCTGGCAGATTAAGACTGGTCAGTATATCAATATATCGTTATCTTGATATCAGACAATATATTAGATTTTAGTGATGTCGTAAGTCTTTTCCTGGTTTTTAAAGGCTGAATTACTGAATTACATTAAAGTGATGTAATTTTCTGAACTGACCACACCCCTGGTGTTCCACTTCCTTACACTTGCCGTTACCCACTTAGTCATCATATCCACATTACTGATTATTTATCAAAAATCTGATTGTGGTAATATTTTTTGAAAGTACCAATAGTCATGCTTACAATATTGCCGCAATATCAATATTAAGGTATTTGGTCAAAAATATTGTGATATTTGATGTTGTTGCCTGGTCCTAACATTTATAAAGTGCTTTTGAGGAGATTTCAAAATATATAGATACATATTGTGTATCGTGATATAGCCACAGAATATCGCATTATTAATTTAAAGGAGACCTATTATGCTTTTATTTTTTCCCCTTTCCGTCAGTGTGTTATAATGGTTCTTGTGCATATAGAAGATCTTGAAAGTTAAAAAAAAAGTCTGCACCAACAGAAGCTCCTCTCTCCTACAGAAAACACTGCTCCTGAAACGCCTCATCATTAGTCCCGCCTTTAATTCTGTGACTTTGTGACATCACACTACATCACCATGTCACACATTTGCATAACTTGTGCCTAGCAGCTTGTATGGCATGTAAGAAGAAGATAAGATTATCAACATGAAAAAGAGCATAATATGTCTCCTTTAAGCCAATATAGCCCAACCCAAATGAGGATATTGTCATCCACTGGCCCGCATAAGACGTGGCCATTAATGTCTCCTGTCTGTCCTCCGGCAGTGGGCCACTCTGAAGATCCAGAAGGCACATGCTGATGAGCGAACACTCAAAGCCTCGCCATCTAATGGTGAGTGGAAAAATACGTATTTGGAAGGATGTTCAAGATAGATAGATAGATAGATAGATCTGCATTTGATAAGGGCACTCTTCTTGAGAAAAACGGTTGTCATATCCTCTGTTGTGAAAGATGGGGCTTTGCCGACAGATATATGTTGTGCTGCAATACTGGATTTCATAAGACAGTTTACGACAAGTCTCGACAAGCATGTTGCAATGATATCGCCCAGATCTGAGAGTCATTTATTTACCAGTGCAGATCAGAATGCCTTTTTGTTTCTGCATTTATTATTAAATGATAACCCTGTGACCCTGAATGGCAGGTTAAATTGTTTTATTTTGGGACTGCAGGACTGTCTCTGTCTGGCACCGTGACTCTGTTAACTTGAGAACTTTCACAACAAGGTGAAGTTGCTTTGGGAACACCGCCTATCTCACAGGACGCAATTGCTCTTTATCAGTCACAGAGCTGCACAGGGTGGTATCCCCCTGCTGTAACGCATGAAGACATTAGCTATGTCAGCAAGATGTGGCCTCTGCAAGGTCCAAAGTGTGTCACTGTTACATTTTTAAATCTGGATGATGAATAGAAGAAGTGAAAGTGTTTCACGAAGAGAGATAAAGCGGACATTGCTCTAAAAGTTTTGACTCGATATTAAATCCAGATTTTGGACTTTGTTCACTGGGTTATCAGATAATGTTGAGTGTGAGCTGAGGTCAACTCTTAATTGTTCTGAGACCTGTTAGACAGTGCAGCCTTACTGTGAACAGCTCACTTCACTTCTTATTATGTATTTCAGGTCAAAAAGTGAAAGGTCATGTGTGGTGATGAGAAACTTCTAACTATCTCATCTCTCCTGTGGACTCCTAGTGTATCAGAGCCAGTATTTCGTGTTCAAATGATCTTGTTTTGCCAAATGACACATGTTGTACATTCCTAGATGAAGCAGATTTGCTGTGGAGGATATTATGCTTTAATTTATCTTAATCATTTATGTTATTTTTACATAATTCTTGCTAAGTACAGAATGTAACGTCCTTCCAAGAAACACATTCCTGATCCTGAATAAACTTTGATTTTTTTTTTCTTCTGTTGACTCAAACCATTTCGTCCTCTGCCACTATCAACACAATCTTAGAAGATACAGAGAGGCTGATTTATCTTCAAGATTACTATGCAGATAATGATTCCTATCAGATGATTGACTTTGACTCTGTGTGTGTGTGTGTGTGTGTGTGTGTGTGTGTGTGTGTGTGTGTGTGTGTGTGTGTGTGTGTGTGTGTGTGTGTGTGTGTTAGGTCTCATCCAGAGGGAAGATGGCTCTATGGAGAAAGAGTTCGAGGAACTTAGACGCAGTCGCCCCAAACCACCTGTAGGTGGTGATTTTACCCTCAGTGACTGTTTCTATTTCAGCCGGAGAGGAATTGAGAGCATCATAGAGGATGAGGTACATTTCAACTTAATTAGCAAGAACACGATGAGTTATGTAAATGGTGAGAAGTGATTTGTAATCCCTGCTTTTGCATTTCAGATTTTTAACGTCATTCATTTGTGAATTTAGGTGACCCAGCGGTTCACGTCAGAGGAGCTGGTGTCCTGGAACTTATTGACTCGCACCAACAATGATTTCCAGTACATCAGTCTGAGACTGACGCTGGTCTACAGCCTCGGCATCTTTGTGAGATACTGCATCCTCGCCCCTCTCAGGTGCATGAATACTGAATAGAGACTGATTCAGTAGTTCAGTATGTGTATGACATTTTATTCCTTCTGTTTGAAAATGAAAGACTAAACGTGTTCCTCTCTCTCCAGGATAACACTGGCCTGCATTGGTCTCACCTGGTTGGTCATAGGAACATCCGCAGTCGGATTACTTCCAAACTGGCGGTGACTACAAACTATAACCATTCCAATTGATAATAGTCGTATTCCGTTTTTAACTTTTGTTCCCTTTGAAACGTTTCCCTCCTCATCTGTGCTTGTGTTTGTGTTTTTAGGATGAAGTTCTGGCTCAGTGAGTGGGTCCATGTGATGTGCTACAGGATCTGTGCTCGAGGACTCTCTGCCACCATCCGCTATCACAACAGGTGAGTGAGCCTCCTCAGCATGTAACCTTCTAACAATAATACCTTCTGATACTGACTTCATGTCCTTACCTCGCAACAACAGGGAGAATAAACCCAAAAAAGGAGGAATTTGTGTCGCTAATCACACCTCTCCTATCGACATTGTGATTCTCTGCAACGATGGGTGTTATGCTATGGTACAACTTATTTTATTTGACATTTACACAAATTTATATCACTTTCATGCCGAATCATAATTACCATAATTGCCTAAATGTGTTTGTCAGGTGGGTCAGGTTCATGGAGGTCTGATGGGAGTCATCCAGAGAGCCATGGTGAGGTCCTGTCCTCACGTCTGGTTCGAGAGAGCAGAGATGAAAGATCGCCACCTGGTGACCAAAAGGTGCGTTTTCTGCTCCTCCACTCCAGCACGTCTTGTCAGGCTTGTCTTTGCACGTCTTTCTCGCCTGTATATCCTCTCTGTGGCTGCTCTGGCATTAAGAGAGGTTGGCATTTTCCTGGCAGTGAAGTCTTCTAGAGTTTCTGCATCTGCTCTTATCCAAACAAGAACAGTTATGTTTTGGAGAGTCGCTACTGAGAAGTGACTCACACAGTTTGGATTCCAGTACCTCATATAATAATATCACATCTTCACCCCAGACGCTCGTTCCCAGATGTTTGATGTATTGTCCAAATGTGGAAAAAAACTCTTCAAAGGTTTAATATGTAGATATTTATGCAGCCAGGAAATGGTTTTCATTACCTCTTTGTGCTGCTTCCAGGTTGAAGGATCATGTGAATGACAAGACAAAGCTTCCCATATTGATATTTCCAGAGGGTGAGTGTGAGCTTGTCGAGAGATAGAGTTACTTGATGTTTGTCTTTGTATGATCAAAGATAGGACGCAGTGAGTGTTGTTGTTTTAGCTCAGTGCCTGGTGGCAGTCTGACCCCTGAGCTGTGACAAATGAGCAGCTACTTTATGTGGGTTTGGACAGAGCTCACACAACTCTGTCCCCTTTAATCTCCTGATGTCTGGTTTTCACAGGAACCTGTGTCAACAACACATCTGTCATGATGTTTAAAAAGGGAAGTTTTGAAATCGGAGCAACTATATACCCAGTAGCCATTAAGGTACATCAGTCCTTTCAGTCAATCGAGCTCCATCCCTGGCTTACATATTTCAAAGAACAGTTCCTCACTTACACTGAATGTCTGTGGGTTGTTTTTTTCTTGTTTACGTTTCTTAGTATGACCCAAAGTTTGGAGATGCTTTCTGGAACAGCTCCAAGTACAGCATGGTCAGTTACCTGCTGAGGATGATGACGAGCTGGGCCCTCGTCTGCAATGTCTGGTACCTGCCAGCCATGCACCAACAGGTGAGTAAGACATGAGCTGAACCGTGTGCATAAGGTCCAGCCCCCTCCCTTCCTCCAGTTTATGTATAGTACACACACAGACACACATCACGGTGGGCTGAGTTTGCTTTCTATTCAAAAACGGCAGGAGGGAGAAGATGCTGTCCAGTTTGCCAACAGAGTGAAGTCAGCCATCGCTCACCAGGGAGGCCTGCTAGATCTCCAGTGGTAAGATCTTTACTTTCTTCAATTGATTGTTTTTTAATTGTTCTGGAGTATTTTACTTTACTTGTTCTGGCAGGAACTGACATGATCCAGGCTTAAAGGGACAGTTCCGCAAAATAAACATTTTCCCTCTCCCCGTAGTGCTATTTATCCATCTTGATTGTTGATGTGAGTGAGATTAGAGAGTTTTAGAGATGTCTGCCTTCTCTGGATTATAATGGAGCTAGATGGCACTCTGCTTGGGGTGCTCAAAGTGCCAAAAAATGTGTCTTTCTAGAAATCATGACCCGGTTGCTCAAGATCATCCACAGACCTTGCTGTAAACACTTTTGTATAGGAACTATTTTCATTCTACCAAACTACATCGTATCACCGAGCAGAAGGAAGTACAGTGTGCATCTATTCATGAATAGAAGACTAGCTAACTGAGCTAGCTAATGTTTAAACTCAGCCAAGAAGGATGCCAATGATGTTAACATCCTGCGCTGTCACGAACCTCTTCTGGAAAGAGACACTGCTGTTGAAATGAGACTCAAGATTTTGGGTTGAACTGTTCTTTTAATCTGTGATTCAGAAACCAACCCATAATGCACATTCATATACAGTAATTGTATCATTATATCACAGCTGGTGAGTGAGAATCTTTCCATGGTTTCCAAAGATACGATTCTCCACAGAGGCACATGCAGTCCCTTAACTCAACGTCAGACATGAAAAACACCAAGACAACGTTTCAGCTTGCATGGATATGTATTGACATTGAAGAGTGAAATAATTAGAACCACTCTCAGTTTGTCCCGTCTCCACCTGTCTGTCTCTGCAGGGATGGAGGCCTGAAGAGAGCCAAGGTGAAGGAGTCGTTTAAAGAGCAGCAGCAGAAGCAGTACAGCAGCATGGTGGTGGGAGACGACAGCAGCAGCAACAGTGACTGAGATCCTCACCCAGCATGCTGTACAGATCCCTGTTTTTGGAGAATGTACACAGGAAACAGGCCACTCTCCTCTAGTATGTTCCCATTAGCTGGATACTTTCAGGGAGTACTGCCAAGTGGACTTAAACACAATGTGAAACCTTAGGTACAGCTAAGAGGAGGAGATTCTCAGTGATTCACAGCAAACACAAGTGCAATATGAACTTTATGAGAAGCTGAGCTGAGCTCTCTGTTTTAACCGCTGCTGAAGATACCGTAGCTACTGTTTTGATTGAATGATAATGCTGAGATAATGCTCTGAATGAAATGTGTGATCGCAGACAAACCACTGGATCCATGAATGTCTCTACTCCAGGGGTATCTGACATCGCCGTGTTGGTGTTGTTCCTAGAACATCACACTTCATGTTGCTCCAGGACCATCCTCTCAAATTATGAAAATCCATATCTGGAGCAAGCCGCCATGGCTGAATGTGTTAGGTGTAGGACTCTCACTCAGGAGACGGGTTTGCATCACATTTGAAACATATCTTTATACTGTTCACTTATAATTTTACACTAAGTTCATTTATTATTTTCCACTTCTTTTCAGTTTTCTGTCACTGGTTGGTTAGGTTTAGGAAAACATGGTTTGGGTTCAAATAGACACTTTCACCAAGTTGAACAAATGTTAGAAAGGATAACTTTACTTCATTTCTTTTTCCCGGATTACAAAACATGACTGGTCCGTTGCAATGATGGTCCAGGAGCAACATTAGTAATGACAGTCCAGGAAAAACACCAACACGGCGATATCAGACAGAGCCCCTACTCTCACAGTCAGTTGACTCATTCATGTGCTGTTCATTGTTTTTTTAAATAAAATTTTGTTTACAATTTTAACGCCAACAGTGTGATGATTCAATACCAAAAAGAACCTGGAGGTAGATGTACTATTTTATAACATGAAATGGCATATATTTTAATAGGGGTGGGAATCAGAGGTTAACTCACGATACATTACTAGTACGATATGTTGCTCATGAGATGGCATCACGACATGGCGATTCTGTGAAACTTGTTACAAGAAGATCATCTAACAATACGTCACGTCGTTTGTGTGTAACTGAAGAAGAAATATACCGCCTAAAAGGCAAAAAGCAGCAATTATGTGTTAATTTACTGCATTGTGGTGTCTTTTTCACAGAATTTGAAATGGACAAAAAAAGAGTCTTAGCTTAGTGTCTTAAACACACACTGAGTGCAACTTGTCCATTTAAAAAAGCCATAAACAGGCACAAGCCCAAACTGCTAGAAATAACAGCAGCTTTGGAGTTAAAATGTTTAAAGGAAGGACACAACTATGGCTCACTACCATTGTTTCAATCTGTGTAGATTAAAAATCCCCCCAGGCTTTAATGAAACCCCTGAAAACTCATCTCTGTTCCTCAAAATTACATATTTGGAAGATTTTTCCATGAAAAAAAGCCCTTCTTGGGTCCAAAATGGCTTCGACGTAACTCTACTACCATGGCTCATTAAGTATTCAATGATCTAGTGATATGCAAATCAGCCAGACTCTTGCTCCGCCCTGATCCACAGCAGCTCGATGTACCTGCTCACTCACACACCTTTGACTCTGTCACCAAACTCCTTTTTCCCTGTTTTACCAGCTCTGTCTGTCTTTTACAATGGGAAATTGTAATTCTGGAGTTCTTCAGTCATTTAGTCAAGTCAAACTGACAGGTGAATCTGTTAGGAGTGCCTGCATGCTTTGTTAAAAAGATCGATACTTGGCACCAGTGTATCAATAATGTATTGTAAGAGGAAGGGATATGATATATTGTGGTATCATTATTTCATCCCACCCCCTATTATTTAATATGTTTGATGGATTCAAAGAGAGAAATACTGAGATATTCATGATTTAAGTATTTAAATATTTGTTTTATATATTTAGATTTTGCAGTGTTACACTGCAACATAATTAACACTGATAAGCACCTATGAAACACAGTTTCCAGTCAGGAGACAACCAGTTTGAACAATCTTAGATTATTGAATTTAACACTGATAGACATTTAGCTTTGTTTTCAAGAAAGGAAACTTTTTGCAAACTGTCTTTAGTAATCCTTGACCCCTCGCTATTTTTTCACACAAAGGTAAAGCATGGACACAAGAGACCCAAAGGTTTGGCACTTAAATAATGCATGAGAAGGTTGAGTGTGAAAGCCCAGTTCATTCATGTCCACATGAGATGTGACGGCCTTAAAGGATGACACACAGCGGAGACTTTTTAGATCTCTCTCCACCAGATGGTTTTCCTGCAGTCGGACCCTCACTGCCGCCATTTTCCTCCGGGTTCCCCTCTTTGGTCCCTTAAAAGCAAATTAAAGACAGACTTCACTCACTGTGACTGTGTGAATGTTGATGCTGTTGCTTTGTTTCAAATTGTCAGCGTCCTCACCATCATTCTCCTGATCAGTCAGATCTGTGTTGTCCTGCGTACTCTGTGTAAAAACAAACATCACTTAATCACATGAACGACATCTGTCACATCAGCACATTGTGTCTGACAGCCTCGAAACCAATCAGTTATGATGGCAGCACTTACCTGCAACAAGTTAGTTTTGTTTTTCTTTCTCTGTTCCAGATATCTGCAAAAATCATCAACAATGCAAAGAAGTTTACATGCAATTGCCAAGAAACTCAGCTGAGTCTGGTTTATCTACAATGATGACAGCCAGTGTGTGTGTCGCAGCTTTCCTTGAAATGTGACTTCCTGTCTCTTTTAGTGAACTGGCCAGGAGAGACTAATGGTCCAGTCAAATATTTATGAGCCTGATTAGTGCCTCACATCTGTGTCTCCCTCTGCACAGTTCAAATGACAAACAGGTTGCAGCTGATTCAGACGCTGAGCTGCTTTTATCTCTCAGCAATAAAAGCCAATAAAGCTGCTCTGCAGCAAATCCTCTGTTTGTATTCTGTTAGTTTCTACATTCAAAACAGCCATGGCTGTAACAATCTGTCATCACACAATGTCTTGTGTTTCTTCAAGGCTATGATTTTAAAGTTGTGTTAGTTTCCTTTACTTATGCGTAGCCATTATTTAATTTTATTTGATTATGCTGGAAAACTGGTGAATGACTGGTCTTCTCGATAACAGGGATAAACAAACACAATTATAGATTGGGCCTTTAACAACAGCTTTTATTTAATCGTTAAAATCAACATGATAAAACCAAACTATTATGAACTTTCTTAAGATGTGGAATTTCCTACACTGCCATCCTGTAATGTGCTTTGAATGTAAAGTACACAGTAAATTCTCTGTGTACTGAAAATTCACAGCACTACTGATGCAAAATGAATCTATTACATTTAAAATACTGGTTACATTTGAGTACACGTGTGCAGTAATCTAACCCACCGTTGCAGATAAGAGTCATGGTTCCTGTTGGCAGGTTTGGTCTTCTTCTTCAGTCCATCTGGTGTCCACGTTGTGCTTGTATCTACTCCTACATCCACCCTGCCTGCAGCTCCAGATGCAATAGGCATTTCTGCCAGGAGGACTACAGATTTCAGAAATCAAACATAAACTCACAGTCATTTGGATGCAACTTGCAGAGTTTCACAAACTCCTCCTCGAACTCCTGTTGTTGACTGGCTGTGTGAGCAGGAAAATGTGGCCGTGGAGTTTATGGAGGTGTTTGTTGTTGTATCCATGGCAACAGTCTCTCAAAAGAATTGAACAGCACTGAGGCCTCTGTGAACGGGAACCACTGACGTCCTCTTTATTTATCTGTAAAATGTTTAGAAATAGTCACATGTGCCTTCACATGTAGTCCAGGGAAAATCTCGGATCACAAAATCTTTTACCAACCAAGAAGAAACTACTTTGTATTAGTTATCTTAAGCCGCGTTTCCATTGCAGGAACTTCACTCAGAGACTACGAACCTTAGCCCAGCGCGTTTCCACCACAGGGACCAGGGTCTTAAGTAAGTTCTGGGAACATTAATTGTACCCTCAAAAAGTCCCTGTTCAGGTGGGGTTTGCAGAACTCAACATTGTTGATTGGTAAAGTGCTCACAGCATTTTTATTTCAGCCACCATTTCTTTTCTCAAATCTGCTGCTGCAAACCAGTTATTTGTTTGTTCATTGTGCTTGTGCCATCAGCATGGAGTTACAAATGAAGGCGTATGGCAGATGGGCTGATGCCATCATTGTTGTATAGATGTGTGCAAAAATCACCAGAATAAAAGTACGCTAAATATGCAGAAAGATTAAAATTACAGTAGGAAAAGAATTAGTACTATAACAATTATTTGTAAGCTTAAAATGACCAGTTAGTTTATCAAACTCTGCTATTCTCTCCTTTCCTTTACATTAAATTACTAAAGTTACACATTTCTTGGTGAGTTACGTTAAACTTAATTAAACAATCAAGGATACGTCATTTTCCTGTGTGTGATGTTCATATTTTTTTATTTTGGCAACACAGCCATGGTAAGGAGTTTTTAGTCTTATTCTATATGCAGCATTGCTGAACAAAATGAGCATTTGAAATCAACGAAGAAACTTTCGAGGAGCCCAATACTTTATTCCTAACAGCATACAAACAAATGAGCCGATTTTTCATACCATTAGAATTGCAGCAGATAGTCATTCATGTTGTTGGATGAAAACCAGCCTGTTTAAATACAGCTATCATAATGTTCAGATGACCTGACGACACTGTAGGATTACAGTCCTTGTTAGGATTCCTCCTTCTCATCTCCGTGTGTGATGATGTAGCAGAGCGACTTGTAGTCGATGTTGCCAGTCGGGTCAATGGGAGCGACAGCGAAGGCCTGATCCACCTGGAGGTTTATAAAATGACTGGTGAAAATAATCATTTTAAAGAATAGCTCGAGAGTCTGTAACTATAAAAATAGAATAGACAAACCTCCTCTGCTGTGAATTTATCAGCCTGGTTCATCAGTAGTCGTCTAAACCTGGATAAACATGACAAGAGGAAGTGTAAGAGGAGAGGAAAAAATTAAATACTGTAATTTCACAGTGAATAGAGCTAACATGAATGCTAAGTAATAAAACTGATCTTACTCATCCTTGTTCACAAAGCCAGTCGCATTGGGGTCAAAAAGCTTGAAAGCAGCAAGTATGGTTTCTTCAGGGTCAGTACCTGGAGGGAAACAAAGCATCACAGAGCATCTCCTGAAAGTTCATCAAAGAAAATTTAAAGATTCATTAGCTCATGATTTGATCTGAAAGGCTCTCACCATTCAGTTTCTCCCCAAATAGACTCAGGAACACGGTGAAGTTGATGGGACCCTTCCCCTCATTCAACATCTCGTCCAGCTCCTCATCTTTGACGTTAAGCTTCCCTGGTACACACACACACATCAACATCATGGTCATCATCTATAGAGCATTTAAACAGATTAAACAGATTAAAATGTAAAAGTAAAGAAAATACCCAGCTGTCCATAGGTCTCCTTCAGGTCCTGTTTTTTGATAACACCATCTCTGTCTTGGTCAATGCAGCCAAAAGCCTGTAGGCACAAACAATAATAATGACAAACAACTAAATCAAAATAGAAATAGACAGAGTAAGACAATAGATAAAATAGAAAATAGACACCTTTTTCAATCGTTTAAACTTCTTTCTTTTGCATTACATGTTTTTACAAATGCAGGCTGATTATTATTCACTTTGATAGAAATGCTGAAAATGAGGTATTTTACTATGCACAGCTCACAATAATAATGTTTTCCTTGACCAAATGTAAGAATATGTTGAATTGCATTTAAGCCTTTTCTTTTTTCTCACTGACTAACAAGATTAGCAAGGGTTAAAAGATATGTTAATTTATTTTAGTGTAATATTTGCATTGTATAATCTGTACATCAAAATTGTATTTATTACATCAAAAAAGAGAATTCTCCATCATTCACTATTGTTGTAAATTAAAGAGAGTATTGTTGCATTTATCATTTATTGTCATTTTAAGAGCCGTTTTTTAAATAAATGTATGCTTTTCATCCGTTCAGTTTGTGTATACGGTCACATCAACCATTCCTATACTGGTTAAGTTAACGAATGAAGGTAAATTGAATATTTCTCTTCCTTTTCATTTTACAATCAAAACCGACAGATTCCTATGGAAATTTCCTACAAGAAAAAAGAGAAAGAAAAAGAGTCTTGTCCAGGCCGGAGAAGACACACTACTGCTGTACCTCTTTGAACTCCTGTATCTGGGACTGCTCGAACATGGAGAAGACATTGGAGCAAGCCTTCTGTCCTCCCCTCTGTCTCTTATTGGAGGCCTTCTTACTTGCCTGAGAAGATGTACGCAAATACACTCAGTTTACACACTTACATTTTCTTTACTGCAGACTGTCAGTCAGAAGTGTACAAATCGCACAAAATACACAATAACCTAATTACAACACATTAATAGATTCCAAAATTGTCTGTTTTTTCATTTTATGTCACCGCTGACTTAAAGTATTAAAAACCTGAAAACGCTGACTGACTTACCATGTCTGAGTGATCGTACGTGGACTCCCAGCCGAGGTGTGATGCTGGGGTGGGTTTTATGTACGGCCAATCTTATCTCCTGCCCTCCTATAATAGCCTGCGGTGGGCAGCACAGTCCCTTACATGGCCAAGGCTGTTCTCTGTGTGTCAGCGAAGGGACCTGATAAGAGGTGAAGCAGCCAGGATTCCTCTGGGCTGGAAAATAGAGATATGAGGAGCAGAGAGGGAGAGAGGAGACAGGGCAAAGTGACCTCTGACATTTGACAGTCACTCGACCAAATAAAGTTTCTCCTCAGAGGTCAAATTTAGCTCAAAATGAATGTGTTATGTGCACTATTATAAAGATTTCAGTAACAGCATTGTGTGACGCTACACAGCAGGCCTTAAGCCTGATTTCTTATAAATATAATAACTACCTGTTGCATATGAGATGATATAGGGACTAAATACTTTATGTAGTTCACTAGTTCTCTGATGGTTTCTATTTTCATATCATACCTTTCTCATTCTTAGTGCTATGACTGTGGACAAATAAATCAGCTGATATATTATCTAGGACAAACTGAATCGAGTAGAAATGTCACTTCTCTTCAGACTTATTAATATTATTTTGGACAGCTTACAGTACATTGGTTGTGGCTAAATATTTTTTTCATTGGCTAAATAATGAGGCCATGGACCAAAATCACATGCTGAACAAAGAATCTATCATTTCCAGCTACACCATGGTTTCCTTCCTCACAAGAGGCTTGACATTGTTGATGTGTAACTCCATAACCAGCATGTACATGGATTATATCTGTGAGAACAGATTCATTTATACATCGTTGTTCTGGGTCCATTTTCAAGTGTGTTATAATAATAAAAGCACTTAAATCTTGTGAAATTATTGTTGCATTTACAGGAAAGAAGATTTTTATATTCAGGCTTGGTAGCTTTCACTCCTTTAATGTAATATTAAGAGGACAATTACACCTATATCACTTTGATTTTGTCGTTGTGTTCAAAGTGTTTTACATTGCTTGATAATGAGTATTGTTTTAATGTGGTAAGTATATTACATTACTTTAAAATTAAAATTGTTTTAATGTGTTTTAATGACAAATCATACTTGTCAATCTAAAAAATATTATAACATTACTTTAAAGTACAGTGGTTCAGTTCAGTGTTAAGGTGCCTACTAGCAAATGTTTACATGCTTTAATGTTCAAAACACAAACTCTGTTACTGCAGCTTCTCTACTCTGATTGCATTGTTTAAGTGCCTGTCTCTTGCCCAAAAATCTGATTGGTCAGCTCTCACTCGCCGGAGCAGACACCACCCACTGTGTTTCTGCCTCAGCTCTATGGGTGTTTTTTCAACCCGGGCCATGCTGGGGGCTTGGCTGAGGGCAGTGACTGTACAGTTGTGACATCACAACCTTACACAAGTCTTGACAGCTCGTTTGAAGGCACTGTTTCACAGGGCTGTGTGCATTTGAGCGTTTGGTTACTTGCACAGTATTTATTTAGCAAATAGGCTGGTTTAATAATAACAAAAAAACAAACAAACAAGAGAATCTCATTTTTTACAATATAGGACCTTTAATTAAGCAGTTTTATTTACAGTTAAGCTTATTTACCTCCATCACATTTCATCACACACTTATGCAAAACTATAACCTACTGGCTAACACACATATGGTTGTAAATGTAAAATTTAAATATACAATACCAGAGAAATATTTCATCGCTCACAAACAGAAATTACAACACAACAAAAGCAGTGAGAATGATGTAGTTTACAACAGCATTTACAAAATCAATCCAATGTGATGTACATCAACCAGTTTGCACTGGTATTATAACGCACTGTCATCAATAATACATCAGCCATTCTTTAAATGGCCCAGTCCGTCACAGTAAACCAATTCAAACCAGTTCAGACACACTGACATTGCTACAAGTTGGTCTAATTCTACCAAATACAGTAGAATAATAATAATACAAGTTGTTTGCTGCTTTCTTTTCTGTACATCTTCCAGTGACGAGTATCCACTTAGCTGACACTCATCCCACAGAGCCTGAAAAGGCCAGAGCTGCCGACTGCGGATGACACGTCACCAATGTTCTCAAACTTAATGTTCAGGCTTGCTCATTGCACAGCTCCCTTTACTGTGTCAGCATGCAAGCAGCCATCTTACAGGCCACTGCTGAGATCAGAGCAGCTCCGCGGCCGCTCCCCTCCTCCGACTGGATGAAGGTGATCTCACAGTGAGGCGTGAGGTCTCTGACGATTTTGTGGAACCTGTCACGGAAACTGAGATAGAGAAACAATATGTTGAGTGTACAGAATGTACAGAAGATATCTGACCGTTGGATATATAAAAACATTGTGTTTTACGGTGGGTTTTCCTTTAAAAAGGGTCGATCTAATGACATAATGGCCTTTCTTCAACTTATTACTTTAATATAGTCAGAAAACTAACATTGAAAAGTCTAAAACATTCCTCACCATGGGTGCAGCTTGTAGACAGATCCATCGACCCCAACCGTGATTGCCAGGACCTCCTGGCTGCGTCGCTCCCGCATCAGGTTGATCACACTAGCAAGCCCTGCGCCGCACATGTGAGCAGAGCGAGTGGAAACACTCTCACAGACCAGACGTACAATGTCGCAGTCCAGCTCTGATGGCAGAACACCCAGTGAGGACAGGATGTTGTAGATTTGTTTTCTGTCCCCGGTGTCACTGTAGGAAAATGACAAAATTGATCAAATCTCTTTCCCACGTTCACCGCCAACACTGTTATATAAGCTTATGTCATCAGCATACAGTTATATAGCACAACAGGCATTACATTTTATTTGATTTTTTGCTATATTTAAGTCATTTTTCCCTCTGTGTTTATGCAAATGCAATGATTGTCTACATGCATTGATAATCTTATCACATTTTTTGTCTTATTTTATGGGATAATATTTTTTTTTTTTAAAGTGCAGTTATTTTTGGCTCGTGGATAACTGCAACCAGGTTAGGATCTGTTGATGCTCACCTCTCCACCTGTGAGACATAGCGCGTCTCAAAGCTGCCACGAGTCTTCAGCTGCTCAGAGGCTTCCCCATTGAACAGCAGGTCTTCATTCACCAACTTCACCAGGACAAGCCTGACCAGCTCACCCATATACTTCCCACTGATCAGCTTCTCATAACTGCAGGGGGCAACAAGAGAAGACATAGCTAACGTTAAAACTATTGAAAAGAAGGATGGAAAATAATTAACTAAAGATATGATGTGAAAATAGTGGAAGAAACAGGAAGATAATGCGCGTCACAAAACACATGAGCAAACGACTGTATTTTTCTGCATGGACTGGAAAAGGAGAGGGGAGCGGATGAGGATGCCAACGTCATTGTTAAAGAGGCTGAATGAGGCTGGACTCAGCAGTTGTCTGTGCAAAGGGGCAGCCAGTGCCAAAGGTAAACAGCCATTAGGGCAAGAGGGGCCATTAATCTGACAGCCCCATCCGCTGACTGACCGCTGACGTATGAGGCCTCTCGCCATTTACAAACATCCTCAGGAAGAACAGTGGATAGCTTAGCAACTACACAGACAGCTCAGGTGAGAGTCAGGTGAGTATTGCCACAGAGCGATGATTAATTCAGAAAAACTAAGAGAACGAGGGGGAGAAGGAGTGTGGGGCACGTTTTAAAGTATACATGAACCTCTCAGCCCTTTAATGACATATTGCTGAGCTTGAACGTACACTTGAGTGTGTGGGCATACAGTAGAAGACGTACAGAGTGATCAAACAGCTCTCTTATGTGTGCATTTGACTGCATGTTTGAGGTGTATGCACTCACAGCTGATGTCCGGGGTTAATCGAGGTCTCGTCCACCACTCTGTCGTACTCCAGTCTGAACTCCTCCAGCTCCCCGTTGTCTCCGAACGCCCCCCACTCTGTGTTCACACACATCCGGCCCTCCTCGCCTTCTACCAGCTCCACAGTCCTCATCTCCTCCATGTAACACGCATTGCAACCAGTACCTGGTCGAAAAAAGAAAAGCAACACAAAAC
Source organism: Pagrus major (assembly GCF_040436345.1). NCBI lineage: Eukaryota > Metazoa > Chordata > Actinopteri > Spariformes > Sparidae > Pagrus > Pagrus major. The sequence goes on from NC_133219.1 coordinate 23,595,354, forward strand.
TTTAGATGTGCTTGAGTGTCTGCATGAGTGCATCTCAGTCGGACATTCATGCTTGTGTGTGTTCACTTACCAACAATCATCCCGACTTCACAGCTGCGATCTTCATAATAGCAGGAAATCATGGTGGCTACTGTGTCGTTCACCATGGCAACCACATCCATCTCAAAGTCCTAAGTGACAACACCAAATTAGGTTGAGAGTAAATCCAGCTGTGAAACATCAGTCTTGTGTTGTTTACTAAGAAAGAAACTCACCCCTCGTCTCTTGATAGCATCTCTGAGTAATCCCACAACATTGTTCCCTTCTGCCCCCGACGCCTTGAAGCCTTTGGTCCAGTTAAGCAGGATACCCTGTGGACAGACAAACACAAACCTTAAATGTATAAACTTCATACATAAAACAGTGATGGTTGCTGTCAAGGATCTTTGTATGAAAGCATGTACAGGTATAACAATCTACCTTGTCAATGTCCTCATGTCGTACAGGAAAGGAGAAGGTGAAACCAAGAGGAAGCTTCTTGTGCTTGATATGATGTTTGTCCAAAAAGTCGGACATACACTCTGCTATGTAGTCAAACAGCTGCGGAGGGAGAGGAAGAGAGGACATGAGATGTGGAAAAACTGCACAAAAATTAGTGCTAATTTCATTCTGAGAGGTTTACAGTCAACGCTACACCAGTATTTACAGAAGATTAGACCCTTTAGAAAATAATTTGGCACTCTTAGATAGTTTTGAACAGTTACCACAGAGATTTTACAGTCACTATATCACTTGTTGATACTACTGGTAAATACCATTTCTGCAGTGCCCGTCATGGCATCTTCAGGAATAGAGTACATCTGGTTCGTGGTCTCCACCTTCCAGCTCCTCTCCTCATCTTCACCCACTTTCACGAGCATCACACGGAAGTTTGTCCCCCCCAGATCCAGAGCCAGGAAGTCGCCCACCTCTGTCAAAACATAAACAACATCTTAACACTGGCTTTTCATTCTCTTTTACATCTGGATGTTTTTGGTTTTTTACCAAAATAAAAGTGTTATGACTGATGGAGTATGTACCTGATCCCTCAGGGGTGGAGCAGACATAAGTCGGAAGCATTTTGACGCTGGCCTCTTCGTGCGTCTCTATACGCAGTCCTCGATCCATCTCACGCTGCATCCTCTCCATGACTTCTTTTAGCTCTTCCTTATTCAGCCTGAACTCTGACAGGATCTGCTCTACCTGCGACAGGAGGAGAGAAGAGCTGGTCAGGAGCTGCTGCTGCAAACAGACTAATTAACTAGTGTAAACCTTGTGCACTCGGGCTATGCTTGTAAACCATACGGTGAAGTGAGTATTTTGAAAAGAGAAGTGAGGTTTCACTTTTGAGAACAAGAAGGGAAATCAGAGGCAGTAACAGCAAAAAAGGGGATCAGAGCACAGACAAATAAGATGCTATAGAAAGAATAAGAGTAAACAAAAGAGAATCACAACTTTATCACACAAAACTAAATAAAAATTCAGCTAAATTACAGCACAAAGTAGCGTCTGAACATCTCGAACAAGCTCCTCACCCAGCCTGTGTGTAAGGACTATGGTTAATACACACGACAGCAACATGAGATAAAAACATAAATCTAAAGCAAAACTAAAGGTACAAATTCCTCAACCTCAGACAGAAAATCCACATCTTACCATATGGATCTCATCAAGCACAGAGCTGTAGCTGCAAGGCATTTTCACCATCTGGTCAAGTTGAGAGCTGACACACGGCATCTTCGCAGGTTTAACTAAATGAGCCTCAGTGTGTGTTTCTAGGTGTGTGGTGAGTGTGTGTCCAGACTGTGTGTGTGCAGAGTCAGTCAAGTGTGAATAGCCCTGAATGAGAACCTCAGCTGTTTTTATGCTCAGGTGAAGTGGGCTGGCCATGCCGCACGCAAATGCCCACTCCCCTTCCCCGATCTCACCCCATCTGGTGATCGGGGGTTCGGACACCCACACCCACGCACACGTACACACACACACACACACACACACACACACACACACACACACACACACAAAGAACACCCAGAGCCCAAAATCTACCTGACCTATTTTCTGCAAAGTAAGAATTACATTTTAAGGACAGTTGATTTTTATTGCAGGGAGCAAAATGTACAGATATGTATGTGGATGGATTTATATAATCTGAATATATATATATTCATATATTTAATTTATTTGTTTATGAGGCTCTGTCATGATTGAATAAACAGTTTTTGTAGTCTTTAGTTGAACATTTACAAAAGAACAATAGAAAGATTATTAACTAAGAGATGCTGATTAGTCCAATGCATGTCTTACTTATTCACAATAAATCACAGTTTGAACTATAGGTTTTATGGATCCTCTGTTATCATGGTGAGATTTTAAATGGTTTTACAAATGTTGATAATTAAGTCTACTGTATATTTTCTAATCTCATTTTGATTTTGTGATATATTTTTGATATGTTTCCAGTACTCTGTTGGGCCTTTTTGTCTGCAATTCAATTTAATTGCTCTCTAGCACTTGAAAAATAGACTTTTCAGCCCAGTGAGGTTTTCCTTTTTTTTTGGAGTTTACATGAACAAAAAATTCAAAATCACATCTCACAATAATCACCTTGATTTTCAGTTACTGTGAGGGTTTAAAAATCTCAGCTGGCCTGTTAACCTGGCAAAAAAAGAGTTCAGATACATTCGGTAAATTATTTTTTGCTCTCATGTGGCAAGGTTTGACCTGTGACCTAAAGCTCACCCACCTGAGAGTTTACAACCTCCAACATCACAAATCAAATTAATGTGAACATGAACCACATGATCTGAACTTTTTTTATTGCAGAAGAGCAACATGCAAGGCCACAGGGTTGCTCAATGAGGGAGCTTCAGAGGACTGAGAGATTTACGCATATATTTGTTTTATTACTAACTCGCTAAAATTAGAAACATGTCTCTA